>NW_027437231.1:0-300667 GCF_033239565.1 Halichoeres trimaculatus | reverse complement strand
GACCCGGTCATAAAAATAAGATTATAAAGCAACTTTTGGAGCCAAAATAGAAATCACAAATGTACTTTCAGCCAACACAGCAGGGGGAGTTGACGGCGCACCAGGGGGAGGTGTCAGCAGATTCATGTTGGCGCAGTGTCACCATGTGGAATCACCTTTACATTATCGTCATGATCAGAACCCACCTCCGGTGAAGGAAGGTATTTCTATGGAAAATTGTGGCTGTTGTCACCTTTTATATCATAAGACAATTTGTGCCTTTATTCTGTTATATGTTGACTGTACTTTGAGGGTGACAGAAGAAAGAAAATCAGATCATTTTAAATAGTTACCACTGGTGGGATCGAACCCACGCTTGCAAGTAAAACATGGATCACCGTGCATCTACGTCCTACCCTCTAACCACTCAGCCACTGACTTTCCTGTGACAGGGACACACAGTCTACTATCTGACATGTCTTGATTCACGGTTATTCCAGTCTAGTATAACTGGGGCGGTTCACCTGTCAAAGGATCACGCAGGTGTCCTAATGCCAGCTCAGGGAGGACGGAAACCTCCCGTGGAGCTGAAGGACAAAAGCTCGCTTGATCTTGATTTTCAGTATGAATACGGACCGTCAAATCGGAGCCTCACGATCCTTCTGACTTTTTGGCTTTTAAGCAGGTGTCAGAAAAGTTAACAAAAGGTCTCAGCTTATGTTTCTGAACAAGAACATCAAATATTACAGGTATAGATTCATTTAATGTGACACCTGCAGTTCACAAGGCGTCTTTCAGAAGCTTGTCAGACCTTCTCTGAGACGCAGCTAAGGTAAGCCTGACGTTTAGCCTGACTGGGACCAGGCTTGTCGCACTGGCTAATTTACCATGCTTACCAAACCACGCTAGCCTTAAGCCTCGTTTGTGGAACCCAACGCTCGCTAAAGTTAGCCAGGCTAACCCAAATAAGCCAGGCTTTGAGCTAAGCCAGCTTCGTGGAATACCCCCAAGCTCTTGCACACAGATATATTTTTTAAAACTCTGATTTATCATTCTAATAGTTTCAAAAGTAATAATTGATTTCCAATGGCTTGATTGGTTCTTATACAAATAACTTCTTAATTCATTTTTTTGTGTTGAGACCTGTTCTGTATTTCAATATGTTCATATTAAAGTCCTATTGCTGACATTTTTTTATTATTATTATTAGTTTTTATTTTTGCATTTTCTTGAAGAAAATATATGGGTCGAAAATGACCCGTAACACCACAGATGTTGTGAAAGTTAATCATTTTTAAATGAAAAAATAAATCAAGCAAATTAATTTCAGAGATGTTTTTCCCTGAGTAATATTCAGGGAACACAACATCCTTTCATTCATTTATATGATTCTCTTGAGATTCATTTTGCTTTTGCTTTTTAAATTGACATCAGGAGGGGGTGGGGGGGCAGAGACCTACAACCTACAACAAAAATATTAAACCCAACATTTTATGGATATGGAAACCTTACAAGGTAACCAAGAGATGAGAAAAAAATTGGATGATAAGATTTTGTTTTTGGTGTATTTTAAAGCTGATTTAAGACAACAGAAACAGTAACAGAAAAGCTAACACAGGAGGAAGGTTAAAAAGGTTAAGGTAAGAAAAACATCACAATATTTACTGGCACATCAAAAGGGACACTTACTGGGTTCATGCAAAGGGAAAAAAATACAAAAAAAAAAATACAAAAAAATCACAATATATTGTGACAGTGGAGGAGAGACCAGTCTGGACTGCAAGGTTTGCTTTTAACAAAAATCACAGTCTATTTACGTTAGGGAAACGGGTAGGGGAGAAAACACAACCAATCTTCTTCCCGGTCTGGGGTAGCCTCTAGTCTGCGGGGTCCAGACTGGTGTCCTCCTGGAGAGAGAGGCAAAAAAAGGGATGGGTTTTTTAAAGCTCACACTTTTTATTTCTGCCCTTCCTGGTCTCAGCCACCTGCTCCTCTCTCTTCTCTTCTCTCTTCTGTCTCCCTTTCCACTCCTCTCACCCCCCAGCACCCTCTGATCTTTGATTGTCTTCAGCTGGGCTCTCTCCAGCCTTGGGTCACCTGGCAGGGTAGGTACCTATGATATGACCCTGCCCAGCTGGTGTCTGCTCAGTCCTCCTCTCTGGCGCCCTCTGCTGGCCATGAGACACCAGTGGTGGGGGGAGACACCACAATATATTTGAGTAAACTGTGTTGAAGATGGCTTATCAAATTTGATACAGCGGGTATATAAGGTCATGTAACTCTGAAACAGTCAATGGCCATTTACTTGCATTTCATGCATTATGTCTAAAATCAAGCAACATACAGTCTTTTTATTTTCAAATGACATAGTTTGCTACATTTAGAGTTAAAACTTAGCTATGAAACTTGCTGTAAGCACGGACCAGAACTGGAGCTACGTTGCCCATGTGTACTGTCAGAAATGCAGAGTGCATCTTTGCTTAAACAAGGAGAGAAACTGTTTTCAGGCCTTCCACCATGCAAAATAAAAGGTTGTGAACTGCAAAATGAAAAAAATACTAAAATGTTGTTGTTGTTGTTGTTTTTTTCCAGACTTCCACCCAGACAGTTCCATTGGTGGCTTTCTCACTACTGCATGATGGTAGCACTGTTTGTGTTTGGAAGTATAAATTTGTTAGTCATGTTAGTCATGTTAGTCATATAACTGCCCCCGTGACCTACTATAACTATATCAATATCTTTTGAGGTTCGTGCCCCTGGTAGGTGTTGACACACTTAAAACAAGTTTCGTGGGAAGATGGCCCACTGGACACTCCGTCGCGCCCTTGATGCAGAGTTAATAGACACATAGGAATGTGCATACTTACCAGCATACTTACAACAGCCCACAGTCTTCCTCCTTGGCCATTGGCTCTGCTCCTGGATGTAGACGGTTCGTTGAGTGTGCAGGAAGACGGAAGAGAATGGCTCGCCAGGAATGCCCTTCTCTAGGGATGCCACCGCAGTTCCCCAATACAAGCATATGTGGCTGACACAACATATCCAGTCCAGCTCCCAGACATGCCCAACCTGCCTGGACAATGGAGGGGCCACCAGTCCATCAGGGCTCATACCTTTGGAATGCTCCACCCTCACGTGAAAACAAACCTCCAGCAAAAGACCCTGCCACGCTCACAGTCCAAACCTGGCTCACGCCACCCAGTACTGGGTCCAACAAGTGTGATCCCCTGGCCCTTCTGACACCTCGAGCTAAGGGCTTATTGACCTGGAAGTTCTGACACCCACTCAGCAAAGCCTCCAAACTGGTCTGTGCTGTAACCAGGGAACCTGGCCGGGTCGTAGGGGAACCCCATCCAGTCCGGGCGCCTAGACATGCCCAGCTTGCCTGGACAATAGAGGGGCCACCTTAGATCTACCCAGAGGGAGGTATTTCGCATGTGGCCCCTTCAACATCCTGGCCCCCCTTGCCAGCTGTACATGAATAAGTCACACGGGCTGGGAAAAGTCCATCAGGGCTCAAACCTTTGGAATGCTCCACCCTCAAGTGTGAACAAACCTCTAGCAGAAACCCCTGCCTCGCTCACAGAAGAAACCCGGCCTACGCCCCCCAGTGGTGGGTCCAACACGAATAACCCCTGGCCCTTCTGACACCTCGAGCTAAGGGCTTATTGACCTGGAAGTCCTGACACCCACTCAGCAAAGCCTCCAGTTCTGGTCTGAGCTTTAACCAGGGAACCTGGCCGGGTCGTAGGGGAACCCCATCCAGTCTGGGCGCCTAGACATGCCCAGCTTGCCTGGACAATAGAGGGGCCACCTTAGATCTACCCAGAGGGAGGTATTTCGCATGTGGCCCCTTCAACATCCTGGCCCCCCTTGCCAGCTGTACATGAATAAGTCACACGGGCTGGGAAAAGTCCATCAGGGCTCATACCTTTGGAATGCTCCACCCTCAAGTGTGAACAAACCTCCAGCAGAAACCCCTGCCTCGCTCATAGAAGAAACCCGGCCTACGCCCCCCAGTGGTGGGTCAAACACGAATAACCCCTGGCCCTTCTGACACCTCGAGCTAAGGGCTTATTGACCTGGAAGTCCTGACACCCACTCAGCAAAGCCTCCAGTTCTGGTCTGAGCTTGAACCAGGGAACCTGGCCGGGTCATAAGGGAACCCCATCCAGTCCGGGCGCCTAGACATGCCCAGCTTGCCAGGGCAATGGAGGGGCCACCTTAGATCTACCCAGAGGGAGGTATTTCGCATGTGGCCCCTTCAACATCCTGGCCCCCCTTGCCAGCTGTACATGAATAAGTCACACGGGCTGGGAAAAGTCCATCAGGGCTCATACCTTTGGAATGCTCCACCCTCAAGTGTGAACAAACCTCCAGCAGAAACCCCTGCCTCGCTCACAGTAGAAACCCGGCCTACGCCCCCCAGTGGTGGGTCAAACACGAATAACCCCTGGCCCTTCTGACACCTCGAGCTAAGGGCTTATTGACCTGGAAGTCCTGACACCCACTCAGCAAAGCCTCCAGTTCTGGTCTGAGCTGGAACCAGGGAACCTGGCCGGGTCGTAGGGGAACCTCATCCAGTCCGGGCACCTAGACATGCCCAGCCTGCCAGGGCAATGGAGGGGCCACCTTAGATCTACCCAGAGGGAGGTATTTCGCATGTGGCACCTTCAACATCCTGGCCCCCCTTGCCAGCTGTACATGAATAAGTCACACGGGCTGGGAAAAGTCCATCAGGGCTCATACCTTTGGAATGCTCCACCCTCAAGTGTGAACAAACCTCCAGCAGAAACCCCTGCCTCGCTCATAGAAGAAACCCGGCCTACGCCCCCCCAGTGGTGGGTCAAACACGAATATCCCCTGGCCCTTCTGACACCTCGAGCTAAGGGCTTATTGACCTGGAAGTCCTGACACCCACTCAGCAAAGCCTCCAGTTCTGGTCTGAGCTTGAACCAGGGAACCTGGCCGGGTCATAAGGGAACCCCATCCAGTCCGGGCGCCTAGACATGCCCAGCTTGCCAGGGCAATGGAGGGGCCACCTTAGATCTACCCAGAGGGAGGTATTTCGCATGTGGCCCCTTCAACATCCTGGCCCCCCTTGCCAGCTGTACATGAATAAGTCACACGGGCTTGGAAAAGTCCATCAGGGCTCATACCTTTGGAATGCTCCACCCTCAAGTGTGAACAAACCTCCAGCAGAAACCCCTGCCTCGCTCACAGTAGAAACCCGGCCTAAGCCCCCCAGTGGTGGGTCAAACACGAATAACCCCTGGCCCTTCTGACACCTTGAGCTAAGGGCTTATTGACCTGGAAGTCCTGACACCCACTCAGTAAAGCCTCCAGTTCTGGTCTGAGCTGGAACCAGGGAACCTGGCCGGGTCGTAGGGGAACCCCATCCAGTCCGGGCGCCTAGACATGCCCAGCTTGCCTGGACAATGGAGGGGCCACCTTAGATCTACCCAGAGGGAGGTATTTCGCATGTGGCACCTTCAACATCCTGGCCCCCCTTGCCAGCTGTACATGAATAAGTCACACGGGCTGGGAAAAGTCCATCAGGGCTCAAACCTTTGGAATGCTCCACCCTCAAGTGTGAACAAACCTCCAGCAGAAACCCCTGCCTCGCTCATAGAAGAAACCCGGCCTACGTCCCCCAGTGGTGGGTCAAACACGAATAACCCCTGGCCCTTCTGACACCTCGAGCTAAGGGCTTATTGACCTGGAAGTCCTGACACCCACTCAGCAAAGCCTCCAGTTCTAGTCTGAGCTTGAACCAGGGAACCTGGCCGGGTCATAAGGGAACCCCATCCAGTCCGGGCACCTAGACATGCCCAGCTTGCCAGGGCAATGGAGGGGCCACCTTAGATCTACCCAGAGGGAGGTATTTCGCATGTGGCACCTTCAACATCCTGGCCCCCCTTGCCAGCTGTACATGAATAAGTCACACGGGCTGGGAAAAGTCCATCAGGGCTCATACCTTTGGAATGCTCCACCCTCAAGTGTGAACAAACCTCCAGCAGAAACCCCTGCCTCGCTCACAGTAGAAACCCGGCCTACGCCCCCCAGTGGTGGGTCCAACACAAATAACCCCTGGCCCTTCTGACACCTCGAGCTAAGGGCTTATTGACCTGGAGGTTCTGACACCCACTCAGCCAAGCCTCCAGTACCAGTCCGTGTCGGAACCAGGAGAACCTGGCTAGGTTGTAGCGGAACCTCCCCAGTCCGGGTGCCCAGATATGCCCAACCTGCCAGGGCAATGGAGGGGCCACCAGAGGGAGGTATTTCGCGTGTGGCCCCTTCAACTTCCTGGCACCTCTGTCGGTTGTGATAAACCAGAAGCAGGGACTGGGAACAGTCCTTCTTACTTTGACTTTAGCCTCCGGTGGGCAGTTCTGGAGCCTGACCTCGAGTTTCGTGTGGATATTAAGCCACTGTATGCATCAGCAACCAAGTCAAAAATACCACAGTGGTCCTGGGTCAGGCAGGTGCAGAAAAGAGTCACCCCACCATCATTGGCGTTAATCATTCCCTGAGAAATGGCTCTTTTAGGCGGGCATTCTCCACAGGTGGCAGGAACGCACAAACTCGCACAAAGCCTGAGGAGCAAATGGACTTTGGTGCAAACGGCAAGCGACAGTAGCAGCAGCGACATTAGCTCAGTGGGTAGAGAGAATGCTTGGGGACCGTGGGATCCGGGTTCAAAGCAATGATTTTCAATCAGTTGACTGAGAATTGTAACTGGACTCGATGCTTGTGAAAATGGACTTTAGCCTGAAAAAGCAGCAGTGATAACTCTTGGTCAGGTTCTGAAATCATGCCACACAAACACAAACACAGTATAGTCCAATTCACTGCCACTGGAGCTTGGGTTTTCTGTGTCACGAGATCCCTTGATCAAGCCCTCATTCAGGCCACAAACAAGTGAACAATGGGCTAGGGGATCACTGTCAGATGATCGCTCAGTGTGCAGCCACCTGAGCTCTCGCCAGAACCCCCTTGGTTCTAATTCAATCTCAGGCGGTACGCTTGGACCACGAACTGGGGGATATCTTGGAAACATTTACCCAGTTTTCAGCCCCCTGAGCCGGGCTGCTCTCTGGCCAGAACCCCCTTGGTTCTCATTCAATCTCAGGCGGTACGCTTGGACCACTAACTGGGGGATATCTTGGAAACATTTACCCAGTTTTCAGCCCCCTGAGCCGGGCTGCTCTCTGGCCAGAACCCCCTTGGTTCTCATTCAATCTCAGGCGGTACGCTTGGACCACTAACTGGGGGATATCTTGGAAGCCATTTACCCAGTTTTCAGCCCCCTGAGCCGGGCTGCTCTCTGGCCAGAACCCCCTTGGTTCTCATTCAATCTCAGGCGGTACGCTTGGACCACTAACTGGGGGATATCTTGGAAGCCATTTACCCAGTTTTCAGCCCCCTGAGCCGGGCTGCTCTCTGGCCAGAACCCCCTTGGTTCTCATTCAATCTCAGGCGGTACGCTTGGACCACGAACTGGGGGATATCTTGGAAGCCATTTACCCAGTTTTCAGCCCCCTGAGCCGGGCTGCTCTCTGGCCAGAACCCCCTTGGTTCTCATTCAATCTCAGGCGGTACGCTTGGACCACGAACCGGGGGATATCTTGGAAGCATTTACCCAGTTTTCAGCCCCCTGAGCCGGGCTGCTCTCTGGCCAGAACCCCCTTGGTTCTCATTCAATCTCAGGCGGTACGCTTGGACCACGAACCGGGGGATATCTTGGAAGCATTTACCCAGTTTTCAGCCCCCTGAGCCGGGCTGCTCTCTGGCCAGAACCCCCTTGGTTCTCATTCAATCTCAGGCGGTACGCTTGGACCACGAACCGGGGGATATCTTGGAAGCATTTACCCAGTTTTCAGCCCCCTGAGCCGGGCTGCTCTCTGGCCAGAACCCCCTTGGTTCTCATTCAATCTCAGGCGGTACGCTTGGACCACGAACCGGGGGATATCTTGGAAGCATTTACCCAGTTTTCAGCCCCCTGAGCCGGGCTGCTCTCTGGCCAGAACCCCCTTGGTTCTCATTCAATCTCAGGCGGTACGCTTGGACCACGAACCGGGGGATATCTTGGAAGCATTTACCCAGTTTTCAGCCCCCTGAGCCGGGCTGCTCTCTGGCCAGAACCCCCTTGGTTCTCATTCAATCTCAGGCGGTACGCTTGGACCACGAACCGGGGGATATCTTGGAAGCATTTACCCAGTTTTCAGCCCCCTGAGCCGGGCTGCTCTCTGGCCAGAACCCCCTTGGTTCTCATTCAATCTCAGGCGGTACGCTTGGACCACGAACCGGGGGATATCTTGGAAGCATTTACCCAGTTTTCAGCCCCCTGAGCCGGGCTGCTCTCTGGCCAGAACCCCCTTGGTTCTCATTCAATCTCAGGCGGTACGCTTGGACCACGAACCGGGGGATATCTTGGAAACATTTACCCAGATCCGGGCTGCTCTCTGGCCAGAACCCCCTTGGTTCTCATTCAATCTCAGGCGGTACGCTTGGACCACGAACCGGGGGATATCTTGGAAACATTTACCCAGTTTTCAGCCCCCTGAGCCAGGCTGCTCTCTGGCCAGAACCCCCTTGGTTCTCATTCAATCTCAGGTGGTACGCTTGGACCACGAACCGGGGGATATCTTGGAAACATTTACCCAGTTTTCAGCCCCCTGAGCCGGGCTGCTCTCTGGCCAGAACCCCCTTGGCATTCAAACTCAGGCAGCACGTGTGGACCATGAGCCAATTCGGGGTTCAGTGCCTTGCTTAAGGACACTAGGGCATGCGACTGCTGTCTGCTGGACTCGAACCCTGGACCTTTGGATTGAGAGGCGACCACTCTGCCACTGAGCTACAGCCCAGGGCAGAGCCACCTGAGCTGGGTTCTTCTCTAGAGCCAGACCCCTGAGGCCAGGGACACTTTCTGTGAGAGCCAGACCCTGAGGCCAGGGAGACTTTCTGCTAGAGCCAGGCCATAGTGCACAATTTGTGGACACATTGTTTTCAATGTCCCCCTGTTCTGCTCTGGAGGTCCCCTGTTTCTGAAAACGTGATTCTCAAAAATGGGATGATGGTGGTTAGCCGATGGGACGTCACACAGCCACCAAAACACAGTATAACCATTGCGTGCTATGGCTATTAGGTTCGAGGAGTAGCCCAATCATTGATGTTTGGTGCCCCTGGTAGGTTGGGCCGCTAACCAGGGGCTCAGAGAGGATGACACTTTGAAAATTTTCACTCTACTGCCAGCTCATACCCCTGGTAAGACGCCCTGCCGACCAGGCTAAAGTTAATTCCATGATGTTGAATGAAGTGCAGTGTAGTTTGGGATGCATCAGCTCTCAGCTGTCTGGAATCCATACCGACAATTACTTAGAACACAATATCTGTTAATAAAATTGTCCAACCTAAAATGTGTTTTTCTCCATTTTTGAAAGTGGAATTACTTTCGCTATTTTCAATTTTTTCTATTGAAAAAGATAAAATTACACACACAGCCAACTATATAAAATAAATAAATAAATGGAAAATATATATATATATATATATATATATATATATATATATATATATATAGTGGTTCAATAATCACATCAGTTATGTTTTAAACTAACATCATGTCCATACCTACACAGTCATTGGATCTTTTGCTTGCACAACTTTTCGCAATACTGAATATTTCAACTTTCTTTACTCTACCAAGAAAAAACACTTATAACTGATCTATGGACAATAGAAGGAAGCTTGCACAGTCAAAAGCACAACTACGTTGGCGCAGTCAGGAGAGAGCTTGGGTTGAGTCCAATAGACCCCAGGTTCAAGCCCAGAAGCGGGTGTGTTTTTTTTTTTTGCAAACTTAGACTAGTAACTGATCTATGGACAATAGAAGGAAGCTTGCACAGTCAAAAGCACAACTACGTTGGCGCAGTCAGGAGAGAGCTTGTGTTATGTCCAACAGATCCCGGGTTCAAGCCCAGAAGCGGGTGTGTTTTTTTTTTTTGCAAACTTAGACTAGTAACTGATCTATGGACAATAGAAGGAAGCTTGCACAGTCAAAAGCAAAACTAAGTTGGCGCAGTCAGGAGAGAGCTTGTGTTATGTCCAACAGATCCCGGGTTCAAGCCCAGAAGCGGGTGTGTTTTTTTTTTGTTGCAAACTTAGACTAGTAACTGATCTATGGACAATAGAAGGAAGCTTGCACAGTCAAAAGCACAACTACGTTGGCGCAGTCAGGAGAGAGCTTGTGTTATGTCCAACAGATCCCGGGTTCAAGCCCAGAAGCGGGTGTGTTTTTTTTTTTTGCAAACTTAGACTAGTAACTGATCTATGGACAATAGAAGGAAGCTTGCACAGTCAAAAGCACAACTACATTGGCGCAGTCAGGAGAGAGCTTGTGTTATGTCCAACAGATCCCGGGTTCAAGCCCAGAAGCGGGTGTGTTTTTTTTTTTTTGCAAACTTAGACTAGTAACTGATCTATGGACAATAGAAGGAAGCTTGCACAGTCAAAAGCAAAACTACGTTGGCGCAGTCAGGAGAGAGCTTGTGTTATGTCCAACAGATCCCGGGTTCAAGCCCAGAAGCGGGTGTGTTTTTTTTTTTTGCAAACTTAGACTAGTAACTGATCTATGGACAATAGAAGGAAGCTTGCACAGTCAAAAGCACAACTACGTTGGCGCAGTCAGGAGAGAGCTTGGGTTGAGTCCAATAGACCCCAGGTTCAAGCCCAGAAGCGGGTGTGTTTTTTTTTTGCAAACTTAGACTAGTAACTGATCTATGGACTATAGAAGGAAGCTTGCACAGTCAAAAGCACAACTACGTTGGCGCAGTCAGGAGAGAGCTTGGGTTGAGTCCAATAGACCCCAGGTTCAAGCCCAGAAGCGGGTGTGTTTTTTTTTTTTGCAAACTTAGACTAGTAACTGATCTATGGACAATAGAAGGAAGCTTGCACAGTCAAAAGCACAACTACGTTGGCGCAGTCAGGAGAGAGCTTGTGTTATGTCCAACAGATCCCGGGTTCAAGCCCAGAAGCGGGTGTGTTTTTTTTTTGTTGCAAACTTAGACTAGTAACTGATCTATGGACAATAGAAGGAAGCTTGCACAGTCAAAAGCACAACTACGTTGGCGCAGTCAGGAGAGAGCTTGTGTTATGTCCAACAGATCCCGGGTTCAAGCCCAGAAGCGGGTGTGTTTTTTTTTTGCAAACTTAGACTAGTAACTGATCTATGGACTATAGAAGGAAGCTTGCACAGTCAAAAGCACAACTACGTTGGCGCAGTCAGGAGAGAGCTTGGGTTGAGTCCAATAGACCCCAGGTTCAAGCCCAGAAGCGGGTGTGTTTTTTTTTTTTGCAAACTTAGACTAGTAACTGATCTATGGACAATAGAAGGAAGCTTGCACAGTCAAAAGCAAAACTACGTTGGCGCAGTCAGGAGAGAGCTTGTGTTATGTCCAACAGATCCCGGGTTCAAGCCCAGAAGCGGGTGTGTTTTTTTTTTGTTGCAAACTTAGACTAGTAACTGATCTATGGACAATAGAAGGAAGCTTGCACAGTCAAAAGCACAACTACGTTGGCGCAGTCAGGAGAGAGCTTGTGTTATGTCCAACAGATCCCGGGTTCAAGCCCAGAAGCGGGTGTGTTTTTTTTTTGCAAACTTAGACTAGTAACTGATCTATGGACTATAGAAGGAAGCTTGCACAGTCAAAAGCACAACTACGTTGGCGCAGTCAGGAGAGAGCTTGGGTTGAGTCCAATAGACCCCAGGTTCAAGCCCAGAAGCGGGTGTGTTTTTTTTTTTTTGCAAACTTAGACTAGTAACTGATCTATGGACAATAGAAGGAAGCTTGCACAGTCAAAAGCACAACTACGTTGGCGCAGTCAGGAGAGAGCTTGTGTTATGTCCAACAGATCCCGGGTTCAAGCCCAGAAGCGGGTGTATTTTTTTTTTTAAGCAAACTTAGACTTGTAACTGATCTATGGACTATAGAAGGAAGCCGCTCAGTCAAAGCACAACTCCGTTGGCGCAGTCAGGAGAGAGCTGGGGTTGAGGTCAACATACCTCGGGTTCAAGCCTAGGAGCAGGTGTATTTTTTTTTAAGCAAATTTAGACTAGTAACTGATCTATGGACTATAGAGGTATATAGATGCGATTTTTGGATGAAGGAAAAAAAGAATTTGTAATTATAATAATAATCTTAGTAATAATAATTATTATAATAATTCGTCCTTACAGTGGGTACAAGTTTAAATTTTTAAATGTATAAAAGAATCACTTTATATCTGTTTATTGCATCAGGGCTTCTTGACTTTCTCGGGAACCTTGATTTCAACCAAATTCAACAAAAACCTTTTTTTTTTCACGACATGATAAAATGCTCTGGTTGAAATTATATCCTTTGTAGTGTCAGGGTTGGTTTTGACCCGGTCATAAAAATAAGATTATAAAGCAACTTTTGGAGCCAAAATAGAAATCACAAATGTACTTTCAGCCAACACAGCAGGGGGAGTTGACGGCGCACCAGGGGGAGGTGTCAGCAGATTCATGTTGGCGCAGTGTCACCATGTGGAATCACCTTTACATTATCGTCATGATCAGAACCCACCTCCGGTGAAGGAAGGTATTTCTATGGAAAATTGTGGCTGTTGTCACCTTTTATATCATAAGACAATTTGTGCCTTTATTCTGTTATATGTTGACTGTACTTTGAGGGTGACAGAAGAAAGAAAATCAGATCATTTTAAATAGTTACCACTGGTGGGATCGAACCCACGCTTGCAAGTAAAACATGGATCACCGTGCATCTACGTCCTACCCTCTAACCACTCAGCCACTGACTTTCCTGTGACAGGGACACACAGTCTACTATCTGACATGTCTTGATTCACGGTTATTCCAGTCTAGTATAACTGGGGCGGTTCACCTGTCAAAGGATCACGCAGGTGTCCTAATGCCAGCTCAGGGAGGACGGAAACCTCCCGTGGAGCTGAAGGACAAAAGCTCGCTTGATCTTGATTTTCAGTATGAATACGGACCGTCAAATCGGAGCCTCACGATCCTTCTGACTTTTTGGCTTTTAAGCAGGTGTCAGAAAAGTTAACAAAAGGTCTCAGCTTATGTTTCTGAACAAGAACATCAAATATTACAGGTATAGATTCATTTAATGTGACACCTGCAGTTCACAAGGCGTCTTTCAGAAGCTTGTCAGACCTTCTCTGAGACGCAGCTAAGGTAAGCCTGACGTTTAGCCTGACTGGGACCAGGCTTGTCGCACTGGCTAATTTACCATGCTTACCAAACCACGCTAGCCTTAAGCCTCGTTTGTGGAACCCAACGCTCGCTAAAGTTAGCCAGGCTAACCCAAATAAGCCAGGCTTTGAGCTAAGCCAGCTTCGTGGAATACCCCCAAGCTCTTGCACACAGATATATTTTTTAAAACTCTGATTTATCATTCTAATAGTTTCAAAAGTAATAATTGATTTCCAATGGCTTGATTGGTTCTTATACAAATAACTTCTTAATTCATTTTTTTGTGTTGAGACCTGTTCTGTATTTCAATATGTTCATATTAAAGTCCTATTGCTGACATTTTTTTATTATTATTATTAGTTTTTATTTTTGCATTTTCTTGAAGAAAATATATGGGTCGAAAATGACCCGTAACACCACAGATGTTGTGAAAGTTAATCATTTTTAAATGAAAAAATAAATCAAGCAAATTAATTTCAGAGATGTTTTTCCCTGAGTAATATTCAGGGAACACAACATCCTTTCATTCATTTATATGATTCTCTTGAGATTCATTTTGCTTTTGCTTTTTAAATTGACATCAGGAGGGGGTGGGGGGGCAGAGACCTACAACCTACAACAAAAATATTAAACCCAACATTTTATGGATATGGAAACCTTACAAGGTAACCAAGAGATGAGAAAAAAATTGGATGATAAGATTTTGTTTTTGGTGTATTTTAAAGCTGATTTAAGACAACAGAAACAGTAACAGAAAAGCTAACACAGGAGGAAGGTTAAAAAGGTTAAGGTAAGAAAAACATCACAATATTTACTGGCACATCAAAAGGGACACTTACTGGGTTCATGCAAAGGGAAAAAAATACAAAAAAAAAAAATACAAAAAAATCACAATATATTGTGACAGTGGAGGAGAGACCAGTCTGGACTGCAAGGTTTGCTTTTAACAAAAATCACAGTCTATTTACGTTAGGGAAACGGGTAGGGGAGAAAACACAACCAATCTTCTTCCCGGTCTGGGGTAGCCTCTAGTCTGCGGGGTCCAGACTGGTGTCCTCCTGGAGAGAGAGGCAAAAAAAGGGATGGGTTTTTTAAAGCTCACACTTTTTATTTCTGCCCTTCCTGGTCTCAGCCACCTGCTCCTCTCTCTTCTCTTCTCTCTTCTGTCTCCCTTTCCACTCCTCTCACCCCCCAGCACCCTCTGATCTTTGATTGTCTTCAGCTGGGCTCTCTCCAGCCTTGGGTCACCTGGCAGGGTAGGTACCTATGATATGACCCTGCCCAGCTGGTGTCTGCTCAGTCCTCCTCTCTGGCGCCCTCTGCTGGCCATGAGACACCAGTGGTGGGGGGAGACACCACAATATATTTGAGTAAACTGTGTTGAAGATGGCTTATCAAATTTGATACAGCGGGTATATAAGGTCATGTAACTCTGAAACAGTCAATGGCCATTTACTTGCATTTCATGCATTATGTCTAAAATCAAGCAACATACAGTCTTTTTATTTTCAAATGACATAGTTTGCTACATTTAGAGTTAAAACTTAGCTATGAAACTTGCTGTAAGCACGGACCAGAACTGGAGCTACGTTGCCCATGTGTACTGTCAGAAATGCAGAGTGCATCTTTGCTTAAACAAGGAGAGAAACTGTTTTCAGGCCTTCCACCATGCAAAATAAAAGGTTGTGAACTGCAAAATGAAAAAAATACTAAAATGTTGTTGTTGTTGTTGTTTTTTTCCAGACTTCCACCCAGCCAGTTCCATTGGTGGCTTTCTCACTACTGCATGATGGTAGCACTGTTTGTGTTTGGAAGTATAAATTTGTTAGTCATGTTAGTCATGTTAGTCATATAACTGCCCCCGTGACCTACTATAACTATATCAATATCTTTTGAGGTTCGTGCCCCTGGTAGGTGTTGACACACTTAAAACAAGTTTCGTGGGAAGATGGCCCACTGGACACTCCGTCGCGCCCTTGATGCAGAGTTAATAGACACATAGGAATGTGCATACTTACCAGCATACTTACAACAGCCCACAGTCTTCCTCCTTGGCCATTGGCTCTGCTCCTGGATGTAGACGGTTCGTTGAGTGTGCAGGAAGACGGAAGAGAATGGCTCGCCAGGAATGCCCTTCTCTAGGGATGCCACCGCAGTTCCCCAATACAAGCATATGTGGCTGACACAACATATCCAGTCCAGCTCCCAGACATGCCCAACCTGCCTGGACAATGGAGGGGCCACCAGTCCATCAGGGCTCATACCTTTGGAATGCTCCACCCTCACGTGAAAACAAACCTCCAGCAAAAGACCCTGCCACGCTCACAGTCCAAACCTGGCTCACGCCACCCAGTACTGGGTCCAACAAGTGTGATCCCCTGGCCCTTCTGACACCTCGAGCTAAGGGCTTATTGACCTGGAAGTTCTGACACCCACTCAGCAAAGCCTCCGAACTGGTCTGTGCTGTAACCAGGGAACCTGGCCGGGTCGTAGGGGAACCCCATCCAGTCCGGGCGCCTAGACATGCCCAGCTTGCCTGGACAATAGAGGGGCCACCTTAGATCTACCCAGAGGGAGGTATTTCGCATGTGGCCCCTTCAACATCCTGGCCCCCCTTGCCAGCTGTACATGAATAAGTCACACGGGCTGGGAAAAGTCCATCAGGGCTCAAACCTTTGGAATGCTCCACCCTCAAGTGTGAACAAACCTCCAGCAGAAACCCCTGCCTCGCTCACAGAAGAAACCCGGCCTACGCCCCCCAGTGGTGGGTCCAACACGAATAACCCCTGGCCCTTCTGACACCTCGAGCTAAGGGCTTATTGACCTGGAAGTCCTGACACCCACTCAGCAAAGCCTCCAGTTCTGGTCTGAGCTTTAACCAGGGAACCTGGCCGGGTCGTAGGGGAACCCCATCCAGTCTGGGCGCCTAGACATGCCCAGCTTGCCTGGACAATAGAGGGGCCACCTTAGATCTACCCAGAGGGAGGTATTTCGCATGTGGCACCTTCAACATCCTGGCCCCCCTTGCCAGCTGTACATGAATAAGTCACACGGGCTGGGAAAAGTCCATCAGGGCTCATACCTTTGGAATGCTCCACCCTCAAGTGTGAACAAACCTCCAGCAGAAACCCCTGCCTCGCTCATAGAAGAAACCCGGCCTACGCCCCCCAGTGGTGGGTCAAACACGAATAACCCCTGGCCCTTCTGACACCTCGAGCTAAGGGCTTATTGACCTGGAAGTCCTGACACCCACTCAGCAAAGCCTCCAGTTCTGGTCTGAGCTTGAACCAGGGAACCTGGCCGGGTCATAAGGGAACCCCATCCAGTCCGGGCGCCTAGACATGCCCAGCTTGCCAGGGCAATGGAGGGGCCACCTTAGATCTACCCAGAGGGAGGTATTTCGCATGTGGCCCCTTCAACATCCTGGCCCCCCTTGCCAGCTGTACATGAATAAGTCACACGGGCTGGGAAAAGTCCATCAGGGCTCATACCTTTGGAATGCTCCACCCTCAAGTGTGAACAAACCTCCAGCAGAAACCCCTGCCTCGCTCACAGTAGAAACCCGGCCTACGCCCCCCAGTGGTGGGTCAAACACGAATAACCCCTGGCCCTTCTGACACCTCGAGCTAAGGGCTTATTGACCTGGAAGTCCTGACACCCACTCAGCAAAGCCTCCAGTTCTGGTCTGAGCTGGAACCAGGGAACCTGGCCGGGTCGTAGGGGAACCTCATCCAGTCCGGGCACCTAGACATGCCCAGCCTGCCAGGGCAATGGAGGGGCCACCTTAGATCTACCCAGAGGGAGGTATTTCGCATGTGGCACCTTCAACATCCTGGCCCCCCTTGCCAGCTGTACATGAATAAGTCACACGGGCTGGGAAAAGTCCATCAGGGCTCATACCTTTGGAATGCTCCACCCTCAAGTGTGAACAAACCTCCAGCAGAAACCCCTGCCTCGCTCATAGAAGAAACCCGGCCTACGCCCCCCCAGTGGTGGGTCAAACACGAATATCCCCTGGCCCTTCTGACACCTCGAGCTAAGGGCTTATTGACCTGGAAGTCCTGACACCCACTCAGCAAAGCCTCCAGTTCTGGTCTGAGCTTGAACCAGGGAACCTGGCCGGGTCATAAGGGAACCCCATCCAGTCCGGGCGCCTAGACATGCCCAGCTTGCCAGGGCAATGGAGGGGCCACCTTAGATCTACCCAGAGGGAGGTATTTCGCATGTGGCCCCTTCAACATCCTGGCCCCCCTTGCCAGCTGTACATGAATAAGTCACACGGGCTGGGAAAAGTCCATCAGGGCTCATACCTTTGGAATGCTCCACCCTCAAGTGTGAACAAACCTCCAGCAGAAACCCCTGCCTCGCTCACAGTAGAAACCCGGCCTAAGCCCCCCAGTGGTGGGTCAAACACGAATAACCCCTGGCCCTTCTGACACCTTGAGCTAAGGGCTTATTGACCTGGAAGTCCTGACACCCACTCAGTAAAGCCTCCAGTTCTGGTCTGAGCTGGAACCAGGGAACCTGGCCGGGTCGTAGGGGAACCCCATCCAGTCCGGGCGCCTAGACATGCCCAGCTTGCCTGGACAATGGAGGGGCCACCTTAGATCTACCCAGAGGGAGGTATTTCGCATGTGGCACCTTCAACATCCTGGCCCCCCTTGCCAGCTGTACATGAATAAGTCACACGGGCTGGGAAAAGTCCATCAGGGCTCAAACCTTTGGAATGCTCCACCCTCAAGTGTGAACAAACCTCCAGCAGAAACCCCTGCCTCGCTCATAGAAGAAACCCGGCCTACGTCCCCCAGTGGTGGGTCAAACACGAATAACCCCTGGCCCTTCTGACACCTCGAGCTAAGGGCTTATTGACCTGGAAGTCCTGACACCCACTCAGCAAAGCCTCCAGTTCTAGTCTGAGCTTGAACCAGGGAACCTGGCCGGGTCATAAGGGAACCCCATCCAGTCCGGGCACCTAGACATGCCCAGCTTGCCAGGGCAATGGAGGGGCCACCTTAGATCTACCCAGAGGGAGGTATTTCGCATGTGGCACCTTCAACATCCTGGCCCCCCTTGCCAGCTGTACATGAATAAGTCACACGGGCTGGGAAAAGTCCATCAGGGCTCATACCTTTGGAATGCTCCACCCTCAAGTGTGAACAAACCTCCAGCAGAAACCCCTGCCTCGCTCACAGTAGAAACCCGGCCTACGCCCCCCAGTGGTGGGTCCAACACAAATAACCCCTGGCCCTTCTGACACCTCGAGCTAAGGGCTTATTGACCTGGAGGTTCTGACACCCACTCAGCCAAGCCTCCAGTACCAGTCCGTGTCGGAACCAGGAGAACCTGGCTAGGTTGTAGCGGAACCTCCCCAGTCCGGGTGCCCAGATATGCCCAACCTGCCAGGGCAATGGAGGGGCCACCAGAGGGAGGTATTTCGCGTGTGGCCCCTTCAACTTCCTGGCACCTCTGTCGGTTGTGATAAACCAGAAGCAGGGACTGGGAACAGTCCTTCTTACTTTGACTTTAGCCTCCGGTGGGCAGTTCTGGAGCCTGACCTCGAGTTTCGTGTGGATATTAAGCCACTGTATGCATCAGCAACCAAGTCAAAAATACCACAGTGGTCCTGGGTCAGGCAGGTGCAGAAAAGAGTCACCCCACCATCATTGGCGTTAATCATTCCCTGAGAAATGGCTCTTTTAGGCGGGCATTCTCCACAGGTGGCAGGAACGCACAAACTCGCACAAAGCCTGAGGAGCAAATGGACTTTGGTGCAAACGGCAAGCGACAGTAGCAGCAGCGACATTAGCTCAGTGGGTAGAGAGAATGCTTGGGGACCGTGGGATCCGGGTTCAAAGCAATGATTTTCAATCAGTTGACTGAGAATTGTAACTGGACTCGATGCTTGTGAAAATGGACTTTAGCCTGAAAAAGCAGCAGTGATAACTCTTGGTCAGGTTCTGAAATCATGCCACACAAACACAAACACAGTATAGTCCAATTCACTGCCACTGGAGCTTGGGTTTTCTGTGTCACGAGATCCCTTGATCAAGCCCTCATTCAGGCCACAAACAAGTGAACAATGGGCTAGGGGATCACTGTCAGATGATCGCTCAGTGTGCAGCCACCTGAGCTCTCGCCAGAACCCCCTTGGTTCTAATTCAATCTCAGGCGGTACGCTTGGACCACGAACTGGGGGATATCTTGGAAACATTTACCCAGTTTTCAGCCCCCTGAGCCGGGCTGCTCTCTGGCCAGAACCCCCTTGGTTCTCATTCAATCTCAGGCGGTACGCTTGGACCACTAACTGGGGGATATCTTGGAAGCCATTTACCCAGTTTTCAGCCCCCTGAGACGGGCTGCTCTCTGGCCATAACCCCCTTGGTTCTCATTCAATCTCAGGCGGTATGCTTGGACCACGAACTGGGGGATATCTTGGAAGCCATTTACCCAGTTTTCAGCCCCCTGAGCCGGGCTGCTCTCTGGCCAGAACCCCCTTGGTTCTCATTCAATCTCAGGCGGTACGCTTGGACCACGAACTGGGGGATATCTTGGAAGCATTTACCCAGTTTTCAGCCCCCTGAGCCGGGCTGCTCTCTGGCCAGAACCCCCTTGGTTCTCATTCAATCTCAGGCGGTACGCTTGGACCACGAACCGGGGGATATCTTGGAAGCATTTACCCAGTTTTCAGCCCCCTGAGCCGGGCTGCTCTCTGGCCAGGACCCCCTTGGTTCTCATTCAATCTCAGGCGGTACGCTTGGACCACGAACCGGGGGATATCTTGGAAGCATTTACCCAGTTTTCAGCCCCCTGAGCCGGGCTGCTCTCTGGCCAGAACCCCCTTGGTTCTCATTCAATCTCAGGCGGTACGCTTGGACCACGAACCGGGGGATATCTTGGAAGCATTTACCCAGTTTTCAGCCCCCTGAGCCGGGCTGCTCTCTGGCCAGAACCCCCTTGGTTCTCATTCAATCTCAGGCGGTACGCTTGGACCACGAACCGGGGGATATCTTGGAAGCATTTACCCAGTTTTCAGCCCCCTGAGCCGGGCTGCTCTCTGGCCAGAACCCCCTTGGTTCTCATTCAATCTCAGGCGGTACGCTTGGACCACGAACCGGGGGATATCTTGGAAGCATTTACCCAGTTTTCAGCCCCCTGAGCCGGGCTGCTCTCTGGCCAGAACCCCCTTGGTTCTCATTCAATCTCAGGCGGTACGCTTGGACCACGAACCGGGGGATATCTTGGAAGCATTTACCCAGTTTTCAGCCCCCTGAGCCGGGCTGCTCTCTGGCCAGAACCCCCTTGGTTCTCATTCAATCTCAGGCGGTACGCTTGGACCACGAACCGGGGGATATCTTGGAAGCATTTACCCAGTTTTCAGCCCCCTGAGCCGGGCTGCTCTCTGGCCAGAACCCCCTTGGTTCTCATTCAATCTCAGGCGGTACGCTTGGACCACGAACCGGGGGATATCTTGGAAGCATTTACCCAGTTTTCAGCCCCCTGAGCCGGGCTGCTCTCTGGCCAGAACCCCCTTGGTTCTCATTCAATCTCAGGCGGTACGCTTGGACCACGAACCGGGGGATATCTTGGAAACATTTACCCAGATCCGGGCTGCTCTCTGGCCAGAACCCCCTTGGTTCTCATTCAATCTCAGGCGGTACGCTTGGACCACGAACCGGGGGATATCTTGGAAACATTTACCCAGTTTTCAGCCCCCTGAGCCAGGCTGCTCTCTGGCCAGAACCCCCTTGGTTCTCATTCAATCTCAGGTGGTACGCTTGGACCACGAACCGGGGGATATCTTGGAAACATTTACCCAGTTTTCAGCCCCCTGAGCCGGGCTGCTCTCTGGCCAGAACCCCCTTGGCATTCAAACTCAGGCAGCACGTGTGGACCATGAGCCAATTCGGGGTTCAGTGCCTTGCTTAAGGACACTAGGGCATGCGACTGCTGTCTGCTGGACTCGAACCCTGGACCTTTGGATTGAGAGGCGACCACTCTGCCACTGAGCTACAGCCCAGGGCAGAGCCACCTGAGCTGGGTTCTTCTCTAGAGCCAGACCCCTGAGGCCAGGGACACTTTCTGTGAGAGCCAGACCCTGAGGCCAGGGAGACTTTCTGCTAGAGCCAGGCCATAGTGCACAATTTGTGGACACATTGTTTTCAATGTCCCCCTGTTCTGCTCTGGAGGTCCCCTGTTTCTGAAAACGTGATTCTCAAAAATGGGATGATGGTGGTTAGCCGATGGGACGTCACACAGCCACCAAAACACAGTATAACCATTGCGTGCTATGGCTATTAGGTTCGAGGAGTAGCCCAATCATTGATGTTTGGTGCCCCTGGTAGGTTGGGCCGCTAACCAGGGGCTCAGAGAGGATGACACTTTGAAAATTTTCACTCTACTGCCAGCTCATACCCCTGGTAAGACGCCCTGCCGACCAGGCTAAAGTTAATTCCATGATGTTGAATGAAGTGCAGTGTAGTTTGGGATGCATCAGCTCTCAGCTGTCTGGAATCCATACCGACAATTACTTAGAACACAATATCTGTTAATAAAATTGTCCAACCTAAAATGTGTTTTTCTCCATTTTTGAAAGTGGAATTACTTTCGCTATTTTCAATTTTTTCTATTGAAAAAGATAAAATTACACACACAGCCAACTATATAAAATAAATAAATAAATGGAAAATATATATATATATATATATATATATATATATATATATATATATATATATATATATATATATATATATATATATATATATATATAGTGGTTCAATAATCACATCAGTTATGTTTTAAACTAACATCATGTCCATACCTACACAGTCATTGGATCTTTTGCTTGCACAACTTTTCGCAATACTGAATATTTCAACTTTCTTTACTCTACCAAGAAAAAACACTTATAACTGATCTATGGACAATAGAAGGAAGCTTGCACAGTCAAAAGCACAACTACGTTGGCGCAGTCAGGAGAGAGCTTGGGTTGAGTCCAATAGACCCCAGGTTCAAGCCCAGAAGCGGGTGTGTTTTTTTTTTTTGCAAACTTAGACTAGTAACTGATCTATGGACAATAGAAGGAAGCTTGCACAGTCAAAAGCACAACTACGTTGGCGCAGTCAGGAGAGAGCTTGTGTTATGTCCAACAGATCCCGGGTTCAAGCCCAGAAGCGGGTGTGTTTTTTTTTTTTGCAAACTTAGACTAGTAACTGATCTATGGACAATAGAAGGAAGCTTGCACAGTCAAAAGCAAAACTAAGTTGGCGCAGTCAGGAGAGAGCTTGTGTTATGTCCAACAGATCCCGGGTTCAAGCCCAGAAGCGGGTGTGTTTTTTTTTTGTTGCAAACTTAGACTAGTAACTGATCTATGGACAATAGAAGGAAGCTTGCACAGTCAAAAGCACAACTACGTTGGCGCAGTCAGGAGAGAGCTTGTGTTATGTCCAACAGATCCCGGGTTCAAGCCCAGAAGCGGGTGTGTTTTTTTTTTTTGCAAACTTAGACTAGTAACTGATCTATGGACAATAGAAGGAAGCTTGCACAGTCAAAAGCACAACTACATTGGCGCAGTCAGGAGAGAGCTTGTGTTATGTCCAACAGATCCCGGGTTCAAGCCCAGAAGCGGGTGTGTTTTTTTTTTGTTGCAAACTTAGACTAGTAACTGATCTATGGACAATAGAAGGAAGCTTGCACAGTCAAAAGCACAACTACGTTGGCGCAGTCAGGAGAGAGCTTGTGTTATGTCCAACAGATCCCGGGTTCAAGCCCAGAAGCGGGTGTGTTTTTTTTTTTTGCAAACTTAGACTAGTAACTGATCTATGGACAATAGAAGGAAGCTTGCACAGTCAAAAGCACAACTACGTTGGCGCAGTCAGGAGAGAGCTTGGGTTGAGTCCAATAGACCCCAGGTTCAAGCCCAGAAGCGGGTGTGTTTTTTTTTTGCAAACTTAGACTAGTAACTGATCTATGGACTATAGAAGGAAGCTTGCACAGTCAAAAGCACAACTACGTTGGCGCAGTCAGGAGAGAGCTTGGGTTGAGTCCAATAGACCCCAGGTTCAAGCCCAGAAGCGGGTGTGTTTTTTTTTTTTGCAAACTTAGACTAGTAACTGATCTATGGACAATAGAAGGAAGCTTGCACAGTCAAAAGCACAACTACGTTGGCGCAGTCAGGAGAGAGCTTGTGTTATGTCCAACAGATCCCGGGTTCAAGCCCAGAAGCGGGTGTGTTTTTTTTTTGTTGCAAACTTAGACTAGTAACTGATCTATGGACAATAGAAGGAAGCTTGCACAGTCAAAAGCACAACTACGTTGGCGCAGTCAGGAGAGAGCTTGTGTTATGTCCAACAGATCCCGGGTTCAAGCCCAGAAGCGGGTGTGTTTTTTTTTTGCAAACTTAGACTAGTAACTGATCTATGGACTATAGAAGGAAGCTTGCACAGTCAAAAGCACAACTACGTTGGCGCAGTCAGGAGAGAGCTTGGGTTGAGTCCAATAGACCCCAGGTTCAAGCCCAGAAGCGGGTGTGTTTTTTTTTTTTGCAAACTTAGACTAGTAACTGATCTATGGACAATAGAAGGAAGCTTGCACAGTCAAAAGCAAAACTACGTTGGCGCAGTCAGGAGAGAGCTTGTGTTATGTCCAACAGATCCCGGGTTCAAGCCCAGAAGCGGGTGTGTTTTTTTTTTGTTGCAAACTTAGACTAGTAACTGATCTATGGACAATAGAAGGAAGCTTGCACAGTCAAAAGCACAACTACGTTGGCGCAGTCAGGAGAGAGCTTGTGTTATGTCCAACAGATCCCGGGTTCAAGCCCAGAAGCGGGTGTGTTTTTTTTTTGCAAACTTAGACTAGTAACTGATCTATGGACTATAGAAGGAAGCTTGCACAGTCAAAAGCACAACTACGTTGGCGCAGTCAGGAGAGAGCTTGGGTTGAGTCCAATAGACCCCAGGTTCAAGCCCAGAAGCGGGTGTGTTTTTTTTTTTTGCAAACTTAGACTAGTAACTGATCTATGGACAATAGAAGGAAGCTTGCACAGTCAAAAGCACAACTACGTTGGCGCAGTCAGGAGAGAGCTTGTGTTATGTCCAACAGATCCCGGGTTCAAGCCCAGAAGCGGGTGTATTTTTTTTTTTAAGCAAACTTAGACTTGTAACTGATCTATGGACTATAGAAGGAAGCCGCTCAGTCAAAGCACAACTCCGTTGGCGCAGTCAGGAGAGAGCTGGGGTTGAGGTCAACATACCTCGGGTTCAAGCCTAGGAGCAGGTGTATTTTTTTTTAAGCAAATTTAGACTAGTAACTGATCTATGGACTATAGAGGTATATAGATGCGATTTTTGGATGAAGGAAAAAAAGAATTTGTAATTATAATAATAATCTTAGTAATAATAATTATTATAATAATTCGTCCTTACAGTGGGTACAAGTTTAAATTTTTAAATGTATAAAAGAATCACTTTATATCTGTTTATTGCATCAGGGCTTCTTGACTTTCTCGGGAACCTTGATTTCAACCAAATTCAACAAAAACCTTTTTTTTTTCACGACATGATAAAATGCTCTGGTTGAAATTATATCCTTTGTAGTGTCAGGGTTGGTTTTGACCCGGTCATAAAAATAAGATTATAAAGCAACTTTTGGAGCCAAAATAGAAATCACAAATGTACTTTCAGCCAACACAGCAGGGGGAGTTGACGGCGCACCAGGGGGAGGTGTCAGCAGATTCATGTTGGCGCAGTGTCACCATGTGGAATCACCTTTACATTATCGTCATGATCAGAACCCACCTCCGGTGAAGGAAGGTATTTCTATGGAAAATTGTGGCTGTTGTCACCTTTTATATCATAAGACAATTTGTGCCTTTATTCTGTTATATGTTGACTGTACTTTGAGGGTGACAGAAGAAAGAAAATCAGATCATTTTAAATAGTTACCACTGGTGGGATCGAACCCACGCTTGCAAGTAAAACATGGATCACCGTGCATCTACGTCCTACCCTCTAACCACTCAGCCACTGACTTTCCTGTGACAGGGACACACAGTCTACTATCTGACATGTCTTGATTCACGGTTATTCCAGTCTAGTATAACTGGGGCGGTTCACCTGTCAAAGGATCACGCAGGTGTCCTAATGCCAGCTCAGGGAGGACGGAAACCTCCCGTGGAGCTGAAGGACAAAAGCTCGCTTGATCTTGATTTTCAGTATGAATACGGACCGTCAAATCGGAGCCTCACGATCCTTCTGACTTTTTGGCTTTTAAGCAGGTGTCAGAAAAGTTAACAAAAGGTCTCAGCTTATGTTTCTGAACAAGAACATCAAATATTACAGGTATAGATTCATTTAATGTGACACCTGCAGTTCACAAGGCGTCTTTCAGAAGCTTGTCAGACCTTCTCTGAGACGCAGCTAAGGTAAGCCTGACGTTTAGCCTGACTGGGACCAGGCTTGTCGCACTGGCTAATTTACCATGCTTACCAAACCACGCTAGCCTTAAGCCTCGTTTGTGGAACCCAACGCTCGCTAAAGTTAGCCAGGCTAACCCAAATAAGCCAGGCTTTGAGCTAAGCCAGCTTCGTGGAATACCCCCAAGCTCTTGCACACAGATATATTTTTTAAAACTCTGATTTATCATTCTAATAGTTTCAAAAGTAATAATTGATTTCCAATGGCTTGATTGGTTCTTATACAAATAACTTCTTAATTCATTTTTTTGTGTTGAGACCTGTTCTGTATTTCAATATGTTCATATTAAAGTCCTATTGCTGACATTTTTTTATTATTATTATTAGTTTTTATTTTTGCATTTTCTTGAAGAAAATATATGGGTCGAAAATGACCCGTAACACCACAGATGTTGTGAAAGTTAATCATTTTTAAATGAAAAAATAAATCAAGCAAATTAATTTCAGAGATGTTTTTCCCTGAGTAATATTCAGGGAACACAACATCCTTTCATTCATTTATATGATTCTCTTGAGATTCATTTTGCTTTTGCTTTTTAAATTGACATCAGGAGGGGGTGGGGGGGCAGAGACCTACAACCTACAACAAAAATATTAAACCCAACATTTTATGGATATGGAAACCTTACAAGGTAACCAAGAGATGAGAAAAAAATTGGATGATAAGATTTTGTTTTTGGTGTATTTTAAAGCTGATTTAAGACAACAGAAACAGTAACAGAAAAGCTAACACAGGAGGAAGGTTAAAAAGGTTAAGGTAAGAAAAACATCACAATATTTACTGGCACATCAAAAGGGACACTTACTGGGTTCATGCAAAGGGAAAAAAATACAAAAAAAAAAATACAAAAAAATCACAATATATTGTGACAGTGGAGGAGAGACCAGTCTGGACTGCAAGGTTTGCTTTTAACAAAAATCACAGTCTATTTACGTTAGGGAAACGGGTAGGGGAGAAAACACAACCAATCTTCTTCCCGGTCTGGGGTAGCCTCTAGTCTGCGGGGTCCAGACTGGTGTCCTCCTGGAGAGAGAGGCAAAAAAAGGGATGGGTTTTTTAAAGCTCACACTTTTTATTTCTGCCCTTCCTGGTCTCAGCCACCTGCTCCTCTCTCTTCTCTTCTCTCTTCTGTCTCCCTTTCCACTCCTCTCACCCCCCAGCACCCTCTGATCTTTGATTGTCTTCAGCTGGGCTCTCTCCAGCCTTGGGTCACCTGGCAGGGTAGGTACCTATGATATGACCCTGCCCAGCTGGTGTCTGCTCAGTCCTCCTCTCTGGCGCCCTCTGCTGGCCATGAGACACCAGTGGTGGGGGGAGACACCACAATATATTTGAGTAAACTGTGTTGAAGATGGCTTATCAAATTTGATACAGCGGGTATATAAGGTCATGTAACTCTGAAACAGTCAATGGCCATTTACTTGCATTTCATGCATTATGTCTAAAATCAAGCAACATACAGTCTTTTTATTTTCAAATGACATAGTTTGCTACATTTAGAGTTAAAACTTAGCTATGAAACTTGCTGTAAGCACGGACCAGAACTGGAGCTACGTTGCCCATGTGTACTGTCAGAAATGCAGAGTGCATCTTTGCTTAAACAAGGAGAGAAACTGTTTTCAGGCCTTCCACCATGCAAAATAAAAGGTTGTGAACTGCAAAATGAAAAAAATACTAAAATGTTGTTGTTGTTGTTGTTTTTTTCCAGACTTCCACCCAGACAGTTCCATTGGTGGCTTTCTCACTACTGCATGATGGTAGCACTGTTTGTGTTTGGAAGTATAAATTTGTTAGTCATGTTAGTCATGTTAGTCATATAACTGCCCCCGTGACCTACTATAACTATATCAATATCTTTTGAGGTTCGTGCCCCTGGTAGGTGTTGACACACTTAAAACAAGTTTCGTGGGAAGATGGCCCACTGGACACTCCGTCGCGCCCTTGATGCAGAGTTAATAGACACATAGGAATGTGCATACTTACCAGCATACTTACAACAGCCCACAGTCTTCCTCCTTGGCCATTGGCTCTGCTCCTGGATGTAGACGGTTCGTTGAGTGTGCAGGAAGACGGAAGAGAATGGCTCGCCAGGAATGCCCTTCTCTAGGGATGCCACCGCAGTTCCCCAATACAAGCATATGTGGCTGACACAACATATCCAGTCCAGCTCCCAGACATGCCCAACCTGCCTGGACAATGGAGGGGCCACCAGTCCATCAGGGCTCATACCTTTGGAATGCTCCACCCTCACGTGAAAACAAACCTCCAGCAAAAGACCCTGCCACGCTCACAGTCCAAACCTGGCTCACGCCACCCAGTACTGGGTCCAACAAGTGTGATCCCCTGGCCCTTCTGACACCTCGAGCTAAGGGCTTATTGACCTGGAAGTTCTGACACCCACTCAGCAAAGCC
The DNA here is from genome assembly GCF_033239565.1 of Halichoeres trimaculatus. Taxonomy (NCBI): domain Eukaryota; kingdom Metazoa; phylum Chordata; class Actinopteri; order Labriformes; family Labridae; genus Halichoeres; species Halichoeres trimaculatus. Next base: position 272,551 of record NW_027437231.1, on the reverse strand, counting down.
TCCAAACTGGTCTGTGCTGTAACCAGGGAACCTGGCCGGGTCGTAGGGGAACCCCATCCAGTCCGGGCGCCTAGACATGCCCAGCTTGCCTGGACAATAGAGGGGCCACCTTAGATCTACCCAGAGGGAGGTATTTCGCATGTGGCCCCTTCAACATCCTGGCCCCCCTTGCCAGCTGTACATGAATAAGTCACACGGGCTGGGAAAAGTCCATCAGGGCTCAAACCTTTGGAATGCTCCACCCTCAAGTGTGAACAAACCTCTAGCAGAAACCCCTGCCTCGCTCACAGAAGAAACCCGGCCTACGCCCCCCAGTGGTGGGTCCAACACGAATAACCCCTGGCCCTTCTGACACCTCGAGCTAAGGGCTTATTGACCTGGAAGTCCTGACACCCACTCAGCAAAGCCTCCAGTTCTGGTCTGAGCTTTAACCAGGGAACCTGGCCGGGTCGTAGGGGAACCCCATCCAGTCTGGGCGCCTAGACATGCCCAGCTTGCCTGGACAATAGAGGGGCCACCTTAGATCTACCCAGAGGGAGGTATTTCGCATGTGGCCCCTTCAACATCCTGGCCCCCCTTGCCAGCTGTACATGAATAAGTCACACGGGCTGGGAAAAGTCCATCAGGGCTCATACCTTTGGAATGCTCCACCCTCAAGTGTGAACAAACCTCCAGCAGAAACCCCTGCCTCGCTCATAGAAGAAACCCGGCCTACGCCCCCCAGTGGTGGGTCAAACACGAATAACCCCTGGCCCTTCTGACACCTCGAGCTAAGGGCTTATTGACCTGGAAGTCCTGACACCCACTCAGCAAAGCCTCCAGTTCTGGTCTGAGCTTGAACCAGGGAACCTGGCCGGGTCATAAGGGAACCCCATCCAGTCCGGGCGCCTAGACATGCCCAGCTTGCCAGGGCAATGGAGGGGCCACCTTAGATCTACCCAGAGGGAGGTATTTCGCATGTGGCCCCTTCAACATCCTGGCCCCCCTTGCCAGCTGTACATGAATAAGTCACACGGGCTGGGAAAAGTCCATCAGGGCTCATACCTTTGGAATGCTCCACCCTCAAGTGTGAACAAACCTCCAGCAGAAACCCCTGCCTCGCTCACAGTAGAAACCCGGCCTACGCCCCCCAGTGGTGGGTCAAACACGAATAACCCCTGGCCCTTCTGACACCTCGAGCTAAGGGCTTATTGACCTGGAAGTCCTGACACCCACTCAGCAAAGCCTCCAGTTCTGGTCTGAGCTGGAACCAGGGAACCTGGCCGGGTCGTAGGGGAACCTCATCCAGTCCGGGCACCTAGACATGCCCAGCCTGCCAGGGCAATGGAGGGGCCACCTTAGATCTACCCAGAGGGAGGTATTTCGCATGTGGCACCTTCAACATCCTGGCCCCCCTTGCCAGCTGTACATGAATAAGTCACACGGGCTGGGAAAAGTCCATCAGGGCTCATACCTTTGGAATGCTCCACCCTCAAGTGTGAACAAACCTCCAGCAGAAACCCCTGCCTCGCTCATAGAAGAAACCCGGCCTACGCCCCCCCAGTGGTGGGTCAAACACGAATATCCCCTGGCCCTTCTGACACCTCGAGCTAAGGGCTTATTGACCTGGAAGTCCTGACACCCACTCAGCAAAGCCTCCAGTTCTGGTCTGAGCTTGAACCAGGGAACCTGGCCGGGTCATAAGGGAACCCCATCCAGTCCGGGCGCCTAGACATGCCCAGCTTGCCAGGGCAATGGAGGGGCCACCTTAGATCTACCCAGAGGGAGGTATTTCGCATGTGGCCCCTTCAACATCCTGGCCCCCCTTGCCAGCTGTACATGAATAAGTCACACGGGCTGGGAAAAGTCCATCAGGGCTCATACCTTTGGAATGCTCCACCCTCAAGTGTGAACAAACCTCCAGCAGAAACCCCTGCCTCGCTCACAGTAGAAACCCGGCCTAAGCCCCCCAGTGGTGGGTCAAACACGAATAACCCCTGGCCCTTCTGACACCTTGAGCTAAGGGCTTATTGACCTGGAAGTCCTGACACCCACTCAGTAAAGCCTCCAGTTCTGGTCTGAGCTGGAACCAGGGAACCTGGCCGGGTCGTAGGGGAACCCCATCCAGTCCGGGCGCCTAGACATGCCCAGCTTGCCTGGACAATGGAGGGGCCACCTTAGATCTACCCAGAGGGAGGTATTTCGCATGTGGCACCTTCAACATCCTGGCCCCCCTTGCCAGCTGTACATGAATAAGTCACACGGGCTGGGAAAAGTCCATCAGGGCTCAAACCTTTGGAATGCTCCACCCTCAAGTGTGAACAAACCTCCAGCAGAAACCCCTGCCTCGCTCATAGAAGAAACCCGGCCTACGTCCCCCAGTGGTGGGTCAAACACGAATAACCCCTGGCCCTTCTGACACCTCGAGCTAAGGGCTTATTGACCTGGAAGTCCTGACACCCACTCAGCAAAGCCTCCAGTTCTAGTCTGAGCTTGAACCAGGGAACCTGGCCGGGTCATAAGGGAACCCCATCCAGTCCGGGCACCTAGACATGCCCAGCTTGCCAGGGCAATGGAGGGGCCACCTTAGATCTACCCAGAGGGAGGTATTTCGCATGTGGCACCTTCAACATCCTGGCCCCCCTTGCCAGCTGTACATGAATAAGTCACACGGGCTGGGAAAAGTCCATCAGGGCTCATACCTTTGGAATGCTCCACCCTCAAGTGTGAACAAACCTCCAGCAGAAACCCCTGCCTCGCTCACAGTAGAAACCCGGCCTACGCCCCCCAGTGGTGGGTCCAACACAAATAACCCCTGGCCCTTCTGACACCTCGAGCTAAGGGCTTATTGACCTGGAGGTTCTGACACCCACTCAGCCAAGCCTCCAGTACCAGTCCGTGTCGGAACCAGGAGAACCTGGCTAGGTTGTAGCGGAACCTCCCCAGTCCGGGTGCCCAGATATGCCCAACCTGCCAGGGCAATGGAGGGGCCACCAGAGGGAGGTATTTCGCGTGTGGCCCCTTCAACTTCCTGGCACCTCTGTCGGTTGTGATAAACCAGAAGCAGGGACTGGGAACAGTCCTTCTTACTTTGACTTTAGCCTCCGGTGGGCAGTTCTGGAGCCTGACCTCGAGTTTCGTGTGGATATTAAGCCACTGTATGCATCAGCAACCAAGTCAAAAATACCACAGTGGTCCTGGGTCAGGCAGGTGCAGAAAAGAGTCACCCCACCATCATTGGCGTTAATCATTCCCTGAGAAATGGCTCTTTTAGGCGGGCATTCTCCACAGGTGGCAGGAACGCACAAACTCGCACAAAGCCTGAGGAGCAAATGGACTTTGGTGCAAACGGCAAGCGACAGTAGCAGCAGCGACATTAGCTCAGTGGGTAGAGAGAATGCTTGGGGACCGTGGGATCCGGGTTCAAAGCAATGATTTTCAATCAGTTGACTGAGAATTGTAACTGGACTCGATGCTTGTGAAAATGGACTTTAGCCTGAAAAAGCAGCAGTGATAACTCTTGGTCAGGTTCTGAAATCATGCCACACAAACACAAACACAGTATAGTCCAATTCACTGCCACTGGAGCTTGGGTTTTCTGTGTCACGAGATCCCTTGATCAAGCCCTCATTCAGGCCACAAACAAGTGAACAATGGGCTAGGGGATCACTGTCAGATGATCGCTCAGTGTGCAGCCACCTGAGCTCTCGCCAGAACCCCCTTGGTTCTAATTCAATCTCAGGCGGTACGCTTGGACCACGAACTGGGGGATATCTTGGAAACATTTACCCAGTTTTCAGCCCCCTGAGCCGGGCTGCTCTCTGGCCAGAACCCCCTTGGTTCTCATTCAATCTCAGGCGGTACGCTTGGACCACTAACTGGGGGATATCTTGGAAACATTTACCCAGTTTTCAGCCCCCTGAGCCGGGCTGCTCTCTGGCCAGAACCCCCTTGGTTCTCATTCAATCTCAGGCGGTACGCTTGGACCACTAACTGGGGGATATCTTGGAAACATTTACCCAGTTTTCAGCCCCCTGAGCCGGGCTGCTCTCTGGCCAGAACCCCCTTGGTTCTCATTCAATCTCAGGCGGTACGCTTGGACCACTAACTGGGGGATATCTTGGAAGCCATTTACCCAGTTTTCAGCCCCCTGAGCCGGGCTGCTCTCTGGCCAGAACCCCCTTGGTTCTCATTCAATCTCAGGCGGTACGCTTGGACCACGAACTGGGGGATATCTTGGAAGCCATTTACCCAGTTTTCAGCCCCCTGAGCCGGGCTGCTCTCTGGCCAGAACCCCCTTGGTTCTCATTCAATCTCAGGCGGTACGCTTGGACCACGAACCGGGGGATATCTTGGAAGCATTTACCCAGTTTTCAGCCCCCTGAGCCGGGCTGCTCTCTGGCCAGAACCCCCTTGGTTCTCATTCAATCTCAGGCGGTACGCTTGGACCACGAACCGGGGGATATCTTGGAAGCATTTACCCAGTTTTCAGCCCCCTGAGCCGGGCTGCTCTCTGGCCAGAACCCCCTTGGTTCTCATTCAATCTCAGGCGGTACGCTTGGACCACGAACCGGGGGATATCTTGGAAGCATTTACCCAGTTTTCAGCCCCCTGAGCCGGGCTGCTCTCTGGCCAGAACCCCCTTGGTTCTCATTCAATCTCAGGCGGTACGCTTGGACCACGAACCGGGGGATATCTTGGAAGCATTTACCCAGTTTTCAGCCCCCTGAGCCGGGCTGCTCTCTGGCCAGAACCCCCTTGGTTCTCATTCAATCTCAGGCGGTACGCTTGGACCACGAACCGGGGGATATCTTGGAAGCATTTACCCAGTTTTCAGCCCCCTGAGCCGGGCTGCTCTCTGGCCAGAACCCCCTTGGTTCTCATTCAATCTCAGGCGGTACGCTTGGACCACGAACCGGGGGATATCTTGGAAGCATTTACCCAGTTTTCAGCCCCCTGAGCCGGGCTGCTCTCTGGCCAGAACCCCCTTGGTTCTCATTCAATCTCAGGCGGTACGCTTGGACCACGAACCGGGGGATATCTTGGAAGCATTTACCCAGTTTTCAGCCCCCTGAGCCGGGCTGCTCTCTGGCCAGAACCCCCTTGGTTCTCATTCAATCTCAGGCGGTACGCTTGGACCACGAACCGGGGGATATCTTGGAAGCATTTACCCAGTTTTCAGCCCCCTGAGCCGGGCTGCTCTCTGGCCAGAACCCCCTTGGTTCTCATTCAATCTCAGGCGGTACGCTTGGACCACGAACCGGGGGATATCTTGGAAACATTTACCCAGATCCGGGCTGCTCTCTGGCCAGAACCCCCTTGGTTCTCATTCAATCTCAGGCGGTACGCTTGGACCACGAACCGGGGGATATCTTGGAAACATTTACCCAGTTTTCAGCCCCCTGAGCCAGGCTGCTCTCTGGCCAGAACCCCCTTGGTTCTCATTCAATCTCAGGTGGTACGCTTGGACCACGAACCGGGGGATATCTTGGAAACATTTACCCAGTTTTCAGCCCCCTGAGCCGGGCTGCTCTCTGGCCAGAACCCCCTTGGCATTCAAACTCAGGCAGCACGTGTGGACCATGAGCCAATTCGGGGTTCAGTGCCTTGCTTAAGGACACTAGGGCATGCGACTGCTGTCTGCTGGACTCGAACCCTGGACCTTTGGATTGAGAGGCGACCACTCTGCCACTGAGCTACAGCCCAGGGCAGAGCCACCTGAGCTGGGTTCTTCTCTAGAGCCAGACCCCTGAGGCCAGGGACACTTTCTGTGAGAGCCAGACCCTGAGGCCAGGGAGACTTTCTGCTAGAGCCAGGCCATAGTGCACAATTTGTGGACACATTGTTTTCAATGTCCCCCTGTTCTGCTCTGGAGGTCCCCTGTTTCTGAAAACGTGATTCTCAAAAATGGGATGATGGTGGTTAGCCGATGGGACGTCACACAGCCACCAAAACACAGTATAACCATTGCGTGCTATGGCTATTAGGTTCGAGGAGTAGCCCAATCATTGATGTTTGGTGCCCCTGGTAGGTTGGGCCGCTAACCAGGGGCTCAGAGAGGATGACACTTTGAAAATTTTCACTCTACTGCCAGCTCATACCCCTGGTAAGACGCCCTGCCGACCAGGCTAAAGTTAATTCCATGATGTTGAATGAAGTGCAGTGTAGTTTGGGATGCATCAGCTCTCAGCTGTCTGGAATCCATACCGACAATTACTTAGAACACAATATCTGTTAATAAAATTGTCCAACCTAAAATGTGTTTTTCTCCATTTTTGAAAGTGGAATTACTTTCGCTATTTTCAATTTTTTCTATTGAAAAAGATAAAATTACACACACAGCCAACTATATAAAATAAATAAATAAATGGAAAAAATATATATATATATATATATATATATATATATATATATATATATATATATATATATATATATATATATATATATAGTGGTTCAATAATCACATCAGTTATGTTTTAAACTAACATCATGTCCATACCTACACAGTCATTGGATCTTTTGCTTGCACAACTTTTCGCAATACTGAATATTTCAACTTTCTTTACTCTACCAAGAAAAAACACTTATAACTGATCTATGGACAATAGAAGGAAGCTTGCACAGTCAAAAGCACAACTACGTTGGCGCAGTCAGGAGAGAGCTTGGGTTGAGTCCAATAGACCCCAGGTTCAAGCCCAGAAGCGGGTGTGTTTTTTTTTTTTGCAAACTTAGACTAGTAACTGATCTATGGACAATAGAAGGAAGCTTGCACAGTCAAAAGCACAACTACGTTGGCGCAGTCAGGAGAGAGCTTGTGTTATGTCCAACAGATCCCGGGTTCAAGCCCAGAAGCGGGTGTGTTTTTTTTTTTTTGCAAACTTAGACTAGTAACTGATCTATGGACAATAGAAGGAAGCTTGCACAGTCAAAAGCAAAACTAAGTTGGCGCAGTCAGGAGAGAGCTTGTGTTATGTCCAACAGATCCCGGGTTCAAGCCCAGAAGCGGGTGTGTTTTTTTTTTGTTGCAAACTTAGACTAGTAACTGATCTATGGACAATAGAAGGAAGCTTGCACAGTCAAAAGCACAACTACGTTGGCGCAGTCAGGAGAGAGCTTGTGTTATGTCCAACAGATCCCGGGTTCAAGCCCAGAAGCGGGTGTGTTTTTTTTTTTTGCAAACTTAGACTAGTAACTGATCTATGGACAATAGAAGGAAGCTTGCACAGTCAAAAGCACAACTACATTGGCGCAGTCAGGAGAGAGCTTGTGTTATGTCCAACAGATCCCGGGTTCAAGCCCAGAAGCGGGTGTGTTTTTTTTTTGTTGCAAACTTAGACTAGTAACTGATCTATGGACAATAGAAGGAAGCTTGCACAGTCAAAAGCACAACTACGTTGGCGCAGTCAGGAGAGAGCTTGTGTTATGTCCAACAGATCCCGGGTTCAAGCCCAGAAGCGGGTGTGTTTTTTTTTTTTGCAAACTTAGACTAGTAACTGATCTATGGACAATAGAAGGAAGCTTGCACAGTCAAAAGCACAACTACGTTGGCGCAGTCAGGAGAGAGCTTGGGTTGAGTCCAATAGACCCCAGGTTCAAGCCCAGAAGCGGGTGTGTTTTTTTTTTTTGCAAACTTAGACTAGTAACTGATCTATGGACAATAGAAGGAAGCTTGCACAGTCAAAAGCACAACTACGTTGGCGCAGTCAGGAGAGAGCTTGTGTTATGTCCAACAGATCCCGGGTTCAAGCCCAGAAGCGGGTGTGTTTTTTTTTTTGTTGCAAACTTAGACTAGTAACTGATCTATGGACAATAGAAGGAAGCTTGCACAGTCAAAAGCACAACTACGTTGGCGCAGTCAGGAGAGAGCTTGTGTTATGTCCAACAGATCCCGGGTTCAAGCCCAGAAGCGGGTGTGTTTTTTTTTTGCAAACTTAGACTAGTAACTGATCTATGGACTATAGAAGGAAGCTTGCACAGTCAAAAGCACAACTACGTTGGCGCAGTCAGGAGAGAGCTTGGGTTGAGTCCAATAGACCCCAGGTTCAAGCCCAGAAGCGGGTGTGTTTTTTTTTTTTGCAAACTTAGACTAGTAACTGATCTATGGACAATAGAAGGAAGCTTGCACAGTCAAAAGCAAAACTACGTTGGCGCAGTCAGGAGAGAGCTTGTGTTATGTCCAACAGATCCCGGGTTCAAGCCCAGAAGCGGGTGTGTTTTTTTTTTGTTGCAAACTTAGACTAGTAACTGATCTATGGACAATAGAAGGAAGCTTGCACAGTCAAAAGCACAACTACGTTGGCGCAGTCAGGAGAGAGCTTGTGTTATGTCCAACAGATCCCGGGTTCAAGCCCAGAAGCGGGTGTGTTTTTTTTTTGCAAACTTAGACTAGTAACTGATCTATGGACTATAGAAGGAAGCTTGCACAGTCAAAAGCACAACTACGTTGGCGCAGTCAGGAGAGAGCTTGGGTTGAGTCCAATAGACCCCAGGTTCAAGCCCAGAAGCGGGTGTGTTTTTTTTTTTTGCAAACTTAGACTAGTAACTGATCTATGGACAATAGAAGGAAGCTTGCACAGTCAAAAGCACAACTACGTTGGCGCAGTCAGGAGAGAGCTTGTGTTATGTCCAACAGATCCCGGGTTCAAGCCCAGAAGCGGGTGTATTTTTTTTTTTAAGCAAACTTAGACTTGTAACTGATCTATGGACTATAGAAGGAAGCCGCTCAGTCAAAGCACAACTCCGTTGGCGCAGTCAGGAGAGAGCTGGGGTTGAGGTCAACATACCTCGGGTTCAAGCCTAGGAGCAGGTGTATTTTTTTTTAAGCAAATTTAGACTAGTAACTGATCTATGGACTATAGAGGTATATAGATGCGATTTTTGGATGAAGGAAAAAAAGAATTTGTAATTATAATAATAATCTTAGTAATAATAATTATTATAATAATTCGTCCTTACAGTGGGTACAAGTTTAAATTTTTAAATGTATAAAAGAATCACTTTATATCTGTTTATTGCATCAGGGCTTCTTGACTTTCTCGGGAACCTTGATTTCAACCAAATTCAACAAAAACCTTTTTTTTTTCACGACATGATAAAATGCTCTGGTTGAAATTATATCCTTTGTAGTGTCAGGGTTGGTTTTGACCCGGTCATAAAAATAAGATTATAAAGCAACTTTTGGAGCCAAAATAGAAATCACAAATGTACTTTCAGCCAACACAGCAGGGGGAGTTGACGGCGCACCAGGGGGAGGTGTCAGCAGATTCATGTTGGCGCAGTGTCACCATGTGGAATCACCTTTACATTATCGTCATGATCAGAACCCACCTCCGGTGAAGGAAGGTATTTCTATGGAAAATTGTGGCTGTTGTCACCTTTTATATCATAAGACAATTTGTGCCTTTATTCTGTTATATGTTGACTGTACTTTGAGGGTGACAGAAGAAAGAAAATCAGATCATTTTAAATAGTTACCACTGGTGGGATCGAACCCACGCTTGCAAGTAAAACATGGATCACCGTGCATCTACGTCCTACCCTCTAACCACTCAGCCACTGACTTTCCTGTGACAGGGACACACAGTCTACTATCTGACATGTCTTGATTCACGGTTATTCCAGTCTAGTATAACTGGGGCGGTTCACCTGTCAAAGGATCACGCAGGTGTCCTAATGCCAGCTCAGGGAGGACGGAAACCTCCCGTGGAGCTGAAGGACAAAAGCTCGCTTGATCTTGATTTTCAGTATGAATACGGACCGTCAAATCGGAGCCTCACGATCCTTCTGACTTTTTGGCTTTTAAGCAGGTGTCAGAAAAGTTAACAAAAGGTCTCAGCTTATGTTTCTGAACAAGAACATCAAATATTACAGGTATAGATTCATTTAATGTGACACCTGCAGTTCACAAGGCGTCTTTCAGAAGCTTGTCAGACCTTCTCTGAGACGCAGCTAAGGTAAGCCTGACGTTTAGCCTGACTGGGACCAGGCTTGTCGCACTGGCTAATTTACCATGCTTACCAAACCACGCTAGCCTTAAGCCTCGTTTGTGGAACCCAACGCTCGCTAAAGTTAGCCAGGCTAACCCAAATAAGCCAGGCTTTGAGCTAAGCCAGCTTCGTGGAATACCCCCAAGCTCTTGCACACAGATATATTTTTTAAAACTCTGATTTATCATTCTAATAGTTTCAAAAGTAATAATTGATTTCCAATGGCTTGATTGGTTCTTATACAAATAACTTCTTAATTCATTTTTTTGTGTTGAGACCTGTTCTGTATTTCAATATGTTCATATTAAAGTCCTATTGCTGACATTTTTTTATTATTATTATTAGTTTTTATTTTTGCATTTTCTTGAAGAAAATATATGGGTCGAAAATGACCCGTAACACCACAGATGTTGTGAAAGTTAATCATTTTTAAATGAAAAAATAAATCAAGCAAATTAATTTCAGAGATGTTTTTCCCTGAGTAATATTCAGGGAACACAACATCCTTTCATTCATTTATATGATTCTCTTGAGATTCATTTTGCTTTTGCTTTTTAAATTGACATCAGGAGGGGGTGGGGGGGCAGAGACCTACAACCTACAACAAAAATATTAAACCCAACATTTTATGGATATGGAAACCTTACAAGGTAACCAAGAGATGAGAAAAAAATTGGATGATAAGATTTTGTTTTTGGTGTATTTTAAAGCTGATTTAAGACAACAGAAACAGTAACAGAAAAGCTAACACAGGAGGAAGGTTAAAAAGGTTAAGGTAAGAAAAACATCACAATATTTACTGGCACATCAAAAGGGACACTTACTGGGTTCATGCAAAGGGAAAAAAATACAAAAAAAAAAATACAAAAAAATCACAATATATTGTGACAGTGGAGGAGAGACCAGTCTGGACTGCAAGGTTTGCTTTTAACAAAAATCACAGTCTATTTACGTTAGGGAAACGGGTAGGGGAGAAAACACAACCAATCTTCTTCCCGGTCTGGGGTAGCCTCTAGTCTGCGGGGTCCAGACTGGTGTCCTCCTGGAGAGAGAGGCAAAAAAAGGGATGGGTTTTTTAAAGCTCACACTTTTTATTTCTGCCCTTCCTGGTCTCAGCCACCTGCTCCTCTCTCTTCTCTTCTCTCTTCTGTCTCCCTTTCCACTCCTCTCACCCCCCAGCACCCTCTGATCTTTGATTGTCTTCAGCTGGGCTCTCTCCAGCCTTGGGTCACCTGGCAGGGTAGGTACCTATGATATGACCCTGCCCAGCTGGTGTCTGCTCAGTCCTCCTCTCTGGCGCCCTCTGCTGGCCATGAGACACCAGTGGTGGGGGGAGACACCACAATATATTTGAGTAAACTGTGTTGAAGATGGCTTATCAAATTTGATACAGCGGGTATATAAGGTCATGTAACTCTGAAACAGTCAATGGCCATTTACTTGCATTTCATGCATTATGTCTAAAATCAAGCAACATACAGTCTTTTTATTTTCAAATGACATAGTTTGCTACATTTAGAGTTAAAACTTAGCTATGAAACTTGCTGTAAGCACGGACCAGAACTGGAGCTACGTTGCCCATGTGTACTGTCAGAAATGCAGAGTGCATCTTTGCTTAAACAAGGAGAGAAACTGTTTTCAGGCCTTCCACCATGCAAAATAAAAGGTTGTGAACTGCAAAATGAAAAAAATACTAAAATGTTGTTGTTGTTGTTGTTTTTTTCCAGACTTCCACCCAGACAGTTCCATTGGTGGCTTTCTCACTACTGCATGATGGTAGCACTGTTTGTGTTTGGAAGTATAAATTTGTTAGTCATGTTAGTCATGTTAGTCATATAACTGCCCCCGTGACCTACTATAACTATATCAATATCTTTTGAGGTTCGTGCCCCTGGTAGGTGTTGACACACTTAAAACAAGTTTCGTGGGAAGATGGCCCACTGGACACTCCGTCGCGCCCTTGATGCAGAGTTAATAGACACATAGGAATGTGCATACTTACCAGCATACTTACAACAGCCCACAGTCTTCCTCCTTGGCCATTGGCTCTGCTCCTGGATGTAGACGGTTCGTTGAGTGTGCAGGAAGACGGAAGAGAATGGCTCGCCAGGAATGCCCTTCTCTAGGGATGCCACCGCAGTTCCCCAATACAAGCATATGTGGCTGACACAACATATCCAGTCCAGCTCCCAGACATGCCCAACCTGCCTGGACAATGGAGGGGCCACCAGTCCATCAGGGCTCATACCTTTGGAATGCTCCACCCTCACGTGAAAACAAACCTCCAGCAAAAGACCCTGCCACGCTCACAGTCCAAACCTGGCTCACGCCACCCAGTACTGGGTCCAACAAGTGTGATCCCCTGGCCCTTCTGACACCTCGAGCTAAGGGCTTATTGACCTGGAAGTTCTGACACCCACTCAGCAAAGCCTCCGAACTGGTCTGTGCTGTAACCAGGGAACCTGGCCGGGTCGTAGGGGAACCCCATCCAGTCCGGGCGCCTAGACATGCCCAGCTTGCCTGGACAATAGAGGGGCCACCTTAGATCTACCCAGAGGGAGGTATTTCGCATGTGGCCCCTTCAACATCCTGGCCCCCCTTGCCAGCTGTACATGAATAAGTCACACGGGCTGGGAAAAGTCCATCAGGGCTCAAACCTTTGGAATGCTCCACCCTCAAGTGTGAACAAACCTCCAGCAGAAACCCCTGCCTCGCTCACAGAAGAAACCCGGCCTACGCCCCCCAGTGGTGGGTCCAACACGAATAACCCCTGGCCCTTCTGACACCTCGAGCTAAGGGCTTATTGACCTGGAAGTCCTGACACCCACTCAGCAAAGCCTCCAGTTCTGGTCTGAGCTTTAACCAGGGAACCTGGCCGGGTCGTAGGGGAACCCCATCCAGTCTGGGCGCCTAGACATGCCCAGCTTGCCTGGACAATAGAGGGGCCACCTTAGATCTACCCAGAGGGAGGTATTTCGCATGTGGCCCCTTCAACATCCTGGCCCCCCTTGCCAGCTGTACATGAATAAGTCACACGGGCTGGGAAAAGTCCATCAGGGCTCATACCTTTGGAATGCTCCACCCTCAAGTGTGAACAAACCTCCAGCAGAAACCCCTGCCTCGCTCATAGAAGAAACCCGGCCTACGCCCCCCAGTGGTGGGTCAAACACGAATAACCCCTGGCCCTTCTGACACCTCGAGCTAAGGGCTTATTGACCTGGAAGTCCTGACACCCACTCAGCAAAGCCTCCAGTTCTGGTCTGAGCTTGAACCAGGGAACCTGGCCGGGTCATAAGGGAACCCCATCCAGTCCGGGCGCCTAGACATGCCCAGCTTGCCAGGGCAATGGAGGGGCCACCTTAGATCTACCCAGAGGGAGGTATTTCGCATGTGGCCCCTTCAACATCCTGGCCCCCCTTGCCAGCTGTACATGAATAAGTCACACGGGCTGGGAAAAGTCCATCAGGGCTCATACCTTTGGAATGCTCCACCCTCAAGTGTGAACAAACCTCCAGCAGAAACCCCTGCCTCGCTCACAGTAGAAACCCGGCCTACGCCCCCCAGTGGTGGGTCAAACACGAATAACCCCTGGCCCTTCTGACACCTCGAGCTAAGGGCTTATTGACCTGGAAGTCCTGACACCCACTCAGCAAAGCCTCCAGTTCTGGTCTGAGCTGGAACCAGGGAACCTGGCCGGGTCGTAGGGGAACCTCATCCAGTCCGGGCACCTAGACATGCCCAGCCTGCCAGGGCAATGGAGGGGCCACCTTAGATCTACCCAGAGGGAGGTATTTCGCATGTGGCACCTTCAACATCCTGGCCCCCCTTGCCAGCTGTACATGAATAAGTCACACGGGCTGGGAAAAGTCCATCAGGGCTCATACCTTTGGAATGCTCCACCCTCAAGTGTGAACAAACCTCCAGCAGAAACCCCTGCCTCGCTCATAGAAGAAACCCGGCCTACGCCCCCCCAGTGGTGGGTCAAACACGAATATCCCCTGGCCCTTCTGACACCTCGAGCTAAGGGCTTATTGACCTGGAAGTCCTGACACCCACTCAGCAAAGCCTCCAGTTCTGGTCTGAGCTTGAACCAGGGAACCTGGCCGGGTCATAAGGGAACCCCATCCAGTCCGGGCGCCTAGACATGCCCAGCTTGCCAGGGCAATGGAGGGGCCACCTTAGATCTACCCAGAGGGAGGTATTTCGCATGTGGCCCCTTCAACATCCTGGCCCCCCTTGCCAGCTGTACATGAATAAGTCACACGGGCTGGGAAAAGTCCATCAGGGCTCATACCTTTGGAATGCTCCACCCTCAAGTGTGAACAAACCTCCAGCAGAAACCCCTGCCTCGCTCACAGTAGAAACCCGGCCTAAGCCCCCCAGTGGTGGGTCAAACACGAATAACCCCTGGCCCTTCTGACACCTTGAGCTAAGGGCTTATTGACCTGGAAGTCCTGACACCCACTCAGTAAAGCCTCCAGTTCTGGTCTGAGCTGGAACCAGGGAACCTGGCCGGGTCGTAGGGGAACCCCATCCAGTCCGGGCGCCTAGACATGCCCAGCTTGCCTGGACAATGGAGGGGCCACCTTAGATCTACCCAGAGGGAGGTATTTCGCATGTGGCACCTTCAACATCCTGGCCCCCCTTGCCAGCTGTACATGAATAAGTCACACGGGCTGGGAAAAGTCCATCAGGGCTCAAACCTTTGGAATGCTCCACCCTCAAGTGTGAACAAACCTCCAGCAGAAACCCCTGCCTCGCTCATAGAAGAAACCCGGCCTACGTCCCCCAGTGGTGGGTCAAACACGAATAACCCCTGGCCCTTCTGACACCTCGAGCTAAGGGCTTATTGACCTGGAAGTCCTGACACCCACTCAGCAAAGCCTCCAGTTCTAGTCTGAGCTTGAACCAGGGAACCTGGCCGGGTCATAAGGGAACCCCATCCAGTCCGGGCACCTAGACATGCCCAGCTTGCCAGGGCAATGGAGGGGCCACCTTAGATCTACCCAGAGGGAGGTATTTCGCATGTGGCACCTTCAACATCCTGGCCCCCCTTGCCAGCTGTACATGAATAAGTCACACGGGCTGGGAAAAGTCCATCAGGGCTCATACCTTTGGAATGCTCCACCCTCAAGTGTGAACAAACCTCCAGCAGAAACCCCTGCCTCGCTCACAGTAGAAACCCGGCCTACGCCCCCCAGTGGTGGGTCCAACACAAATAACCCCTGGCCCTTCTGACACCTCGAGCTAAGGGCTTATTGACCTGGAGGTTCTGACACCCACTCAGCCAAGCCTCCAGTACCAGTCCGTGTCGGAACCAGGAGAACCTGGCTAGGTTGTAGCGGAACCTCCCCAGTCCGGGTGCCCAGATATGCCCAACCTGCCAGGGCAATGGAGGGGCCACCAGAGGGAGGTATTTCGCGTGTGGCCCCTTCAACTTCCTGGCACCTCTGTCGGTTGTGATAAACCAGAAGCAGGGACTGGGAACAGTCCTTCTTACTTTGACTTTAGCCTCCGGTGGGCAGTTCTGGAGCCTGACCTCGAGTTTCGTGTGGATATTAAGCCACTGTATGCATCAGCAACCAAGTCAAAAATACCACAGTGGTCCTGGGTCAGGCAGGTGCAGAAAAGAGTCACCCCACCATCATTGGCGTTAATCATTCCCTGAGAAATGGCTCTTTTAGGCGGGCATTCTCCACAGGTGGCAGGAACGCACAAACTCGCACAAAGCCTGAGGAGCAAATGGACTTTGGTGCAAACGGCAAGCGACAGTAGCAGCAGCGACATTAGCTCAGTGGGTAGAGAGAATGCTTGGGGACCGTGGGATCCGGGTTCAAAGCAATGATTTTCAATCAGTTGACTGAGAATTGTAACTGGACTCGATGCTTGTGAAAATGGACTTTAGCCTGAAAAAGCAGCAGTGATAACTCTTGGTCAGGTTCTGAAATCATGCCACACAAACACAAACACAGTATAGTCCAATTCACTGCCACTGGAGCTTGGGTTTTCTGTGTCACGAGATCCCTTGATCAAGCCCTCATTCAGGCCACAAACAAGTGAACAATGGGCTAGGGGATCACTGTCAGATGATCGCTCAGTGTGCAGCCACCTGAGCTCTCGCCAGAACCCCCTTGGTTCTAATTCAATCTCAGGCGGTACGCTTGGACCACGAACTGGGGGATATCTTGGAAACATTTACCCAGTTTTCAGCCCCCTGAGCCGGGCTGCTCTCTGGCCAGAACCCCCTTGGTTCTCATTCAATCTCAGGCGGTACGCTTGGACCACTAACTGGGGGATATCTTGGAAACATTTACCCAGTTTTCAGCCCCCTGAGCCGGGCTGCTCTCTGGCCAGAACCCCCTTGGTTCTCATTCAATCTCAGGCGGTACGCTTGGACCACTAACTGGGGGATATCTTGGAAACATTTACCCAGTTTTCAGCCCCCTGAGCCGGGCTGCTCTCTGGCCAGAACCCCCTTGGTTCTCATTCAATCTCAGGCGGTACGCTTGGACCACTAACTGGGGGATATCTTGGAAGCCATTTACCCAGTTTTCAGCCCCCTGAGCCGGGCTGCTCTCTGGCCAGAACCCCCTTGGTTCTCATTCAATCTCAGGCGGTACGCTTGGACCACGAACCGGGGGATATCTTGGAAGCATTTACCCAGTTTTCAGCCCCCTGAGCCGGGCTGCTCTCTGGCCAGAACCCCCTTGGTTCTCATTCAATCTCAGGCGGTACGCTTGGACCACGAACCGGGGGATATCTTGGAAGCATTTACCCAGTTTTCAGCCCCCTGAGCCGGGCTGCTCTCTGGCCAGAACCCCCTTGGTTCTCATTCAATCTCAGGCGGTACGCTTGGACCACGAACCGGGGGATATCTTGGAAGCATTTACCCAGTTTTCAGCCCCCTGAGCCGGGCTGCTCTCTGGCCAGAACCCCCTTGGTTCTCATTCAATCTCAGGCGGTACGCTTGGACCACGAACCGGGGGATATCTTGGAAGCATTTACCCAGTTTTCAGCCCCCTGAGCCGGGCTGCTCTCTGGCCAGAACCCCCTTGGTTCTCATTCAATCTCAGGCGGTACGCTTGGACCACGAACCGGGGGATATCTTGGAAGCATTTACCCAGTTTTCAGCCCCCTGAGCCGGGCTGCTCTCTGGCCAGAACCCCCTTGGTTCTCATTCAATCTCAGGCGGTACGCTTGGACCACGAACCGGGGGATATCTTGGAAGCATTTACCCAGTTTTCAGCCCCCTGAGCCGGGCTGCTCTCTGGCCAGAACCCCCTTGGTTCTCATTCAATCTCAGGCGGTACGCTTGGACCACGAACCGGGGGATATCTTGGAAGCATTTACCCAGTTTTCAGCCCCCTGAGCCGGGCTGCTCTCTGGCCAGAACCCCCTTGGTTCTCATTCAATCTCAGGCGGTACGCTTGGACCACGAACCGGGGGATATCTTGGAAGCATTTACCCAGTTTTCAGCCCCCTGAGCCGGGCTGCTCTCTGGCCAGAACCCCCTTGGTTCTCATTCAATCTCAGGCGGTACGCTTGGACCACGAACCGGGGGATATCTTGGAAACATTTACCCAGATCCGGGCTGCTCTCTGGCCAGAACCCCCTTGGTTCTCATTCAATCTCAGGCGGTACGCTTGGACCACGAACCGGGGGATATCTTGG
This sequence comes from Halichoeres trimaculatus, assembly GCF_033239565.1. NCBI lineage: Eukaryota > Metazoa > Chordata > Actinopteri > Labriformes > Labridae > Halichoeres > Halichoeres trimaculatus. The sequence continues at coordinate 254,912 of NW_027437231.1, read as the reverse complement.
AAGCATTTACCCAGTTTTCAGCCCCCTGAGCCAGGCTGCTCTCTGGCCAGAACCCCCTTGGTTCTCATTCAATCTCAGGTGGTACGCTTGGACCACGAACCGGGGGATATCTTGGAAACATTTACCCAGTTTTCAGCCCCCTGAGCCGGGCTGCTCTCTGGCCAGAACCCCCTTGGCATTCAAACTCAGGCAGCACGTGTGGACCATGAGCCAATTCGGGGTTCAGTGCCTTGCTTAAGGACACTAGGGCATGCGACTGCTGTCTGCTGGACTCGAACCCTGGACCTTTGGATTGAGAGGCGACCACTCTGCCACTGAGCTACAGCCCAGGGCAGAGCCACCTGAGCTGGGTTCTTCTCTAGAGCCAGACCCCTGAGGCCAGGGACACTTTCTGTGAGAGCCAGACCCTGAGGCCAGGGAGACTTTCTGCTAGAGCCAGGCCATAGTGCACAATTTGTGGACACATTGTTTTCAATGTCCCCCTGTTCTGCTCTGGAGGTCCCCTGTTTCTGAAAACGTGATTCTCAAAAATGGGATGATGGTGGTTAGCCGATGGGACGTCACACAGCCACCAAAACACAGTATAACCATTGCGTGCTATGGCTATTAGGTTCGAGGAGTAGCCCAATCATTGATGTTTGGTGCCCCTGGTAGGTTGGGCCGCTAACCAGGGGCTCAGAGAGGATGACACTTTGAAAATTTTCACTCTACTGCCAGCTCATACCCCTGGTAAGACGCCCTGCCGACCAGGCTAAAGTTAATTCCATGATGTTGAATGAAGTGCAGTGTAGTTTGGGATGCATCAGCTCTCAGCTGTCTGGAATCCATACCGACAATTACTTAGAACACAATATCTGTTAATAAAATTGTCCAACCTAAAATGTGTTTTTCTCCATTTTTGAAAGTGGAATTACTTTCGCTATTTTCAATTTTTTCTATTGAAAAAGATAAAATTACACACACAGCCAACTATATAAAATAAATAAATAAATGGAAAATATATATATATATATATATATATATATATATATATATATATATATATATATATATATATATATATATATATATAGTGGTTCAATAATCACATCAGTTATGTTTTAAACTAACATCATGTCCATACCTACACAGTCATTGGATCTTTTGCTTGCACAACTTTTCGCAATACTGAATATTTCAACTTTCTTTACTCTACCAAGAAAAAACACTTATAACTGATCTATGGACAATAGAAGGAAGCTTGCACAGTCAAAAGCACAACTACGTTGGCGCAGTCAGGAGAGAGCTTGGGTTGAGTCCAATAGACCCCAGGTTCAAGCCCAGAAGCGGGTGTGTTTTTTTTTTTTGCAAACTTAGACTAGTAACTGATCTATGGACAATAGAAGGAAGCTTGCACAGTCAAAAGCACAACTACGTTGGCGCAGTCAGGAGAGAGCTTGTGTTATGTCCAACAGATCCCGGGTTCAAGCCCAGAAGCGGGTGTGTTTTTTTTTTTTGCAAACTTAGACTAGTAACTGATCTATGGACAATAGAAGGAAGCTTGCACAGTCAAAAGCAAAACTAAGTTGGCGCAGTCAGGAGAGAGCTTGTGTTATGTCCAACAGATCCCGGGTTCAAGCCCAGAAGCGGGTGTGTTTTTTTTTTGTTGCAAACTTAGACTAGTAACTGATCTATGGACAATAGAAGGAAGCTTGCACAGTCAAAAGCACAACTACGTTGGCGCAGTCAGGAGAGAGCTTGTGTTATGTCCAACAGATCCCGGGTTCAAGCCCAGAAGCGGGTGTGTTTTTTTTTTTTGCAAACTTAGACTAGTAACAGATCTATGGACAATAGAAGGAAGCTTGCACAGTCAAAAGCACAACTACATTGGCGCAGTCAGGAGAGAGCTTGTGTTATGTCCAACAGATCCCGGGTTCAAGCCCAGAAGCGGGTGTGTTTTTTTTTTGTTGCAAACTTAGACTAGTAACTGATCTATGGACAATAGAAGGAAGCTTGCACAGTCAAAAGCACAACTACGTTGGCGCAGTCAGGAGAGAGCTTGTGTTATGTCCAACAGATCCCGGGTTCAAGCCCAGAAGCGGGTGTGTTTTTTTTTTTTGCAAACTTAGACTAGTAACTGATCTATGGACAATAGAAGGAAGCTTGCACAGTCAAAAGCACAACTACGTTGGCGCAGTCAGGAGAGAGCTTGGGTTGAGTCCAATAGACCCCAGGTTCAAGCCCAGAAGCGGGTGTGTTTTTTTTTTGCAAACTTAGACTAGTAACTGATCTATGGACTATAGAAGGAAGCTTGCACAGTCAAAAGCACAACTACGTTGGCGCAGTCAGGAGAGAGCTTGGGTTGAGTCCAATAGACCCCAGGTTCAAGCCCAGAAGCGGGTGTGTTTTTTTTTTTTGCAAACTTAGACTAGTAACTGATCTATGGACAATAGAAGGAAGCTTGCACAGTCAAAAGCACAACTACGTTGGCGCAGTCAGGAGAGAGCTTGTGTTATGTCCAACAGATCCCGGGTTCAAGCCCAGAAGCGGGTGTGTTTTTTTTTTGTTGCAAACTTAGACTAGTAACTGATCTATGGACAATAGAAGGAAGCTTGCACAGTCAAAAGCACAACTACGTTGGCGCAGTCAGGAGAGAGCTTGTGTTATGTCCAACAGATCCCGGGTTCAAGCCCAGAAGCGGGTGTGTTTTTTTTTTGCAAACTTAGACTAGTAACTGATCTATGGACTATAGAAGGAAGCTTGCACAGTCAAAAGCACAACTACGTTGGCGCAGTCAGGAGAGAGCTTGGGTTGAGTCCAATAGACCCCAGGTTCAAGCCCAGAAGCGGGTGTGTTTTTTTTTTTTGCAAACTTAGACTAGTCACTGATCTATGGACAATAGAAGGAAGCTTGCACAGTCAAAAGCAAAACTACGTTGGCGCAGTCAGGAGAGAGCTTGTGTTATGTCCAACAGATCCCGGGTTCAAGCCCAGAAGCGGGTGTGTTTTTTTTTTGTTGCAAACTTAGACTAGTAACTGATCTATGGACAATAGAAGGAAGCTTGCACAGTCAAAAGCACAACTACGTTGGCGCAGTCAGGAGAGAGCTTGTGTTATGTCCAACAGATCCCGGGTTCAAGCCCAGAAGCGGGTGTGTTTTTTTTTTGCAAACTTAGACTAGTAACTGATCTATGGACTATAGAAGGAAGCTTGCACAGTCAAAAGCACAACTACGTTGGCGCAGTCAGGAGAGAGCTTGGGTTGAGTCCAATAGACCCCAGGTTCAAGCCCAGAAGCGGGTGTGTTTTTTTTTTTTGCAAACTTAGACTAGTAACTGATCTATGGACAATAGAAGGAAGCTTGCACAGTCAAAAGCACAACTACGTTGGCGCAGTCAGGAGAGAGCTTGTGTTATGTCCAACAGATCCCGGGTTCAAGCCCAGAAGCGGGTGTATTTTTTTTTTTAAGCAAACTTAGACTTGTAACTGATCTATGGACTATAGAAGGAAGCCGCTCAGTCAAAGCACAACTCCGTTGGCGCAGTCAGGAGAGAGCTGGGGTTGAGGTCAACATACCTCGGGTTCAAGCCTAGGAGCAGGTGTATTTTTTTTTAAGCAAATTTAGACTAGTAACTGATCTATGGACTATAGAGGTATATAGATGCGATTTTTGGATGAAGGAAAAAAAGAATTTGTAATTATAATAATAATCTTAGTAATAATAATTATTATAATAATTCGTCCTTACAGTGGGTACAAGTTTAAATTTTTAAATGTATAAAAGAATCACTTTATATCTGTTTATTGCATCAGGGCTTCTTGACTTTCTCGGGAACCTTGATTTCAACCAAATTCAACAAAAACCTTTTTTTTTTCACGACATGATAAAATGCTCTGGTTGAAATTATATCCTTTGTAGTGTCAGGGTTGGTTTTGACCCGGTCATAAAAATAAGATTATAAAGCAACTTTTGGAGCCAAAATAGAAATCACAAATGTACTTTCAGCCAACACAGCAGGGGGAGTTGACGGCGCACCAGGGGGAGGTGTCAGCAGATTCATGTTGGCGCAGTGTCACCATGTGGAATCACCTTTACATTATCGTCATGATCAGAACCCACCTCCGGTGAAGGAAGGTATTTCTATGGAAAATTGTGGCTGTTGTCACCTTTTATATCATAAGACAATTTGTGCCTTTATTCTGTTATATGTTGACTGTACTTTGAGGGTGACAGAAGAAAGAAAATCAGATCATTTTAAATAGTTACCACTGGTGGGATCGAACCCACGCTTGCAAGTAAAACATGGATCACCGTGCATCTACGTCCTACCCTCTAACCACTCAGCCACTGACTTTCCTGTGACAGGGACACACAGTCTACTATCTGACATGTCTTGATTCACGGTTATTCCAGTCTAGTATAACTGGGGCGGTTCACCTGTCAAAGGATCACGCAGGTGTCCTAATGCCAGCTCAGGGAGGACGGAAACCTCCCGTGGAGCTGAAGGACAAAAGCTCGCTTGATCTTGATTTTCAGTATGAATACGGACCGTCAAATCGGAGCCTCACGATCCTTCTGACTTTTTGGCTTTTAAGCAGGTGTCAGAAAAGTTAACAAAAGGTCTCAGCTTATGTTTCTGAACAAGAACATCAAATATTACAGGTATAGATTCATTTAATGTGACACCTGCAGTTCACAAGGCGTCTTTCAGAAGCTTGTCAGACCTTCTCTGAGACGCAGCTAAGGTAAGCCTGACGTTTAGCCTGACTGGGACCAGGCTTGTCGCACTGGCTAATTTACCATGCTTACCAAACCACGCTAGCCTTAAGCCTCGTTTGTGGAACCCAACGCTCGCTAAAGTTAGCCAGGCTAACCCAAATAAGCCAGGCTTTGAGCTAAGCCAGCTTCGTGGAATACCCCCAAGCTCTTGCACACAGATATATTTTTTAAAACTCTGATTTATCATTCTAATAGTTTCAAAAGTAATAATTGATTTCCAATGGCTTGATTGGTTCTTATACAAATAACTTCTTAATTCATTTTTTTGTGTTGAGACCTGTTCTGTATTTCAATATGTTCATATTAAAGTCCTATTGCTGACATTTTTTTATTATTATTATTAGTTTTTATTTTTGCATTTTCTTGAAGAAAATATATGGGTCGAAAATGACCCGTAACACCACAGATGTTGTGAAAGTTAATCATTTTTAAATGAAAAAATAAATCAAGCAAATTAATTTCAGAGATGTTTTTCCCTGAGTAATATTCAGGGAACACAACATCCTTTCATTCATTTATATGATTCTCTTGAGATTCATTTTGCTTTTGCTTTTTAAATTGACATCAGGAGGGGGTGGGGGGGCAGAGACCTACAACCTACAACAAAAATATTAAACCCAACATTTTATGGATATGGAAACCTTACAAGGTAACCAAGAGATGAGAAAAAAATTGGATGATAAGATTTTGTTTTTGGTGTATTTTAAAGCTGATTTAAGACAACAGAAACAGTAACAGAAAAGCTAACACAGGAGGAAGGTTAAAAAGGTTAAGGTAAGAAAAACATCACAATATTTACTGGCACATCAAAAGGGACACTTACTGGGTTCATGCAAAGGGAAAAAAATACAAAAAAAAAAATACAAAAAAATCACAATATATTGTGACAGTGGAGGAGAGACCAGTCTGGACTGCAAGGTTTGCTTTTAACAAAAATCACAGTCTATTTACGTTAGGGAAACGGGTAGGGGAGAAAACACAACCAATCTTCTTCCCGGTCTGGGGTAGCCTCTAGTCTGCGGGGTCCAGACTGGTGTCCTCCTGGAGAGAGAGGCAAAAAAAGGGATGGGTTTTTTAAAGCTCACACTTTTTATTTCTGCCCTTCCTGGTCTCAGCCACCTGCTCCTCTCTCTTCTCTTCTCTCTTCTGTCTCCCTTTCCACTCCTCTCACCCCCCAGCACCCTCTGATCTTTGATTGTCTTCAGCTGGGCTCTCTCCAGCCTTGGGTCACCTGGCAGGGTAGGTACCTATGATATGACCCTGCCCAGCTGGTGTCTGCTCAGTCCTCCTCTCTGGCGCCCTCTGCTGGCCATGAGACACCAGTGGTGGGGGGAGACACCACAATATATTTGAGTAAACTGTGTTGAAGATGGCTTATCAAATTTGATACAGCGGGTATATAAGGTCATGTAACTCTGAAACAGTCAATGGCCATTTACTTGCATTTCATGCATTATGTCTAAAATCAAGCAACATACAGTCTTTTTATTTTCAAATGACATAGTTTGCTACATTTAGAGTTAAAACTTAGCTATGAAACTTGCTGTAAGCACGGACCAGAACTGGAGCTACGTTGCCCATGTGTACTGTCAGAAATGCAGAGTGCATCTTTGCTTAAACAAGGAGAGAAACTGTTTTCAGGCCTTCCACCATGCAAAATAAAAGGTTGTGAACTGCAAAATGAAAAAAATACTAAAATGTTGTTGTTGTTGTTGTTTTTTTCCAGACTTCCACCCAGCCAGTTCCATTGGTGGCTTTCTCACTACTGCATGATGGTAGCACTGTTTGTGTTTGGAAGTATAAATTTGTTAGTCATGTTAGTCATGTTAGTCATATAACTGCCCCCGTGACCTACTATAACTATATCAATATCTTTTGAGGTTCGTGCCCCTGGTAGGTGTTGACACACTTAAAACAAGTTTCGTGGGAAGATGGCCCACTGGACACTCCGTCGCGCCCTTGATGCAGAGTTAATAGACACATAGGAATGTGCATACTTACCAGCATACTTACAACAGCCCACAGTCTTCCTCCTTGGCCATTGGCTCTGCTCCTGGATGTAGACGGTTCGTTGAGTGTGCAGGAAGACGGAAGAGAATGGCTCGCCAGGAATGCCCTTCTCTAGGGATGCCACCGCAGTTCCCCAATACAAGCATATGTGGCTGACACAACATATCCAGTCCAGCTCCCAGACATGCCCAACCTGCCTGGACAATGGAGGGGCCACCAGTCCATCAGGGCTCATACCTTTAGAATGCTCCACCCTCACGTGAAAACAAACCTCCAGCAAAAGACCCTGCCACGCTCACAGTCCAAACCTGGCTCACGCCACCCAGTACTGGGTCCAACAAGTGTGATCCCCTGGCCCTTCTGACACCTCGAGCTAAGGGCTTATTGACCTGGAAGTTCTGACACCCACTCAGCAAAGCCTCCGAACTGGTCTGTGCTGTAACCAGGGAACCTGGCCGGGTCGTAGGGGAACCCCATCCAGTCCAGGCGCCTAGACATGCCCAGCTTGCCTGGACAATAGAGGGGCCACCTTAGATCTACCCAGAGGGAGGTATTTCGCATGTGGCCCCTTCAACATCCTGGCCCCCCTTGCCAGCTGTACATGAATAAGTCACACGGGCTGGGAAAAGTCCATCAGGGCTCAAACCTTTGGAATGCTCCACCCTCAAGTGTGAACAAACCTCCAGCAGAAACCCCTGCCTCGCTCACAGAAGAAACCCGGCCTACGCCCCCCAGTGGTGGGTCCAACACGAATAACCCCTGGCCCTTCTGACACCTCGAGCTAAGGGCTTATTGACCTGGAAGTCCTGACACCCACTCAGCAAAGCCTCCAGTTCTGGTCTGAGCTTTAACCAGGGAACCTGGCCGGGTCGTAGGGGAACCCCATCCAGTCTGGGCGCCTAGACATGCCCAGCTTGCCTGGACAATAGAGGGGCCACCTTAGATCTACCCAGAGGGAGGTATTTCGCATGTGGCCCCTTCAACATCCTGGCCCCCCTTGCCAGCTGTACATGAATAAGTCACACGGGCTGGGAAAAGTCCATCAGGGCTCATACCTTTGGAATGCTCCACCCTCAAGTGTGAACAAACCTCCAGCAGAAACCCCTGCCTCGCTCATAGAAGAAACCCGGCCTACGCCCCCCAGTGGTGGGTCAAACACGAATAACCCCTGGCCCTTCTGACACCTCGAGCTAAGGGCTTATTGACCTGGAAGTCCTGACACCCACTCAGCAAAGCCTCCAGTTCTGGTCTGAGCTTGAACCAGGGAACCTGGCCGGGTCATAAGGGAACCCCATCCAGTCCGGGCGCCTAGACATGCCCAGCTTGCCAGGGCAATGGAGGGGCCACCTTAGATCTACCCAGAGGGAGGTATTTCGCATGTGGCCCCTTCAACATCCTGGCCCCCCTTGCCAGCTGTACATGAATAAGTCACACGGGCTGGGAAAAGTCCATCAGGGCTCATACCTTTGGAATGCTCCACCCTCAAGTGTGAACAAACCTCCAGCAGAAACCCCTGCCTCGCTCACAGTAGAAACCCGGCCTACGCCCCCCAGTGGTGGGTCAAACACGAATAACCCCTGGCCCTTCTGACACCTCGAGCTAAGGGCTTATTGACCTGGAAGTCCTGACACCCACTCAGCAAAGCCTCCAGTTCTGGTCTGAGCTGGAACCAGGGAACCTGGCCGGGTCGTAGGGGAACCTCATCCAGTCCGGGCACCTAGACATGCCCAGCCTGCCAGGGCAATGGAGGGGCCACCTTAGATCTACCCAGAGGGAGGTATTTCGCATGTGGCACCTTCAACATCCTGGCCCCCCTTGCCAGCTGTACATGAATAAGTCACACGGGCTGGGAAAAGTCCATCAGGGCTCATACCTTTGGAATGCTCCACCCTCAAGTGTGAACAAACCTCCAGCAGAAACCCCTGCCTCGCTCATAGAAGAAACCCGGCCTACGCCCCCCCAGTGGTGGGTCAAACACGAATATCCCCTGGCCCTTCTGACACCTCGAGCTAAGGGCTTATTGACCTGGAAGTCCTGACACCCACTCAGCAAAGCCTCCAGTTCTGGTCTGAGCTTGAACCAGGGAACCTGGCCGGGTCATAAGGGAACCCCATCCAGTCCGGGCGCCTAGACATGCCCAGCTTGCCAGGGCAATGGAGGGGCCACCTTAGATCTACCCAGAGGGAGGTATTTCGCATGTGGCCCCTTCAACATCCTGGCCCCCCTTGCCAGCTGTACATGAATAAGTCACACGGGCTGGGAAAAGTCCATCAGGGCTCATACCTTTGGAATGCTCCACCCTCAAGTGTGAACAAACCTCCAGCAGAAACCCCTGCCTCGCTCACAGTAGAAACCCGGCCTAAGCCCCCCAGTGGTGGGTCAAACACGAATAACCCCTGGCCCTTCTGACACCTTGAGCTAAGGGCTTATTGACCTGGAAGTCCTGACACCCACTCAGTAAAGCCTCCATTTCTGGTCTGAGCTGGAACCAGGGAACCTGGCCGGGTCGTAGGGGAACCCCATCCAGTCCGGGCGCCTAGACATGCCCAGCTTGCCTGGACAATGGAGGGGCCACCTTAGATCTACCCAGAGGGAGGTATTTCGCATGTGGCACCTTCAACATCCTGGCCCCCCTTGCCAGCTGTACATGAATAAGTCACACGGGCTGGGAAAAGTCCATCAGGGCTCAAACCTTTGGAATGCTCCACCCTCAAGTGTGAACAAACCTCCAGCAGAAACCCCTGCCTCGCTCATAGAAGAAACCCGGCCTACGTCCCCCAGTGGTGGGTCAAACACGAATAACCCCTGGCCCTTCTGACACCTCGAGCTAAGGGCTTATTGACCTGGAAGTCCTGACACCCACTCAGCAAAGCCTCCAGTTCTAGTCTGAGCTTGAACCAGGGAACCTGGCCGGGTCATAAGGGAACCCCATCCAGTCCGGGCACCTAGACATGCCCAGCTTGCCAGGGCAATGGAGGGGCCACCTTAGATCTACCCAGAGGGAGGTATTTCGCATGTGGCACCTTCAACATCCTGGCCCCCCTTGCCAGCTGTACATGAATAAGTCACACGGGCTGGGAAAAGTCCATCAGGGCTCATACCTTTGGAATGCTCCACCCTCAAGTGTGAACAAACCTCCAGCAGAAACCCCTGCCTCGCTCACAGTAGAAACCCGGCCTACGCCCCCCAGTGGTGGGTCCAACACAAATAACCCCTGGCCCTTCTGACACCTCGAGCTAAGGGCTTATTGACCTGGAGGTTCTGACACTCACTCAGCCAAGCCTCCAGTACCAGTCCGTGTCGGAACCAGGAGAACCTGGCTAGGTTGTAGCGGAACCTCCCCAGTCCGGGTGCCCAGATATGCCCAACCTGCCAGGGCAATGGAGGGGCCACCAGAGGGAGGTATTTCGCGTGTGGCCCCTTCAACTTCCTGGCACCTCTGTCGGTTGTGATAAACCAGAAGCAGGGACTGGGAACAGTCCTTCTTACTTTGACTTTAGCCTCCGGTGGGCAGTTCTGGAGCCTGACCTCGAGTTTCGTGTGGATATTAAGCCACTGTATGCATCAGCAACCAAGTCAAAAATACCACAGTGGTCCTGGGTCAGGCAGGTGCAGAAAAGAGTCACCCCACCATCATTGGCGTTAATCATTCCCTGAGAAATGGCTCTTTTAGGCGGGCATTCTCCACAGGTGGCAGGAACGCACAAACTCGCACAAAGCCTGAGGAGCAAATGGACTTTGGTGCAAACGGCAAGCGACAGTAGCAGCAGCGACATTAGCTCAGTGGGTAGAGAGAATGCTTGGGGACCGTGGGATCCGGGTTCAAAGCAATGATTTTCAATCAGTTGACTGAGAATTGTAACTGGACTCGATGCTTGTGAAAATGGACTTTAGCCTGAAAAAGCAGCAGTGATAACTCTTGGTCAGGTTCTGAAATCATGCCACACAAACACAAACACAGTATAGTCCAATTCACTGCCACTGGAGCTTGGGTTTTCTGTGTCACGAGATCCCTTGATCAAGCCCTCATTCAGGCCACAAACAAGTGAACAATGGGCTAGGGGATCACTGTCAGATGATCGCTCAGTGTGCAGCCACCTGAGCTCTCGCCAGAACCCCCTTGGTTCTAATTCAATCTCAGGCGGTACGCTTGGACCACGAACTGGGGGATATCTTGGAAACATTTACCCAGTTTTCAGCCCCCTGAGCCGGGCTGCTCTCTGGCCAGAACCCCCTTGGTTCTCATTCAATCTCAGGCGGTACGCTTGGACCACTAACTGGGGGATATCTTGGAAACATTTACCCAGTTTTCAGCCCCCTGAGCCGGGCTGCTCTCTGGCCAGAACCCCCTTGGTTCTCATTCAATCTCAGGCGGTACGCTTGGACCACTAACTGGGGGATATCTTGGAAACATTTACCCAGTTTTCAGCCCCCTGAGCCGGGCTGCTCTCTGGCCAGAACCCCCTTGGTTCTCATTCAATCTCAGGCGGTACGCTTGGACCACTAACTGGGGGATATCTTGGAAGCCATTTACCCAGTTTTCAGCCCCCTGAGCCGGGCTGCTCTCTGGCCAGAACCCCCTTGGTTCTCATTCAATCTCAGGCGGTACGCTTGGACCACGAACCGGGGGATATCTTGGAAGCATTTACCCAGTTTTCAGCCCCCTGAGCCGGGCTGCTCTCTGGCCAGAACCCCCTTGGTTCTCATTCAATCTCAGGCGGTACGCTTGGACCACGAACCGGGGGATATCTTGGAAGCATTTACCCAGTTTTCAGCCCCCTGAGCCGGGCTGCTCTCTGGCCAGAACCCCCTTGGTTCTCATTCAATCTCAGGCGGTACGCTTGGACCACGAACCGGGGGATATCTTGGAAGCATTTACCCAGTTTTCAGCCCCCTGAGCCGGGCTGCTCTCTGGCCAGAACCCCCTTGGTTCTCATTCAATCTCAGGCGGTACGCTTGGACCATGAACCGGGGGATATCTTGGAAGCATTTACCCAGTTTTCAGCCCCCTGAGCCGGGCTGCTCTCTGGCCAGAACCCCCTTGGTTCTCATTCAATCTCAGGCGGTACGCTTGGACCACGAACCGGGGGATATCTTGGAAGCATTTACCCAGTTTTCAGCCCCCTGAGCCGGGCTGCTCTCTGGCCAGAACCCCCTTGGTTCTCATTCAATCTCAGGCGGTACGCTTGGACCACGAACCGGGGGATATCTTGGAAGCATTTACCCAGTTTTCAGCCCCCTGAGCCGGGCTGCTCTCTGGCCAGAACCCCCTTGGTTCTCATTCAATCTCAGGCGGTACGCTTGGACCACGAACCGGGGGATATCTTGGAAACATTTACCCAGATCCGGGCTGCTCTCTGGCCAGAACCCCCTTGGTTCTCATTCAATCTCAGGCGGTACGCTTGGACCACGAACCGGGGGATATCTTGGAAACATTTACCCAGTTTTCAGCCCCCTGAGCCAGGCTGCTCTCTGGCCAGAACCCCCTTGGTTCTCATTCAATCTCAGGTGGTACGCTTGGACCACGAACCGGGGGATATCTTGGAAACATTTACCCAGTTTTCAGCCCCCTGAGCCGGGCTGCTCTCTGGCCAGAACCCCCTTGGCATTCAAACTCAGGCAGCACGTGTGGACCATGAGCCAATTCGGGGTTCAGTGCCTTGCTTAAGGACACTAGGGCATGCGACTGCTGTCTGCTGGACTCGAACCCTGGACCTTTGGATTGAGAGGCGACCACTCTGCCACTGAGCTACAGCCCAGGGCAGAGCCACCTGAGCTGGGTTCTTCTCTAGAGCCAGACCCCTGAGGCCAGGGACACTTTCTGTGAGAGCCAGACCCTGAGGCCAGGGAGACTTTCTGCTAGAGCCAGGCCATAGTGCACAATTTGTGGACACATTGTTTTCAATGTCCCCCTGTTCTGCTCTGGAGGTCCCCTGTTTCTGAAAACGTGATTCTCAAAAATGGGATGATGGTGGTTAGCCGATGGGACGTCACACAGCCACCAAAACACAGTATAACCATTGCGTGCTATGGCTATTAGGTTCGAGGAGTAGCCCAATCATTGATGTTTGGTGCCCCTGGTAGGTTGGGCCGCTAACCAGGGGCTCAGAGAGGATGACACTTTGAAAATTTTCACTCTACTGCCAGCTCATACCCCTGGTAAGACGCCCTGCCGACCAGGCTAAAGTTAATTCCATGATGTTGAATGAAGTGCAGTGTAGTTTGGGATGCATCAGCTCTCAGCTGTCTGGAATCCATACCGACAATTACTTAGAACACAATATCTGTTAATAAAATTGTCCAACCTAAAATGTGTTTTTCTCGATTTTGAAAGTGGAATTACTTTCGCTATTTTCAATTTTTTCTATTGAAAAAGATAAAATTACACACACAGCCAACTATATAAAATAAATAAATAAATGGAAAATATATATATATATATATATATATATATATATATATATATATATATATATATATATATATATATATATATATATATATATATATATATATATAGTGGTTCAATAATCACATCAGTTATGTTTTAAACTAACATCATGTCCATACCTACACAGTCATTGGATCTTTTGCTTGCACAACTTTTCGCAATACTGAATATTTCAACTTTCTTTACTCTACCAAGAAAAAACACTTATAACTGATCTATGGACAATAGAAGGAAGCTTGCACAGTCAAAAGCACAACTACGTTGGCGCAGTCAGGAGAGAGCTTGGGTTGAGTCCAATAGACCCCAGGTTCAAGCCCAGAAGCGGGTGTGTTTTTTTTTTTTGCAAACTTAGACTAGTAACTGATCTATGGACAATAGAAGGAAGCTTGCACAGTCAAAAGCACAACTACGTTGGCGCAGTCAGGAGAGAGCTTGTGTTATGTCCAACAGATCCCGGGTTCAAGCCCAGAAGCGGGTGTGTTTTTTTTTTTTGCAAACTTAGACTAGTAACTGATCTATGGACAATAGAAGGAAGCTTGCACAGTCAAAAGCAAAACTAAGTTGGCGCAGTCAGGAGAGAGCTTGTGTTATGTCCAACAGATCCCGGGTTCAAGCCCAGAAGCGGGTGTGTTTTTTTTTTGTTGCAAACTTAGACTAGTAACTGATCTATGGACAATAGAAGGAAGCTTGCACAGTCAAAAGCACAACTACGTTGGCGCAGTCAGGAGAGAGCTTGTGTTATGTCCAACAGATCCCGGGTTCAAGCCCAGAAGCGGGTGTGTTTTTTTTTTTTGCAAACTTAGACTAGTAACTGATCTATGGACAATAGAAGGAAGCTTGCACAGTCAAAAGCACAACTACATTGGCGCAGTCAGGAGAGAGCTTGTGTTATGTCCAACAGATCCCGGGTTCAAGCCCAGAAGCGGGTGTGTTTTTTTTTTGTTGCAAACTTAGACTAGTAACTGATCTATGGACAATAGAAGGAAGCTTGCACAGTCAAAAGCACAACTACGTTGGCGCAGTCAGGAGAGAGCTTGTGTTATGTCCAACAGATCCCGGGTTCAAGCCCAGAAGCGGGTGTGTTTTTTTTTTTTGCAAACTTAGACTAGTAACTGATCTATGGACAATAGAAGGAAGCTTGCACAGTCAAAAGCACAACTACGTTGGCGCAGTCAGGAGAGAGCTTGGGTTGAGTCCAATAGACCCCAGGTTCAAGCCCAGAAGCGGGTGTGTTTTTTTTTTGCAAACTTAGACTAGTAACTGATCTATGGACTATAGAAGGAAGCTTGCACAGTCAAAAGCACAACTACGTTGGCGCAGTCAGGAGAGAGCTTGGGTTGAGTCCAATAGACCCCAGGTTCAAGCCCAGAAGCGGGTGTGTTTTTTTTTTTTGCAAACTTAGACTAGTAACTGATCTATGGACAATAGAAGGAAGCTTGCACAGTCAAAAGCACAACTACGTTGGCGCAGTCAGGAGAGAGCTTGTGTTATGTCCAACAGATCCCGGGTTCAAGCCCAGAAGCGGGTGTGTTTTTTTTTTGTTGCAAACTTAGACTAGTAACTGATCTATGGACAATAGAAGGAAGCTTGCACAGTCAAAAGCACAACTACGTTGGCGCAGTCAGGAGAGAGCTTGTGTTATGTCCAACAGATCCCGGGTTCAAGCCCAGAAGCGGGTGTGTTTTTTTTTTGCAAACTTAGACTAGTAACTGATCTATGGACTATAGAAGGAAGCTTGCACAGTCAAAAGCACAACTACGTTGGCGCAGTCAGGAGAGAGCTTGGGTTGAGTCCAATAGACCCCAGGTTCAAGCCCAGAAGCGGGTGTGTTTTTTTTTTTTGCAAACTTAGACTAGTAACTGATCTATGGACAATAGAAGGAAGCTTGCACAGTCAAAAGCAAAACTACGTTGGCGCAGTCAGGAGAGAGCTTGTGTTATGTCCAACAGATCCCGGGTTCAAGCCCAGAAGCGGGTGTGTTTTTTTTTTGTTGCAAACTTAGACTAGTAACTGATCTATGGACAATAGAAGGAAGCTTGCACAGTCAAAAGCACAACTACGTTGGCGCAGTCAGGAGAGAGCTTGTGTTATGTCCAACAGATCCCGGGTTCAAGCCCAGAAGCGGGTGTGTTTTTTTTTTGCAAACTTAGACTAGTAACTGATCTATGGACTATAGAAGGAAGCTTGCACAGTCAAAAGCACAACTACGTTGGCGCAGTCAGGAGAGAGCTTGGGTTGAGTCCAATAGACCCCAGGTTCAAGCCCAGAAGCGGGTGTGTTTTTTTTTTTTGCAAACTTAGACTAGTAACTGATCTATGGACAATAGAAGGAAGCTTGCACAGTCAAAAGCACAACTACGTTGGCGCAGTCAGGAGAGAGCTTGTGTTATGTCCAACAGATCCCGGGTTCAAGCCCAGAAGCGGGTGTATTTTTTTTTTTAAGCAAACTTAGACTTGTAACTGATCTATGGACTATAGAAGGAAGCCGCTCAGTCAAAGCACAACTCCGTTGGCGCAGTCAGGAGAGAGCTGGGGTTGAGGTCAACATACCTCGGGTTCAAGCCTAGGAGCAGGTGTATTTTTTTTTAAGCAAATTTAGACTAGTAACTGATCTATGGACTATAGAGGTATATAGATGCGATTTTTGGATGAAGGAAAAAAAGAATTTGTAATTATAATAATAATCTTAGTAATAATAATTATTATAATAATTCGTCCTTACAGTGGGTACAAGTTTAAATTTTTAAATGTATAAAAGAATCACTTTATATCTGTTTATTGCATCAGGGCTTCTTGACTTTCTCGGGAACCTTGATTTCAACCAAATTCAACAAAAACCTTTTTTTTTTCACGACATGATAAAATGCTCTGGTTGAAATTATATCCTTTGTAGTGTCAGGGTTGGTTTTGACCCGGTCATAAAAATAAGATTATAAAGCAACTTTTGGAGCCAAAATAGAAATCACAAATGTACTTTCAGCCAACACAGCAGGGGGAGTTGACGGCGCACCAGGGGGAGGTGTCAGCAGATTCATGTTGGCGCAGTGTCACCATGTGGAATCACCTTTACATTATCGTCATGATCAGAACCCACCTCCGGTGAAGGAAGGTATTTCTATGGAAAATTGTGGCTGTTGTCACCTTTTATATCATAAGACAATTTGTGCCTTTATTCTGTTATATGTTGACTGTACTTTGAGGGTGACAGAAGAAAGAAAATCAGATCATTTTAAATAGTTACCACTGGTGGGATCGAACCCACGCTTGCAAGTAAAACATGGATCACCGTGCATCTACGTCCTACCCTCTAACCACTCAGCCACTGACTTTCCTGTGACAGGGACACACAGTCTACTATCTGACATGTCTTGATTCACGGTTATTCCAGTCTAGTATAACTGGGGCGGTTCACCTGTCAAAGGATCACGCAGGTGTCCTAATGCCAGCTCAGGGAGGACGGAAACCTCCCGTGGAGCTGAAGGACAAAAGCTCGCTTGATCTTGATTTTCAGTATGAATACGGACCGTCAAATCGGAGCCTCACGATCCTTCTGACTTTTTGGCTTTTAAGCAGGTGTCAGAAAAGTTAACAAAAGGTCTCAGCTTATGTTTCTGAACAAGAACATCAAATATTACAGGTATAGATTCATTTAATGTGACACCTGCAGTTCACAAGGCGTCTTTCAGAAGCTTGTCAGACCTTCTCTGAGACGCAGCTAAGGTAAGCCTGACGTTTAGCCTGACTGGGACCAGGCTTGTCGCACTGGCTAATTTACCATGCTTACCAAACCACGCTAGCCTTAAGCCTCGTTTGTGGAACCCAACGCTCGCTAAAGTTAGCCAGGCTAACCCAAATAAGCCAGGCTTTGAGCTAAGCCAGCTTCGTGGAATACCCCCAAGCTCTTGCACACAGATATATTTTTTAAAACTCTGATTTATCATTCTAATAGTTTCAAAAGTAATAATTGATTTCCAATGGCTTGATTGGTTCTTATACAAATAACTTCTTAATTCATTTTTTTGTGTTGAGACCTGTTCTGTATTTCAATATGTTCATATTAAAGTCCTATTGCTGACATTTTTTTATTATTATTATTAGTTTTTATTTTTGCATTTTCTTGAAGAAAATATATGGGTCGAAAATGACCCGTAACACCACAGATGTTGTGAAAGTTAATCATTTTTAAATGAAAAAATAAATCAAGCAAATTAATTTCAGAGATGTTTTTCCCTGAGTAATATTCAGGGAACACAACATCCTTTCATTCATTTATATGATTCTCTTGAGATTCATTTTGCTTTTGCTTTTTAAATTGACATCAGGAGGGGGTGGGGGGGCAGAGACCTACAACCTACAACAAAAATATTAAACCCAACATTTTATGGATATGGAAACCTTACAAGGTAACCAAGAGATGAGAAAAAAATTGGATGATAAGATTTTGTTTTTGGTGTATTTTAAAGCTGATTTAAGACAACAGAAACAGTAACAGAAAAGCTAACACAGGAGGAAGGTTAAAAAGGTTAAGGTAAGAAAAACATCACAATATTTACTGGCACATCAAAAGGGACACTTACTGGGTTCATGCAAAGGGAAAAAAATACAAAAAAAAAAATACAAAAAAATCACAATATATTGTGACAGTGGAGGAGAGACCAGTCTGGACTGCAAGGTTTGCTTTTAACAAAAATCACAGTCTATTTACGTTAGGGAAACGGGTAGGGGAGAAAACACAACCAATCTTCTTCCCGGTCTGGGGTAGCCTCTAGTCTGCGGGGTCCAGACTGGTGTCCTCCTGGAGAGAGAGGCAAAAAAAGGGATGGGTTTTTTAAAGCTCACACTTTTTATTTCTGCCCTTCCTGGTCTCAGCCACCTGCTCCTCTCTCTTCTCTTCTCTCTTCTGTCTCCCTTTCCACTCCTCTCACCCCCCAGCACCCTCTGATCTTTGATTGTCTTCAGCTGGGCTCTCTCCAGCCTTGGGTCACCTGGCAGGGTAGGTACCTATGATATGACCCTGCCCAGCTGGTGTCTGCTCAGTCCTCCTCTCTGGCGCCCTCTGCTGGCCATGAGACACCAGTGGTGGGGGGAGACACCACAATATATTTGAGTAAACTGTGTTGAAGATGGCTTATCAAATTTGATACAGCGGGTATATAAGGTCATGTAACTCTGAAACAGTCAATGGCCATTTACTTGCATTTCATGCATTATGTCTAAAATCAAGCAACATACAGTCTTTTTATTTTCAAATGACATAGTTTGCTACATTTAGAGTTAAAACTTAGCTATGAAACTTGCTGTAAGCACGGACCAGAACTGGAGCTACGTTGCCCATGTGTACTGTCAGAAATGCAGAGTGCATCTTTGCTTAAACAAGGAGAGAAACTGTTTTCAGGCCTTCCACCATGCAAAATAAAAGGTTGTGAACTGCAAAATGAAAAAAATACTAAAATGTTGTTGTTGTTGTTGTTTTTTTCCAGACTTCCACCCAGCCAGTTCCATTGGTGGCTTTCTCACTACTGCATGATGGTAGCACTGTTTGTGTTTGGAAGTATAAATTTGTTAGTCATGTTAGTCATGTTAGTCATATAACTGCCCCCGTGACCTACTATAACTATATCAATATCTTTTGAGGTTCGTGCCCCTGGTAGGTGTTGACACACTTAAAACAAGTTTCGTGGGAAGATGGCCCACTGGACACTCCGTCGCGCCCTTGATGCAGAGTTAATAGACACATAGGAATGTGCATACTTACCAGCATACTTACAACAGCCCACAGTCTTCCTCCTTGGCCATTGGCTCTGCTCCTGGATGTAGACGGTTCGTTGAGTGTGCAGGAAGACGGAAGAGAATGGCTCGCCAGGAATGCCCTTCTCTAGGGATGCCACCGCAGTTCCCCAATACAAGCATATGTGGCTGACACAACATATCCAGTCCAGCTCCCAGACATGCCCAACCTGCCTGGACAATGGAGGGGCCACCAGTCCATCAGGGCTCATACCTTTGGAATGCTCCACCCTCACGTGAAAACAAACCTCCAGCAAAAGACCCTGCCACGCTCACAGTCCAAACCTGGCTCACGCCACCCAGTACTGGGTCCAACAAGTGTGATCCCCTGGCCCTTCTGACACCTCGAGCTAAGGGCTTATTGACCTGGAAGTCCTGACACCCACTCAGCAAAGCCTCCAGTTCTGGTCTGAGCTTGAACCAGGGAACCTGGCCGGGTCATAAGGGAACCCCATCCAGTCCGGGCGCCTAGACATGCCCAGCTTGCCTGGACAATAGAGGGGCCACCTTAGATCTACCCAGAGGGAGGTATTTCGCATGTGGCCCCTTCAACATCCTGGCCCCCCTTGCCAGCTGTACATGAATAAGTCACACGGGCTGGGAAAAGTCCATCAGGGCTCAAACCTTTGGAATGCTCCACCCTCAAGTGTGAACAAACCTCCAGCAGAAACCCCTGCCTCGCTCACAGAAGAAACCCGGCCTACGCCCCCCAGTGGTGGGTCCAACACGAATAACCCCTGGCCCTTCTGACACCTCGAGCTAAGGGCTTATTGACCTGGAAGTCCTGACACCCACTCAGCAAAGCCTCCAGTTCTGGTCTGAGCTTTAACCAGGGAACCTGGCCGGGTCGTAGGGGAACCCCATCCAGTCTGGGCGCCTAGACATGCCCAGCTTGCCTGGACAATAGAGGGGCCACCTTAGATCTACCCAGAGGGAGGTATTTCGCATGTGGCCCCTTCAACATCCTGGCCCCCCTTGCCAGCTGTACATGAATAAGTCACACGGGCTGGGAAAAGTCCATCAGGGCTCATACCTTTGGAATGCTCCACCCTCAAGTGTGAACAAACCTCCAGCAGAAACCCCTGCCTCGCTCATAGAAGAAACCCGGCCTACGCCCCCCAGTGGTGGGTCAAACACGAATAACCCCTGGCCCTTCTGACACCTCGAGCTAAGGGCTTATTGACCTGGAAGTCCTGACACCCACTCAGCAAAGCCTCCAGTTCTGGTCTGAGCTTGAACCAGGGAACCTGGCCGGGTCATAAGGGAACCCCATCCAGTCCGGGCGCCTAGACATGCCCAGCTTGCCAGGGCAATGGAGGGGCCACCTTAGATCTACCCAGAGGGAGGTATTTCGCATGTGGCCCCTTCAACATCCTGGCCCCCCTTGCCAGCTGTACATGAATAAGTCACACGGGCTGGGAAAAGTCCATCAGGGCTCATACCTTTGGAATGCTCCACCCTCAAGTGTGAACAAACCTCCAGCAGAAACCCCTGCCTCGCTCACAGTAGAAACCCGGCCTACGCCCCCCAGTGGTGGGTCAAACACGAATAACCCCTGGCCCTTCTGACACCTCGAGCTAAGGGCTTATTGACCTGGAAGTCCTGACACCCACTCAGCAAAGCCTCCAGTTCTGGTCTGAGCTGGAACCAGGGAACCTGGCCGGGTCGTAGGGGAACCTCATCCAGTCCGGGCACCTAGACATGCCCAGCCTGCCAGGGCAATGGAGGGGCCACCTTAGATCTACCCAGAGGGAGGTATTTCGCATGTGGCACCTTCAACATCCTGGCCCCCCTTGCCAGCTGTACATGAATAAGTCACACGGGCTGGGAAAAGTCCATCAGGGCTCATACCTTTGGAATGCTCCACCCTCAAGTGTGAACAAACCTCCAGCAGAAACCCCTGCCTCACTCATAGAAGAAACCCGGCCTACGCCCCCCAGTGGTGGGTCAAACACGAATAACCCCTGGCCCTTCTGACACCTCGAGCTAAGGGCTTATTGACCTGGAAGTCCTGACACCCACTCAGCAAAGCCTCCAGTTCTGGTCTGAGCTTGAACCAGGGAACCTGGCCGGGTCATAAGGGAACCCCATCCAGTCCGGGCGCCTAGACATGCCCAGCTTGCCAGGGCAATGGAGGGGCCACCTTAGATCTACCCAGAGGGAGGTATTTCGCATGTGGCCCCTTCAACATCCTGGCCCCCCTTGCCAGCTGTACATGAATAAGTCACACGGGCTGGGAAAAGTCCATCAGGGCTCATACCTTTGGAATGCTCCACCCTCAAGTGTGAACAAACCTCCAGCAGAAACCCCTGCCTCGCTCACAGTAGAAACCCGGCCTACGCCCCCCAGTGGTGGGTCAAACACGAATAACCCCTGGCCCTTCTGACACCTCGAGCTAAGGGCTTATTGACCTGGAAGTCCTGACACCCACTCAGCAAAGCCTCCAGTTCTGGTCTGAGCTGGAACCAGGGAACCTGGCCGGGTCGTAGGGGAACCTCATCCAGTCCGGGCACCTAGACATGCCCAGCCTGCCAGGGCAATGGAGGGGCCACCTTAGATCTACCCAGAGGGAGGTATTTCGCATGTGGCACCTTCAACATCCTGGCCCCCCTTGCCAGCTGTACATGAATAAGTCACACGGGCTGGGAAAAGTCCATCAGGGCTCATACCTTTGGAATGCTCCACCCTCAAGTGTGAACAAACCTCCAGCAGAAACCCCTGCCTCGCTCATAGAAGAAACCCGGCCTACGCCCCCCCAGTGGTGGGTCAAACACGAATATCCCCTGGCCCTTCTGACACCTCGAGCTAAGGGCTTATTGACCTGGAAGTCCTGACACCCACTCAGCAAAGCCTCCAGTTCTGGTCTGAGCTTGAACCAGGGAACCTGGCCGGGTCATAAGGGAACCCCATCCAGTCCGGGCGCCTAGACATGCCCAGCTTGCCAGGGCAATGGAGGGGCCACCTTAGATCTACCCAGAGGGAGGTATTTCGCATGTGGCCCCTTCAACATCCTGGCCCCCCTTGCCAGCTGTACATGAATAAGTCACACGGGCTGGGAAAAGTCCATCAGGGCTCATACCTTTGGAATGCTCCACCCTCAAGTGTGAACAAACCTCCAGCAGAAACCCCTGCCTCGCTCATAGAAGAAACCCGGCCTACGTCCCCCAGTGGTGGGTCAAACACGAATAACCCCTGGCCCTTCTGACACCTCGAGCTAAGGGCTTATTGACCTGGAAGTCCTGACACCCACTCAGCAAAGCCTCCAGTTCTAGTCTGAGCTTGAACCAGGGAACCTGGCCGGGTCATAAGGGAACCCCATCCAGTCCGGGCACCTAGACATGCCCAGCTTGCCAGGGCAATGGAGGGGCCACCTTAGATCTACCCAGAGGGAGGTATTTCGCATGTGGCACCTTCAACATCCTGGCCCCCCTTGCCAGCTGTACATGAATAAGTCACACGGGCTGGGAAAAGTCCATCAGGGCTCATACCTTTGGAATGCTCCACCCTCAAGTGTGAACAAACCTCCAGCAGAAACCCCTGCCTCGCTCACAGTAGAAACCCGGCCTACGCCCCCCAGTGGTGGGTCCAACACAAATAACCCCTGGCCCTTCTGACACCTCGAGCTAAGGGCTTATTGACCTGGAGGTTCTGACACCCACTCAGCCAAGCCTCCAGTACCAGTCCGTGTCGGAACCAGGAGAACCTGGCTAGGTTGTAGCGGAACCTCCCCAGTCCGGGTGCCCAGATATGCCCAACCTGCCAGGGCAATGGAGGGGCCACCAGAGGGAGGTATTTCGCGTGTGGCCCCTTCAACTTCCTGGCACCTCTGTCGGTTGTGATAAACCAGAAGCAGGGACTGGGAACAGTCCTTCTTACTTTGACTTTAGCCTCCGGTGGGCAGTTCTGGAGCCTGACCTCGAGTTTCGTGTGGATATTAAGCCACTGTATGCATCAGCAACCAAGTCAAAAATACCACAGTGGTCCTGGGTCAGGCAGGTGCAGAAAAGAGTCACCCCACCATCATTGGCGTTAATCATTCCCTGAGAAATGGCTCTTTTAGGCGGGCATTCTCCACAGGTGGCAGGAACGCACAAACTCGCACAAAGCCTGAGGAGCAAATGGACTTTGGTGCAAACGGCAAGCGACAGTAGCAGCAGCGACATTAGCTCAGTGGGTAGAGAGAATGCTTGGGGACCGTGGGATCCGGGTTCAAAGCAATGATTTTCAATCAGTTGACTGAGAATTGTAACTGGACTCGATGCTTGTGAAAATGGACTTTAGCCTGAAAAAGCAGCAGTGATAACTCTTGGTCAGGTTCTGAAATCATGCCACACAAACACAAACACAGTATAGTCCAATTCACTGCCACTGGAGCTTGGGTTTTCTGTGTCACGAGATCCCTTGATCAAGCCCTCATTCAGGCCACAAACAAGTGAACAATGGGCTAGGGGATCACTGTCAGATGATCGCTCAGTGTGCAGCCACCTGAGCTCTCGCCAGAACCCCCTTGGTTCTAATTCAATCTCAGGCGGTACGCTTGGACCACGAACTGGGGGATATCTTGGAAACATTTACCCAGTTTTCAGCCCCCTGAGCCGGGCTGCTCTCTGGCCAGAACCCCCTTGGTTCTCATTCAATCTCAGGCGGTACGCTTGGACCACTAACTGGGGGATATCTTGGAAACATTTACCCAGTTTTCAGCCCCCTGAGCCGGGCTGCTCTCTGGCCAGAACCCCCTTGGTTCTCATTCAATCTCAGGCGGTACGCTTGGACCACTAACTGGGGGATATCTTGGAAACATTTACCCAGTTTTCAGCCCCCTGAGCCGGGCTGCTCTCTGGCCAGAACCCCCTTGGTTCTCATTCAATCTCAGGCGGTACGCTTGGACCACTAACTGGGGGATATCTTGGAAACATTTACCCAGTTTTCAGCCCCCTGAGCCGGGCTGCTCTCTGGCCAGAACCCCCTTGGTTCTCATTCAATCTCAGGCGGTACGCTTGGACCACTAACTGGGGGATATCTTGGAAGCCATTTACCCAGTTTTCAGCCCCCTGAGCCGGGCTGCTCTCTGGCCAGAACCCCCTTGGTTCTCATTCAATCTCAGGCGGTACGCTTGGACCACGAACTGGGGGATATCTTGGAAGCCATTTACCCAGTTTTCAGCCCCCTGAGCCGGGCTGCTCTCTGGCCAGAACCCCCTTGGTTCTCATTCAATCTCAGGCGGTACGCTTGGACCACGAACCGGGGGATATCTTGGAAGCATTTACCCAGTTTTCAGCCCCCTGAGCCGGGCTGCTCTCTGGCCAGAACCCCCTTGGTTCTCATTCAATCTCAGGCGGTACGCTTGGACCACGAACCGGGGGATATCTTGGAAGCATTTACCCAGTTTTCAGCCCCCTGAGCCGGGCTGCTCTCTGGCCAGAACCCCCTTGGTTCTCATTCAATCTCAGGCGGTACGCTTGGACCACGAACCGGGGGATATCTTGGAAGCATTTACCCAGTTTTCAGCCCCCTGAGCCGGGCTGCTCTCTGGCCAGAACCCCCTTGGTTCTCATTCAATCTCAGGCGGTACGCTTGGACCACGAACCGGGGGATATCTTGGAAGCATTTACCCAGTTTTCAGCCCCCTGAGCCGGGCTGCTCTCTGGCCAGAACCCCCTTGGTTCTCATTCAATCTCAGGCGGTACGCTTGGACCACGAACCGGGGGATATCTTGGAAGCATTTACCCAGTTTTCAGCCCCCTGAGCCGGGCTGCTCTCTGGCCAGAACCCCCTTGGTTCTCATTCAATCTCAGGCGGTACGCTTGGACCACGAACCGGGGGATATCTTGGAAGCATTTACCCAGTTTTCAGCCCCCTGAGCCGGGCTGCTCTCTGGCCAGAACCCCCTTGGTTCTCATTCAATCTCAGGCGGTACGCTTGGACCACGAACCGGGGGATATCTTGGAAGCATTTACCCAGTTTTCAGCCCCCTGAGCCGGGCTGCTCTCTGGCCAGAACCCCCTTGGTTCTCATTCAATCTCAGGCGGTACGCTTGGACCACGAACCGGGGGATATCTTGGAAGCATTTACCCAGTTTTCAGCCCCCTGAGCCGGGCTGCTCTCTGGCCAGAACCCCCTTGGTTCTCATTCAATCTCAGGCGGTACGCTTGGACCACGAACCGGGGGATATCTTGGAAACATTTACCCAGATCCGGGCTGCTCTCTGGCCAGAACCCCCTTGGTTCTCATTCAATCTCAGGCGGTACGCTTGGACCACGAACCGGGGGATATCTTGGAAACATTTACCCAGTTTTCAGCCCCCTGAGCCAGGCTGCTCTCTGGCCAGAACCCCCTTGGTTCTCATTCAATCTCAGGTGGTACGCTTGGACCACGAACCGGGGGATATCTTGGAAACATTTACCCAGTTTTCAGCCCCCTGAGCCGGGCTGCTCTCTGGCCAGAACCCCCTTGGCATTCAAACTCAGGCAGCACGTGTGGACCATGAGCCAATTCGGGGTTCAGTGCCTTGCTTAAGGACACTAGGGCATGCGACTGCTGTCTGCTGGACTCGAACCCTGGACCTTTGGATTGAGAGGCGACCACTCTGCCACTGAGCTACAGCCCAGGGCAGAGCCACCTGAGCTGGGTTCTTCTCTAGAGCCAGACCCCTGAGGCCAGGGACACTTTCTGTGAGAGCCAGACCCTGAGGCCAGGGAGACTTTCTGCTAGAGCCAGGCCATAGTGCACAATTTGTGGACACATTGTTTTCAATGTCCCCCTGTTCTGCTCTGGAGGTCCCCTGTTTCTGAAAACGTGATTCTCAAAAATGGGATGATGGTGGTTAGCCGATGGGACGTCACACAGCCACCAAAACACAGTATAACCATTGCGTGCTATGGCTATTAGGTTCGAGGAGTAGCCCAATCATTGATGTTTGGTGCCCCTGGTAGGTTGGGCCGCTAACCAGGGGCTCAGAGAGGATGACACTTTGAAAATTTTCACTCTACTGCCAGCTCATACCCCTGGTAAGACGCCCTGCCGACCAGGCTAAAGTTAATTCCATGATGTTGAATGAAGTGCAGTGTAGTTTGGGATGCATCAGCTCTCAGCTGTCTGGAATCCATACCGACAATTACTTAGAACACAATATCTGTTAATAAAATTGTCCAACCTAAAATGTGTTTTTCTCCATTTTTGAAAGTGGAATTACTTTCGCTATTTTCAATTTTTTCTATTGAAAAAGATAAAATTACACACACAGCCAACTATATAAAATAAATAAATAAATGGAAAAAAAAAATATATATATATATATATATATATATATATATATATATATATATATATATATATATATATATATATATATATGTATATATATATATATAGTGGTTCAATAATCACATCAGTTATGTTTTAAACTAACATCATGTCCATACCTACACAGTCATTGGATCTTTTGCTTGCACAACTTTTCGCAATACTGAATATTTCAACTTTCTTTACTCTACCAAGAAAAAACACTTATAACTGATCTATGGACAATAGAAGGAAGCTTGCACAGTCAAAAGCACAACTACGTTGGCGCAGTCAGGAGAGAGCTTGGGTTGAGTCCAATAGACCCCAGGTTCAAGCCCAGAAGCGGGTGTGTTTTTTTTTTTTGCAAACTTAGACTAGTAACTGATCTATGGACAATAGAAGGAAGCTTGCACAGTCAAAAGCACAACTACGTTGGCGCAGTCAGGAGAGAGCTTGTGTTATGTCCAACAGATCCCGGGTTCAAGCCCAGAAGCGGGTGTGTTTTTTTTTTTTTGCAAACTTAGACTAGTAACTGATCTATGGACAATAGAAGGAAGCTTGCACAGTCAAAAGCAAAACTAAGTTGGCGCAGTCAGGAGAGAGCTTGTGTTATGTCCAACAGATCCCGGGTTCAAGCCCAGAAGCGGGTGTGTTTTTTTTTTGTTGCAAACTTAGACTAGTAACTGATCTATGGACAATAGAAGGAAGCTTGCACAGTCAAAAGCACAACTACGTTGGCGCAGTCAGGAGAGAGCTTGTGTTATGTCCAACAGATCCCGGGTTCAAGCCCAGAAGCGGGTGTGTTTTTTTTTTTTGCAAACTTAGACTAGTAACTGATCTATGGACAATAGAAGGAAGCTTGCACAGTCAAAAGCACAACTACATTGGCGCAGTCAGGAGAGAGCTTGTGTTATGTCCAACAGATCCCGGGTTCAAGCCCAGAAGCGGGTGTGTTTTTTTTTTGTTGCAAACTTAGACTAGTAACTGATCTATGGACAATAGAAGGAAGCTTGCACAGTCAAAAGCACAACTACGTTGGCGCAGTCAGGAGAGAGCTTGTGTTATGTCCAACAGATCCCGGGTTCAAGCCCAGAAGCGGGTGTGTTTTTTTTTTTTGCAAACTTAGACTAGTAACTGATCTATGGACAATAGAAGGAAGCTTGCACAGTCAAAAGCACAACTACGTTGGCGCAGTCAGGAGAGAGCTTGGGTTGAGTCCAATAGACCCCAGGTTCAAGCCCAGAAGCGGGTGTGTTTTTTTTTTGCAAACTTAGACTAGTAACTGATCTATGGACTATAGAAGGAAGCTTGCACAGTCAAAAGCACAACTACGTTGGCGCAGTCAGGAGAGAGCTTGGGTTGAGTCCAATAGACCCCAGGTTCAAGCCCAGAAGCGGGTGTGTTTTTTTTTTTTGCAAACTTAGACTAGTAACTGATCTATGGACAATAGAAGGAAGCTTGCACAGTCAAAAGCACAACTACGTTGGCGCAGTCAGGAGAGAGCTTGTGTTATGTCCAACAGATCCCGGGTTCAAGCCCAGAAGCGGGTGTGTTTTTTTTTTGTTGCAAACTTAGACTAGTAACTGATCTATGGACAATAGAAGGAAGCTTGCACAGTCAAAAGCACAACTACGTTGGCGCAGTCAGGAGAGAGCTTGTGTTATGTCCAACAGATCCCGGGTTCAAGCCCAGAAGCGGGTGTGTTTTTTTTTTGCAAACTTAGACTAGTAACTGATCTATGGACTATAGAAGGAAGCTTGCACAGTCAAAAGCACAACTACGTTGGCGCAGTCAGGAGAGAGCTTGGGTTGAGTCCAATAGACCCCAGGTTCAAGCCCAGAAGCGGGTGTGTTTTTTTTTTTTGCAAACTTAGACTAGTAACTGATCTATGGACAATAGAAGGAAGCTTGCACAGTCAAAAGCAAAACTACGTTGGCGCAGTCAGGAGAGAGCTTGTGTTATGTCCAACAGATCCCGGGTTCAAGCCCAGAAGCGGGTGTGTTTTTTTTTTGTTGCAAACTTAGACTAGTAACTGATCTATGGACAATAGAAGGAAGCTTGCACAGTCAAAAGCACAACTACGTTGGCGCAGTCAGGAGAGAGCTTGTGTTATGTCCAACAGATCCCGGGTTCAAGCCCAGAAGCGGGTGTGTTTTTTTTTTTGCAAACTTAGACTAGTAACTGATCTATGGACTATAGAAGGAAGCTTGCACAGTCAAAAGCACAACTACGTTGGCGCAGTCAGGAGAGAGCTTGGGTTGAGTCCAATAGACCCCAGGTTCAAGCCCAGAAGCGGGTGTGTTTTTTTTTTTTGCAAACTTAGACTAGTAACTGATCTATGGACAATAGAAGGAAGCTTGCACAGTCAAAAGCACAACTACGTTGGCGCAGTCAGGAGAGAGCTTGTGTTATGTCCAACAGATCCCGGGTTCAAGCCCAGAAGCGGGTGTATTTTTTTTTTTAAGCAAACTTAGACTTGTAACTGATCTATGGACTATAGAAGGAAGCCGCTCAGTCAAAGCACAACTCCGTTGGCGCAGTCAGGAGAGAGCTGGGGTTGAGGTCAACATACCTCGGGTTCAAGCCTAGGAGCAGGTGTATTTTTTTTTAAGCAAATTTAGACTAGTAACTGATCTATGGACTATAGAGGTATATAGATGCGATTTTTGGATGAAGGAAAAAAAGAATTTGTAATTATAATAATAATCTTAGTAATAATAATTATTATAATAATTCGTCCTTACAGTGGGTACAAGTTTAAATTTTTAAATGTATAAAAGAATCACTTTATATCTGTTTATTGCATCAGGGCTTCTTGACTTTCTCGGGAACCTTGATTTCAACCAAATTCAACAAAAACCTTTTTTTTTTCACGACATGATAAAATGCTCTGGTTGAAATTATATCCTTTGTAGTGTCAGGGTTGGTTTTGACCCGGTCATAAAAATAAGATTATAAAGCAACTTTTGGAGCCAAAATAGAAATCACAAATGTACTTTCAGCCAACACAGCAGGGGGAGTTGACGGCGCACCAGGGGGAGGTGTCAGCAGATTCATGTTGGCGCAGTGTCACCATGTGGAATCACCTTTACATTATCGTCATGATCAGAACCCACCTCCGGTGAAGGAAGGTATTTCTATGGAAAATTGTGGCTGTTGTCACCTTTTATATCATAAGACAATTTGTGCCTTTATTCTGTTATATGTTGACTGTACTTTGAGGGTGACAGAAGAAAGAAAATCAGATCATTTTAAATAGTTACCACTGGTGGGATCGAACCCACGCTTGCAAGTAAAACATGGATCACCGTGCATCTACGTCCTACCCTCTAACCACTCAGCCACTGACTTTCCTGTGACAGGGACACACAGTCTACTATCTGACATGTCTTGATTCACGGTTATTCCAGTCTAGTATAACTGGGGCGGTTCACCTGTCAAAGGATCACGCAGGTGTCCTAATGCCAGCTCAGGGAGGATGGAAACCTCCCGTGGAGCTGAAGGACAAAAGCTCGCTTGATCTTGATTTTCAGTATGAATACGGACCGTCAAATCGGAGCCTCACGATCCTTCTGACTTTTTGGCTTTTAAGCAGGTGTCAGAAAAGTTAACAAAAGGTCTCAGCTTATGTTTCTGAACAAGAACATCAAATATTACAGGTATAGATTCATTTAATGTGACACCTGCAGTTCACAAGGCGTCTTTCAGAAGCTTGTCAGACCTTCTCTGAGACGCAGCTAAGGTAAGCCTGACGTTTAGCCTGACTGGGACCAGGCTTGTCGCACTGGCTAATTTACCATGCTTACCAAACCACGCTAGCCTTAAGCCTCGTTTGTGGAACCCAACGCTCGCTAAAGTTAGCCAGGCTAACCCAAATAAGCCAGGCTTTGAGCTAAGCCAGCTTCGTGGAATACCCCCAAGCTCTTGCACACAGATATATTTTTTAAAACTCTGATTTATCATTCTAATAGTTTCAAAAGTAATAATTGATTTCCAATGGCTTGATTGGTTCTTATACAAATAACTTCTTAATTCATTTTTTTGTGTTGAGACCTGTTCTGTATTTCAATATGTTCAT
The DNA here is from genome assembly GCF_033239565.1 of Halichoeres trimaculatus. Classification (NCBI taxonomy): domain Eukaryota; kingdom Metazoa; phylum Chordata; class Actinopteri; order Labriformes; family Labridae; genus Halichoeres; species Halichoeres trimaculatus. Next base: position 224,549 of record NW_027437231.1, on the reverse strand, counting down.
ATTAAAGTCCTATTGCTGACATTTTTTTATTATTATTATTAGTTTTTATTTTTGCATTTTCTTGAAGAAAATATATGGGTCGAAAATGACCCGTAACACCACAGATGTTGTGAAAGTTAATCATTTTTAAATGAAAAAATAAATCAAGCAAATTAATTTCAGAGATGTTTTTCCCTGAGTAATATTCAGGGAACACAACATCCTTTCATTCATTTATATGATTCTCTTGAGATTCATTTTGCTTTTGCTTTTTAAATTGACATCAGGAGGGGGTGGGGGGGCAGAGACCTACAACCTACAACAAAAATATTAAACCCAACATTTTATGGATATGGAAACCTTACAAGGTAACCAAGAGATGAGAAAAAAATTGGATGATAAGATTTTGTTTTTGGTGTATTTTAAAGCTGATTTAAGACAACAGAAACAGTAACAGAAAAGCTAACACAGGAGGAAGGTTAAAAAGGTTAAGGTAAGAAAAACATCACAATATTTACTGGCACATCAAAAGGGACACTTACTGGGTTCATGCAAAGGGAAAAAAATACAAAAAAAAAATACAAAAAAATCACAATATATTGTGACAGTGGAGGAGAGACCAGTCTGGACTGCAAGGTTTGCTTTTAACAAAAATCACAGTCTATTTACGTTAGGGAAACGGGTAGGGGAGAAAACACAACCAATCTTCTTCCCGGTCTGGGGTAGCCTCTAGTCTGCGGGGTCCAGACTGGTGTCCTCCTGGAGAGAGAGGCAAAAAAAGGGATGGGTTTTTTAAAGCTCACACTTTTTATTTCTGCCCTTCCTGGTCTCAGCCACCTGCTCCTCTCTCTTCTCTTCTCTCTTCTGTCTCCCTTTCCACTCCTCTCACCCCCCAGCACCCTCTGATCTTTGATTGTCTTCAGCTGGGCTCTCTCCAGCCTTGGGTCACCTGGCAGGGTAGGTACCTATGATATGACCCTGCCCAGCTGGTGTCTGCTCAGTCCTCCTCTCTGGCGCCCTCTGCTGGCCATGAGACACCAGTGGTGGGGGGAGACACCACAATATATTTGAGTAAACTGTGTTGAAGATGGCTTATCAAATTTGATACAGCGGGTATATAAGGTCATGTAACTCTGAAACAGTCAATGGCCATTTACTTGCATTTCATGCATTATGTCTAAAATCAAGCAACATACAGTCTTTTTATTTTCAAATGACATAGTTTGCTACATTTAGAGTTAAAACTTAGCTATGAAACTTGCTGTAAGCACGGACCAGAACTGGAGCTACGTTGCCCATGTGTACTGTCAGAAATGCAGAGTGCATCTTTGCTTAAACAAGGAGAGAAACTGTTTTCAGGCCTTCCACCATGCAAAATAAAAGGTTGTGAACTGCAAAATGAAAAAAATACTAAAATGTTGTTGTTGTTGTTGTTTTTTTCCAGACTTCCACCCAGCCAGTTCCATTGGTGGCTTTCTCACTACTGCATGATGGTAGCACTGTTTGTGTTTGGAAGTATAAATTTGTTAGTCATGTTAGTCATGTTAGTCATATAACTGCCCCCGTGACCTACTATAACTATATCAATATCTTTTGAGGTTCGTGCCCCTGGTAGGTGTTGACACACTTAAAACAAGTTTCGTGGGAAGATGGCCCACTGGACACTCCGTCGCGCCCTTGATGCAGAGTTAATAGACACATAGGAATGTGCATACTTACCAGCATACTTACAACAGCCCACAGTCTTCCTCCTTGGCCATTGGCTCTGCTCCTGGATGTAGACGGTTCGTTGAGTGTGCAGGAAGACGGAAGAGAATGGCTCGCCAGGAATGCCCTTCTCTAGGGATGCCACCGCAGTTCCCCAATACAAGCATATGTGGCTGACACAACATATCCAGTCCAGCTCCCAGACATGCCCAACCTGCCTGGACAATGGAGGGGCCACCAGTCCATCAGGGCTCATACCTTTGGAATGCTCCACCCTCACGTGAAAACAAACCTCCAGCAAAAGACCCTGCCACGCTCACAGTCCAAACCTGGCTCACGCCACCCAGTACTGGGTCCAACAAGTGTGATCCCCTGGCCCTTCTGACACCTCGAGCTAAGGGCTTATTGACCTGGAAGTTCTGACACCCACTCAGCAAAGCCTCCGAACTGGTCTGTGCTGTAACCAGGGAACCTGGCCGGGTCGTAGGGGAACCCCATCCAGTCCGGGCGCCTAGACATGCCCAGCTTGCCTGGACAATAGAGGGGCCACCTTAGATCTACCCAGAGGGAGGTATTTCGCATGTGGCCCCTTCAACATCCTGGCCCCCCTTGCCAGCTGTACATGAATAAGTCACACGGGCTGGGAAAAGTCCATCAGGGCTCAAACCTTTGGAATGCTCCACCCTCAAGTGTGAACAAACCTCCAGCAGAAACCCCTGCCTCGCTCACAGAAGAAACCCGGCCTACGCCCCCCAGTGGTGGGTCCAACACGAATAACCCCTGGCCCTTCTGACACCTCGAGCTAAGGGCTTATTGACCTGGAAGTCCTGACACCCACTCAGCAAAGCCTCCAGTTCTGGTCTGAGCTTTAACCAGGGAACCTGGCCGGGTCGTAGGGGAACCCCATCCAGTCTGGGCGCCTAGACATGCCCAGCTTGCCTGGACAATAGAGGGGCCACCTTAGATCTACCCAGAGGGAGGTATTTCGCATGTGGCCCCTTCAACATCCTGGCCCCCCTTGCCAGCTGTACATGAATAAGTCACACGGGCTGGGAAAAGTCCATCAGGGCTCATACCTTTGGAATGCTCCACCCTCAAGTGTGAACAAACCTCCAGCAGAAACCCCTGCCTCGCTCATAGAAGAAACCCGGCCTACGCCCCCCAGTGGTGGGTCAAACACGAATAACCCCTGGCCCTTCTGACACCTCGAGCTAAGGGCTTATTGACCTGGAAGTCCTGACACCCACTCAGCAAAGCCTCCAGTTCTGGTCTGAGCTTGAACCAGGGAACCTGGCCGGGTCATAAGGGAACCCCATCCAGTCCGGGCGCCTAGACATGCCCAGCTTGCCAGGGCAATGGAGGGGCCACCTTAGATCTACCCAGAGGGAGGTATTTCGCATGTGGCCCCTTCAACATCCTGGCCCCCCTTGCCAGCTGTACATGAATAAGTCACACGGGCTGGGAAAAGTCCATCAGGGCTCATACCTTTGGAATGCTCCACCCTCAAGTGTGAACAAACCTCCAGCAGAAACCCCTGCCTCGCTCACAGTAGAAACCCGGCCTACGCCCCCCAGTGGTGGGTCAAACACGAATAACCCCTGGCCCTTCTGACACCTCGAGCTAAGGGCTTATTGACCTGGAAGTCCTGACACCCACTCAGCAAAGCCTCCAGTTCTGGTCTGAGCTGGAACCAGGGAACCTGGCCGGGTCGTAGGGGAACCTCATCCAGTCCGGGCACCTAGACATGCCCAGCCTGCCAGGGCAATGGAGGGGCCACCTTAGATCTACCCAGAGGGAGGTATTTCGCATGTGGCACCTTCAACATCCTGGCCCCCCTTGCCAGCTGTACATGAATAAGTCACACGGGCTGGGAAAAGTCCATCAGGGCTCATACCTTTGGAATGCTCCACCCTCAAGTGTGAACAAACCTCCAGCAGAAACCCCTGCCTCGCTCATAGAAGAAACCCGGCCTACGCCCCCCCAGTGGTGGGTCAAACACGAATATCCCCTGGCCCTTCTGACACCTCGAGCTAAGGGCTTATTGACCTGGAAGTCCTGACACCCACTCAGCAAAGCCTCCAGTTCTGGTCTGAGCTTGAACCAGGGAACCTGGCCGGGTCATAAGGGAACCCCATCCAGTCCGGGCGCCTAGACATGCCCAGCTTGCCAGGGCAATGGAGGGGCCACCTTAGATCTACCCAGAGGGAGGTATTTCGCATGTGGCCCCTTCAACATCCTGGCCCCCCTTGCCAGCTGTACATGAATAAGTCACACGGGCTGGGAAAAGTCCATCAGGGCTCATACCTTTGGAATGCTCCACCCTCAAGTGTGAACAAACCTCCAGCAGAAACCCCTGCCTCGCTCACAGTAGAAACCCGGCCTAAGCCCCCCAGTGGTGGGTCAAACACGAATAACCCCTGGCCCTTCTGACACCTTGAGCTAAGGGCTTATTGACCTGGAAGTCCTGACACCCACTCAGTAAAGCCTCCAGTTCTGGTCTGAGCTGGAACCAGGGAACCTGGCCGGGTCGTAGGGGAACCCCATCCAGTCCGGGCGCCTAGACATGCCCAGCTTGCCTGGACAATGGAGGGGCCACCTTAGATCTACCCAGAGGGAGGTATTTCGCATGTGGCACCTTCAACATCCTGGCCCCCCTTGCCAGCTGTACATGAATAAGTCACACGGGCTGGGAAAAGTCCATCAGGGCTCAAACCTTTGGAATGCTCCACCCTCAAGTGTGAACAAACCTCCAGCAGAAACCCCTGCCTCGCTCATAGAAGAAACCCAGCCTACGTCCCCCAGTGGTGGGTCAAACACGAATAACCCCTGGCCCTTCTGACACCTCGAGCTAAGGGCTTATTGACCTGGAAGTCCTGACACCCACTCAGCAAAGCCTCCAGTTCTAGTCTGAGCTTGAACCAGGGAACCTGGCCGGGTCATAAGGGAACCCCATCCAGTCCGGGCACCTAGACATGCCCAGCTTGCCAGGGCAATGGAGGGGCCACCTTAGATCTACCCAGAGGGAGGTATTTCGCATGTGGCACCTTCAACATCCTGGCCCCCCTTGCCAGCTGTACATGAATAAGTCACACGGGCTGGGAAAAGTCCATCAGGGCTCATACCTTTGGAATGCTCCACCCTCAAGTGTGAACAAACCTCCAGCAGAAACCCCTGCCTCGCTCACAGTAGAAACCCGGCCTACGCCCCCCAGTGGTGGGTCCAACACAAATAACCCCTGGCCCTTCTGACACCTCGAGCTAAGGGCTTATTGACCTGGAGGTTCTGACACCCACTCAGCCAAGCCTCCAGTACCAGTCCGTGTCGGAACCAGGAGAACCTGGCTAGGTTGTAGCGGAACCTCCCCAGTCCGGGTGCCCAGATATGCCCAACCTGCCAGGGCAATGGAGGGGCCACCAGAGGGAGGTATTTCGCGTGTGGCCCCTTCAACTTCCTGGCACCTCTGTCGGTTGTGATAAACCAGAAGCAGGGACTGGGAACAGTCCTTCTTACTTTGACTTTAGCCTCCGGTGGGCAGTTCTGGAGCCTGACCTCGAGTTTCGTGTGGATATTAAGCCACTGTATGCATCAGCAACCAAGTCAAAAATACCACAGTGGTCCTGGGTCAGGCAGGTGCAGAAAAGAGTCACCCCACCATCATTGGCGTTAATCATTCCCTGAGAAATGGCTCTTTTAGGCGGGCATTCTCCACAGGTGGCAGGAACGCACAAACTCGCACAAAGCCTGAGGAGCAAATGGACTTTGGTGCAAACGGCAAGCGACAGTAGCAGCAGCGACATTAGCTCAGTGGGTAGAGAGAATGCTTGGGGACCGTGGGATCCGGGTTCAAAGCAATGATTTTCAATCAGTTGACTGAGAATTGTAACTGGACTCGATGCTTGTGAAAATGGACTTTAGCCTGAAAAAGCAGCAGTGATAACTCTTGGTCAGGTTCTGAAATCATGCCACACAAACACAAACACAGTATAGTCCAATTCACTGCCACTGGAGCTTGGGTTTTCTGTGTCACGAGATCCCTTGATCAAGCCCTCATTCAGGCCACAAACAAGTGAACAATGGGCTAGGGGATCACTGTCAGATGATCGCTCAGTGTGCAGCCACCTGAGCTCTCGCCAGAACCCCCTTGGTTCTAATTCAATCTCAGGCGGTACGCTTGGACCACGAACTGGGGGATATCTTGGAAACATTTACCCAGTTTTCAGCCCCCTGAGCCGGGCTGCTCTCTGGCCAGAACCCCCTTGGTTCTCATTCAATCTCAGGCGGTACGCTTGGACCACGAACCGGGGGATATCTTGGAAGCATTTACCCAGTTTTCAGCCCCCTGAGCCGGGCTGCTCTCTGGCCAGAACCCCCTTGGTTCTCATTCAATCTCAGGCGGTACGCTTGGACCACGAACCGGGGGATATCTTGGAAGCATTTACCCAGTTTTCAGCCCCCTGAGCCGGGCTGCTCTCTGGCCAGAACCCCCTTGGTTCTCATTCAATCTCAGGCGGTACGCTTGGACCACGAACCGGGGGATATCTTGGAAGCATTTACCCAGTTTTCAGCCCCCTGAGCCGGGCTGCTCTCTGGCCAGAACCCCCTTGGTTCTCATTCAATCTCAGGCGGTACGCTTGGACCACGAACCGGGGGATATCTTGGAAGCATTTACCCAGTTTTCAGCCCCCTGAGCCGGGCTGCTCTCTGGCCAGAACCCCCTTGGTTCTCATTCAATCTCAGGCGGTACGCTTGGACCACGAACCGGGGGATATCTTGGAAGCATTTACCCAGTTTTCAGCCCCCTGAGCCGGGCTGCTCTCTGGCCAGAACCCCCTTGGTTCTCATTCAATCTCAGGCGGTACGCTTGGACCACGAACCGGGGGATATCTTGGAAGCATTTACCCAGTTTTCAGCCCCCTGAGCCGGGCTGCTCTCTGGCCAGAACCCCCTTGGTTCTCATTCAATCTCAGGCGGTACGCTTGGACCACGAACCGGGGGATATCTTGGAAGCATTTACCCAGTTTTCAGCCCCCTGAGCCGGGCTGCTCTCTGGCCAGAACCCCCTTGGTTCTCATTCAATCTCAGGCGGTACGCTTGGACCACGAACCGGGGGATATCTTGGAAACATTTACCCAGATCCGGGCTGCTCTCTGGCCAGAACCCCCTTGGTTCTCATTCAATCTCAGGCGGTACGCTTGGACCACGAACCGGGGGATATCTTGGAAACATTTACCCAGTTTTCAGCCCCCTGAGCCAGGCTGCTCTCTGGCCAGAACCCCCTTGGTTCTCATTCAATCTCAGGTGGTACGCTTGGACCACGAACCGGGGGATATCTTGGAAACATTTACCCAGTTTTCAGCCCCCTGAGCCGGGCTGCTCTCTGGCCAGAACCCCCTTGGCATTCAAACTCAGGCAGCACGTGTGGACCATGAGCCAATTCGGGGTTCAGTGCCTTGCTTAAGGACACTAGGGCATGCGACTGCTGTCTGCTGGACTCGAACCCTGGACCTTTGGATTGAGAGGCGACCACTCTGCCACTGAGCTACAGCCCAGGGCAGAGCCACCTGAGCTGGGTTCTTCTCTAGAGCCAGACCCCTGAGGCCAGGGACACTTTCTGTGAGAGCCAGACCCTGAGGCCAGGGAGACTTTCTGCTAGAGCCAGGCCATAGTGCACAATTTGTGGACACATTGTTTTCAATGTCCCCCTGTTCTGCTCTGGAGGTCCCCTGTTTCTGAAAACGTGATTCTCAAAAATGGGATGATGGTGGTTAGCCGATGGGACGTCACACAGCCACCAAAACACAGTATAACCATTGCGTGCTATGGCTATTAGGTTCGAGGAGTAGCCCAATCATTGATGTTTGGTGCCCCTGGTAGGTTGGGCCGCTAACCAGGGGCTCAGAGAGGATGACACTTTGAAAATTTTCACTCTACTGCCAGCTCATACCCCTGGTAAGACGCCCTGCCGACCAGGCTAAAGTTAATTCCATGATGTTGAATGAAGTGCAGTGTAGTTTGGGATGCATCAGCTCTCAGCTGTCTGGAATCCATACCGACAATTACTTAGAACACAATATCTGTTAATAAAATTGTCCAACCTAAAATGTGTTTTTCTCCATTTTTGAAAGTGGAATTACTTTCGCTATTTTCAATTTTTTCTATTGAAAAAGATAAAATTACACACACAGCCAACTATATAAAATAAATAAATAAATGGAAAATATATATATATATATATATATATATATATATATACATATATATATATATATATATATATATATATATATATATATATATATATATATATATATATATAGTGGTTCAATAATCACATCAGTTATGTTTTAAACTAACATCATGTCCATACCTACACAGTCATTGGATCTTTTGCTTGCACAACTTTTCGCAATACTGAATATTTCAACTTTCTTTACTCTACCAAGAAAAAACACTTATAACTGATCTATGGACAATAGAAGGAAGCTTGCACAGTCAAAAGCACAACTACGTTGGCGCAGTCAGGAGAGAGCTTGGGTTGAGTCCAATAGACCCCAGGTTCAAGCCCAGAAGCGGGTGTGTTTTTTTTTTTTGCAAACTTAGACTAGTAACTGATCTATGGACAATAGAAGGAAGCTTGCACAGTCAAAAGCACAACTACGTTGGCGCAGTCAGGAGAGAGCTTGTGTTATGTCCAACAGATCCCGGGTTCAAGCCCAGAAGCGGGTGTGTTTTTTTTTTTTGCAAACTTAGACTAGTAACTGATCTATGGACAATAGAAGGAAGCTTGCACAGTCAAAAGCAAAACTAAGTTGGCGCAGTCAGGAGAGAGCTTGTGTTATGTCCAACAGATCCCGGGTTCAAGCCCAGAAGCGGGTGTGTTTTTTTTTTGCAAACTTAGACTAGTAACTGATCTATGGACAATAGAAGGAAGCTTGCACAGTCAAAAGCACAACTACGTTGGCGCAGTCAGGAGAGAGCTTGTGTTATGTCCAACAGATCCCGGGTTCAAGCCCAGAAGCGGGTGTGTTTTTTTTTTGTTGCAAACTTAGACTAGTAACTGATCTATGGACAATAGAAGGAAGCTTGCACAGTCAAAAGCAAAACTAAGTTGGCGCAGTCAGGAGAGAGCTTGTGTTATGTCCAACAGATCCCGGGTTCAAGCCCAGAAGCGGGTGTGTTTTTTTTTTGTTGCAAACTTAGACTAGTAACTGATCTATGGACAATAGAAGGAAGCTTGCACAGTCAAAAGCACAACTACGTTGGCGCAGTCAGGAGAGAGCTTGTGTTATGTCCAACAGATCCCGGGTTCAAGCCCAGAAGCGGGTGTGTTTTTTTTTTTTGCAAACTTAGACTAGTAACTGATCTATGGACAATAGAAGGAAGCTTGCACAGTCAAAAGCACAACTACGTTGGCGCAGTCAGGAGAGAGCTTTGGTTGAGTCCAATAGACCCCAGGTTCAAGCCCAGAAGCGGGTGTGTTTTTTTTTTGCAAACTTAGACTAGTAACTGATCTATGGACTATAGAAGGAAGCTTGCACAGTCAAAAGCACAACTACGTTGGCGCAGTCAGGAGAGAGCTTGGGTTGAGTCCAATAGACCCCAGGTTCAAGCCCAGAAGCGGGTGTGTTTTTTTTTTTTGCAAACTTAGACTAGTAACTGATCTATGGACAATAGAAGGAAGCTTGCACAGTCAAAAGCACAACTACGTTGGCGCAGTCAGGAGAGAGCTTGTGTTATGTCCAACAGATCCCGGGTTCAAGCCCAGAAGCGGGTGTGTTTTTTTTTTGTTGCAAACTTAGACTAGTAACTGATCTATGGACAATAGAAGGAAGCTTGCACAGTCAAAAGCACAACTACGTTGGCGCAGTCAGGAGAGAGCTTGTGTTATGTCCAACAGATCCCGGGTTCAAGCCCAGAAGCGGGTGTGTTTTTTTTTTGCAAACTTAGACTAGTAACTGATCTATGGACTATAGAAGGAAGCTTGCACAGTCAAAAGCACAACTACGTTGGCGCAGTCAGGAGAGAGCTTGGGTTGAGTCCAATAGACCCCAGGTTCAAGCCCAGAAGCGGGTGTTTTTTTTTTTTTTGCAAACTTAGACTAGTAACTGATCTATGGACAATAGAAGGAAGCTTGCACAGTCAAAAGCAAAACTACGTTGGCGCAGTCAGGAGAGAGCTTGTGTTATGTCCAACAGATCCCGGGTTCAAGCCCAGAAGCGGGTGTGTTTTTTTTTTGTTGCAAACTTAGACTAGTAACTGATCTATGGACAATAGAAGGAAGCTTGCACAGTCAAAAGCACAACTACGTTGGCGCAGTCAGGAGAGAGCTTGTGTTATGTCCAACAGATCCCGGGTTCAAGCCCAGAAGCGGGTGTGTTTTTTTTTTGCAAACTTAGACTAGTAACTGATCTATGGACAATAGAAGGAAGCTTGCACAGTCAAAAGCAAAACTACGTTGGCGCAGTCAGGAGAGAGCTTGTGTTATGTCCAACAGATCCCGGGTTCAAGCCCAGAAGCGGGTGTGTTTTTTTTTTGTTGCAAACTTAGACTAGTAACTGATCTATGGACAATAGAAGGAAGCTTGCACAGTCAAAAGCACAACTACGTTGGCGCAGTCAGGAGAGAGCTTGTGTTATGTCCAACAGATCCCGGGTTCAAGCCCAGAAGCGGGTGTATTTTTTTTTTTAAGCAAACTTAGACTTGTAACTGATCTATGGACTATAGAAGGAAGCCGCTCAGTCAAAGCACAACTCCGTTGGCGCAGTCAGGAGAGAGCTGGGGTTGAGGTCAACATACCTCGGGTTCAAGCCTAGGAGCAGGTGTATTTTTTTTTAAGCAAATTTAGACTAGTAACTGATCTATGGACTATAGAGGTATATAGATGCGATTTTTGGATGAAGGAAAAAAAGAATTTGTAATTATAATAATAATCTTAGTAATAATAATTATTATAATAATTCGTCCTTACAGTGGGTACAAGTTTAAATTTTTAAATGTATAAAAGAATCACTTTATATCTGTTTATTGCATCAGGGCTTCTTGACTTTCTCGGGAACCTTGATTTCAACCAAATTCAACAAAAACCTTTTTTTTTTCACGACATGATAAAATGCTCTGGTTGAAATTATATCCTTTGTAGTGTCAGGGTTGGTTTTGACCCGGTCATAAAAATAAGATTATAAAGCAACTTTTGGAGCCAAAATAGAAATCACAAATGTACTTTCAGCCAACACAGCAGGGGGAGTTGACGGCGCACCAGGGGGAGGTGTCAGCAGATTCATGTTGGCGCAGTGTCACCATGTGGAATCACCTTTACATTATCGTCATGATCAGAACCCACCTCCGGTGAAGGAAGGTATTTCTATGGAAAATTGTGGCTGTTGTCACCTTTTATATCATAAGACAATTTGTGCCTTTATTCTGTTATATGTTGACTGTACTTTGAGGGTGACAGAAGAAAGAAAATCAGATCATTTTAAATAGTTACCACTGGTGGGATCGAACCCACGCTTGCAAGTAAAACATGGATCACCGTGCATCTACGTCCTACCCTCTAACCACTCAGCCACTGACTTTCCTGTGACAGGGACACACAGTCTACTATCTGACATGTCTTGATTCACGGTTATTCCAGTCTAGTATAACTGGGGCGGTTCACCTGTCAAAGGATCACGCAGGTGTCCTAATGCCAGCTCAGGGAGGACGGAAACCTCCCGTGGAGCTGAAGGACAAAAGCTCGCTTGATCTTGATTTTCAGTATGAATACGGACCGTCAAATCGGAGCCTCACGATCCTTCTGACTTTTTGGCTTTTAAGCAGGTGTCAGAAAAGTTAACAAAAGGTCTCAGCTTATGTTTCTGAACAAGAACATCAAATATTACAGGTATAGATTCATTTAATGTGACACCTGCAGTTCACAAGGCGTCTTTCAGAAGCTTGTCAGACCTTCTCTGAGACGCAGCTAAGGTAAGCCTGACGTTTAGCCTGACTGGGACCAGGCTTGTCGCACTGGCTAATTTACCATGCTTACCAAACCACGCTAGCCTTAAGCCTCGTTTGTGGAACCCAACGCTCGCTAAAGTTAGCCAGGCTAACCCAAATAAGCCAGGCTTTGAGCTAAGCCAGCTTCGTGGAATACCCCCAAGCTCTTGCACACAGATATATTTTTTAAAACTCTGATTTATCATTCTAATAGTTTCAAAAGTAATAATTGATTTCCAATGGCTTGATTGGTTCTTATACAAATAACTTCTTAATTCATTTTTTTGTGTTGAGACCTGTTCTGTATTTCAATATGTTCATATTAAAGTCCTATTGCTGACATTTTTTTATTATTATTATTAGTTTTTATTTTTGCATTTTCTTGAAGAAAATATATGGGTCGAAAATGACCCGTAACACCACAGATGTTGTGAAAGTTAATCATTTTTAAATGAAAAAATAAATCAAGCAAATTAATTTCAGAGATGTTTTTCCCTGAGTAATATTCAGGGAACACAACATCCTTTCATTCATTTATATGATTCTCTTGAGATTCATTTTGCTTTTGCTTTTTAAATTGACATCAGGAGGGGGTGGGGGGGCAGAGACCTACAACCTACAACAAAAATATTAAACCCAACATTTTATGGATATGGAAACCTTACAAGGTAACCAAGAGATGAGAAAAAAATTGGATGATAAGATTTTGTTTTTGGTGTATTTTAAAGCTGATTTAAGACAACAGAAACAGTAACAGAAAAGCTAACACAGGAGGAAGGTTAAAAAGGTTAAGGTAAGAAAAACATCACAATATTTACTGGCACATCAAAAGGGACACTTACTGGGTTCATGCAAAGGGAAAAAAATACAAAAAAAAAAATACAAAAAAATCACAATATATTGTGACAGTGGAGGAGAGACCAGTCTGGACTGCAAGGTTTGCTTTTAACAAAAATCACAGTCTATTTACGTTAGGGAAACGGGTAGGGGAGAAAACACAACCAATCTTCTTCCCGGTCTGGGGTAGCCTCTAGTCTGCGGGGTCCAGACTGGTGTCCTCCTGGAGAGAGAGGCAAAAAAAGGGATGGGTTTTTTAAAGCTCACACTTTTTATTTCTGCCCTTCCTGGTCTCAGCCACCTGCTCCTCTCTCTTCTCTTCTCTCTTCTGTCTCCCTTTCCACTCCTCTCACCCCCCAGCACCCTCTGATCTTTGATTGTCTTCAGCTGGGCTCTCTCCAGCCTTGGGTCACCTGGCAGGGTAGGTACCTATGATATGACCCTGCCCAGCTGGTGTCTGCTCAGTCCTCCTCTCTGGCGCCCTCTGCTGGCCATGAGACACCAGTGGTGGGGGGAGACACCACAATATATTTGAGTAAACTGTGTTGAAGATGGCTTATCAAATTTGATACAGCGGGTATATAAGGTCATGTAACTCTGAAACAGTCAATGGCCATTTACTTGCATTTCATGCATTATGTCTAAAATCAAGCAACATACAGTCTTTTTATTTTCAAATGACATAGTTTGCTACATTTAGAGTTAAAACTTAGCTATGAAACTTGCTGTAAGCACGGACCAGAACTGGAGCTACGTTGCCCATGTGTACTGTCAGAAATGCAGAGTGCATCTTTGCTTAAACAAGGAGAGAAACTGTTTTCAGGCCTTCCACCATGCAAAATAAAAGGTTGTGAACTGCAAAATGAAAAAAATACTAAAATGTTGTTGTTGTTGTTGTTTTTTTCCAGACTTCCACCCAGCCAGTTCCATTGGTGGCTTTCTCACTACTGCATGATGGTAGCACTGTTTGTGTTTGGAAGTATAAATTTGTTAGTCATGTTAGTCATGTTAGTCATATAACTGCCCCCGTGACCTACTATAACTATATCAATATCTTTTGAGGTTCGTGCCCCTGGTAGGTGTTGACACACTTAAAACAAGTTTCGTGGGAAGATGGCCCACTGGACACTCCGTCGCGCCCTTGATGCAGAGTTAATAGACACATAGGAATGTGCATACTTACCAGCATACTTACAACAGCCCACAGTCTTCCTCCTTGGCCATTGGCTCTGCTCCTGGATGTAGACGGTTCGTTGAGTGTGCAGGAAGACGGAAGAGAATGGCTCGCCAGGAATGCCCTTCTCTAGGGATGCCACCGCAGTTCCCCAATACAAGCATATGTGGCTGACACAACATATCCAGTCCAGCTCCCAGACATGCCCAACCTGCCTGGACAATGGAGGGGCCACCAGTCCATCAGGGCTCATACCTTTGGAATGCTCCACCCTCACGTGAAAACAAACCTCCAGCAAAAGACCCTGCCACGCTCACAGTCCAAACCTGGCTCACGCCACCCAGTACTGGGTCCAACAAGTGTGATCCCCTGGCCCTTCTGACACCTCGAGCTAAGGGCTTATTGACCTGGAAGTTCTGACACCCACTCAGCAAAGCCTCCGAACTGGTCTGTGCTGTAACCAGGGAACCTGGCCGGGTCGTAGGGGAACCCCATCCAGTCCGGGCGCCTAGACATGCCCAGCTTGCCTGGACAATAGAGGGGCCACCTTAGATCTACCCAGAGGGAGGTATTTCGCATGTGGCCCCTTCAACATCCTGGCCCCCCTTGCCAGCTGTACATGAATAAGTCACACGGGCTGGGAAAAGTCCATCAGGGCTCAAACCTTTGGAATGCTCCACCCTCAAGTGTGAACAAACCTCCAGCAGAAACCCCTGCCTCGCTCACAGAAGAAACCCGGCCTACGCCCCCCAGTGGTGGGTCCAACACGAATAACCCCTGGCCCTTCTGACACCTCGAGCTAAGGGCTTATTGACCTGGAAGTCCTGACACCCACTCAGCAAAGCCTCCAGTTCTGGTCTGAGCTTTAACCAGGGAACCTGGCCGGGTCGTAGGGGAACCCCATCCAGTCTGGGCGCCTAGACATGCCCAGCTTGCCTGGACAATAGAGGGGCCACCTTAGATCTACCCAGAGGGAGGTATTTCGCATGTGGCCCCTTCAACATCCTGGCCCCCCTTGCCAGCTGTACATGAATAAGTCACACGGGCTGGGAAAAGTCCATCAGGGCTCATACCTTTGGAATGCTCCACCCTCAAGTGTGAACAAACCTCCAGCAGAAACCCCTGCCTCGCTCATAGAAGAAACCCGGCCTACGCCCCCCAGTGGTGGGTCAAACACGAATAACCCCTGGCCCTTCTGACACCTCGAGCTAAGGGCTTATTGACCTGGAAGTCCTGACACCCACTCAGCAAAGCCTCCAGTTCTGGTCTGAGCTTGAACCAGGGAACCTGGCCGGGTCATAAGGGAACCCCATCCAGTCCGGGCGCCTAGACATGCCCAGCTTGCCAGGGCAATGGAGGGGCCACCTTAGATCTACCCAGAGGGAGGTATTTCGCATGTGGCCCCTTCAACATCCTGGCCCCCCTTGCCAGCTGTACATGAATAAGTCACACGGGCTGGGAAAAGTCCATCAGGGCTCATACCTTTGGAATGCTCCACCCTCAAGTGTGAACAAACCTCCAGCAGAAACCCCTGCCTCGCTCACAGTAGAAACCCGGCCTACGCCCCCCAGTGGTGGGTCAAACACGAATAACCCCTGGCCCTTCTGACACCTCGAGCTAAGGGCTTATTGACCTGGAAGTCCTGACACCCACTCAGCAAAGCCTCCAGTTCTGGTCTGAGCTGGAACCAGGGAACCTGGCCGGGTCGTAGGGGAACCTCATCCAGTCCGGGCACCTAGACATGCCCAGCCTGCCAGGGCAATGGAGGGGCCACCTTAGATCTACCCAGAGGGAGGTATTTCGCATGTGGCACCTTCAACATCCTGGCCCCCCTTGCCAGCTGTACATGAATAAGTCACACTGGCTGGGAAAAGTCCATCAGGGCTCATACCTTTGGAATGCTCCACCCTCAAGTGTGAACAAACCTCCAGCAGAAACCCCTGCCTCGCTCATAGAAGAAACCCGGCCTACGCCCCCCCCAGTGGTGGGTCAAACACGAATATCCCCTGGCCCTTCTGACACCTTGAGCTAAGGGCTTATTGACCTGGAAGTCCTGACACCCACTCAGTAAAGCCTCCAGTTCTGGTCTGAGCTGGAACCAGGGAACCTGGCCGGGTCGTAGGGGAACCCCATCCAGTCCGGGCGCCTAGACATGCCCAGCTTGCCTGGACAATGGAGGGGCCACCTTAGATCTACCCAGAGGGAGGTATTTCGCATGTGGCACCTTCAACATCCTGGCCCCCCTTGCCAGCTGTACATGAATAAGTCACACGGGCTGGGAAAAGTCCATCAGGGCTCAAACCTTTGGAATGCTCCACCCTCAAGTGTGAACAAACCTCCAGCAGAAACCCCTGCCTCGCTCATAGAAGAAACCCGGCCTACGTCCCCCAGTGGTGGGTCAAACACGAATAACCCCTGGCCCTTCTGACACCTCGAGCTAAGGGCTTATTGACCTGGAAGTCCTGACACCCACTCAGCAAAGCCTCCAGTTCTAGTCTGAGCTTGAACCAGGGAACCTGGCCGGGTCATAAGGGAACCCCATCCAGTCCGGGCACCTAGACATGCCCAGCTTGCCAGGGCAATGGAGGGGCCACCTTAGATCTACCCAGAGGGAGGTATTTCGCATGTGGCACCTTCAACATCCTGGCCCCCCTTGCCAGCTGTACATGAATAAGTCACACGGGCTGGGAAAAGTCCATCAGGGCTCATACCTTTGGAATGCTCCACCCTCAAGTGTGAACAAACCTCCAGCAGAAACCCCTGCCTCGCTCACAGTAGAAACCCGGCCTACGCCCCCCAGTGGTGGGTCCAACACAAATAACCCCTGGCCCTTCTGACACCTCGAGCTAAGGGCTTATTGACCTGGAGGTTCTGACACCCACTCAGCCAAGCCTCCAGTACCAGTCCGTGTCGGAACCAGGAGAACCTGGCTAGGTTGTAGCGGAACCTCCCCAGTCCGGGTGCCCAGATATGCCCAACCTGCCAGGGCAATGGAGGGGCCACCAGAGGGAGGTATTTCGCGTGTGGCCCCTTCAACTTCCTGGCACCTCTGTCGGTTGTGATAAACCAGAAGCAGGGACTGGGAACAGTCCTTCTTACTTTGACTTTAGCCTCCGGTGGGCAGTTCTGGAGCCTGACCTCGAGTTTCGTGTGGATATTAAGCCACTGTATGCATCAGCAACCAAGTCAAAAATACCACAGTGGTCCTGGGTCAGGCAGGTGCAGAAAAGAGTCACCCCACCATCATTGGCGTTAATCATTCCCTGAGAAATGGCTCTTTTAGGCGGGCATTCTCCACAGGTGGCAGGAACGCACAAACTCGCACAAAGCCTGAGGAGCAAATGGACTTTGGTGCAAACGGCAAGCGACAGTAGCAGCAGCGACATTAGCTCAGTGGGTAGAGAGAATGCTTGGGGACCGTGGGATCCGGGTTCAAAGCAATGATTTTCAATCAGTTGACTGAGAATTGTAACTGGACTCGATGCTTGTGAAAATGGACTTTAGCCTGAAAAAGCAGCAGTGATAACTCTTGGTCAGGTTCTGAAATCATGCCACACAAACACAAACACAGTATAGTCCAATTCACTGCCACTGGAGCTTGGGTTTTCTGTGTCACGAGATCCCTTGATCAAGCCCTCATTCAGGCCACAAACAAGTGAACAATGGGCTAGGGGATCACTGTCAGATGATCGCTCAGTGTGCAGCCACCTGAGCTCTCGCCAGAACCCCCTTGGTTCTAATTCAATCTCAGGCGGTACGCTTGGACCACGAACTGGGGGATATCTTGGAAACATTTACCCAGTTTTCAGCCCCCTGAGCCGGGCTGCTCTCTGGCCAGAACCCCCTTGGTTCTCATTCAATCTCAGGCGGTACGCTTGGACCACTAACTGGGGGATATCTTGGAAACATTTACCCAGTTTTCAGCCCCCTGAGCCGGGCTGCTCTCTGGCCAGAACCCCCTTGGTTCTCATTCAATCTCAGGCGGTACGCTTGGACCACTAACTGGGGGATATCTTGGAAACATTTACCCAGTTTTCAGCCCCCTGAGCCGGGCTGCTCTCTGGCCAGAACCCCCTTGGTTCTCATTCAATCTCAGGCGGTACGCTTGGACCACTAACTGGGGGATATCTTGGAAGCCATTTACCCAGTTTTCAGCCCCCTGAGCCGGGCTGCTCTCTGGCCAGAACCCCCTTGGTTCTCATTCAATCTCAGGCGGTACGCTTGGACCACGAACTGGGGGATATCTTGGAAGCCATTTACCCAGTTTTCAGCCCCCTGAGCCGGGCTGCTCTCTGGCCAGAACCCCCTTGGTTCTCATTCAATCTCAGGCGGTACGCTTGGACCACGAACCGGGGGATATCTTGGAAGCATTTACCCAGTTTTCAGCCCCCTGAGCCGGGCTGCTCTCTGGCCAGAACCCCCTTGGTTCTCATTCAATCTCAGGCGGTACGCTTGGACCACGAACCGGGGGATATCTTGGAAGCATTTACCCAGTTTTCAGCCCCCTGAGCCGGGCTGCTCTCTGGCCAGAACCCCCTTGGTTCTCATTCAATCTCAGGCGGTACGCTTGGACCACGAACCGGGGGATATCTTGGAAGCATTTACCCAGTTTTCAGCCCCCTGAGCCGGGCTGCTCTCTGGCCAGAACCCCCTTGGTTCTCATTCAATCTCAGGCGGTACGCTTGGACCACGAACCGGGGGATATCTTGGAAGCATTTACCCAGTTTTCAGCCCCCTGAGCCGGGCTGCTCTCTGGCCAGAACCCCCTTGGTTCTCATTCAATCTCAGGCGGTACGCTTGGACCACGAACCGGGGGATATCTTGGAAACATTTACCCAGATCCGGGCTGCTCTCTGGCCAGAACCCCCTTGGTTCTCATTCAATCTCAGGCGGTACGCTTGGACCACGAACCGGGGGATATCTTGGAAGCATTTACCCAGTTTTCAGCCCCCTGAGCCGGGCTGCTCTCTGGCCAGAACCCCCTTGGTTCTCATTCAATCTCAGGCGGTACGCTTGGACCACGAACCGGGGGATATCTTGGAAGCATTTACCCAGTTTTCAGCCCCCTGAGCCGGGCTGCTCTCTGGCCAGAACCCCCTTGGTTCTCATTCAATCTCAGGCGGTACGCTTGGACCACGAACCGGGGGATATCTTGGAAGCATTTACCCAGTTTTCAGCCCCCTGAGCCGGGCTGCTCTCTGGCCAGAACCCCCTTGGTTCTCATTCAATCTCAGGCGGTACGCTTGGACCACGAACCGGGGGATATCTTGGAAGCATTTACCCAGTTTTCAGCCCCCTGAGCCGGGCTGCTCTCTGGCCAGAACCCCCTTGGTTCTCATTCAATCTCAGGTGGTACGCTTGGACCACGAACCGGGGGATATCTTGGAAACATTTACCCAGATCCAGGCTGCTCTCTGGCCAGAACCCCCTTGGTTCTCATTCAATCTCAGGCGGTACGCTTGGACCACGAACCGGGGGATATCTTGGAAACATTTACCCAGTTTTCAGCCCCCTGAGCCAGGCTGCTCTCTGGCCAGAACCCCCTTGGTTCTCATTCAATCTCAGGTGGTACGCTTGGACCACGAACCGGGGGATATCTTGGAAACATTTACCCAGTTTTCAGCCCCCTGAGCCGGGCTGCTCTCTGGCCAGAACCCCCTTGGCATTCAAACTCAGGCAGCACGTGTGGACCATGAGCCAATTCGGGGTTCAGTGCCTTGCTTAAGGACACTAGGGCATGCGACTGCTGTCTGCTGGACTCGAACCCTGGACCTTTGGATTGAGAGGCGACCACTCTGCCACTGAGCTACAGCCCAGGGCAGAGCCACCTGAGCTGGGTTCTTCTCTAGAGCCAGACCCCTGAGGCCAGGGACACTTTCTGTGAGAGCCAGACCCTGAGGCCAGGGAGACTTTCTGCTAGAGCCAGGCCATAGTGCACAATTTGTGGACACATTGTTTTCAATGTCCCCCTGTTCTGCTCTGGAGGTCCCCTGTTTCTGAAAACGTGATTCTCAAAAATGGGATGATGGTGGTTAGCCGATGGGACGTCACACAGCCACCAAAACACAGTATAACCATTGCGTGCTATGGCTATTAGGTTCGAGGAGTAGCCCAATCATTGATGTTTGGTGCCCCTGGTAGGTTGGGCCGCTAACCAGGGGCTCAGAGAGGATGACACTTTGAAAATTTTCACTCTACTGCCAGCTCATACCCCTGGTAAGACGCCCTGCCGACCAGGCTAAAGTTAATTCCATGATGTTGAATGAAGTGCAGTGTAGTTTGGGATGCATCAGCTCTCAGCTGTCTGGAATCCATACCGACAATTACTTAGAACACAATATCTGTTAATAAAATTGTCCAACCTAAAATGTGTTTTTCTCCATTTTTGAAAGTGGAATTACTTTCGCTATTTTCAATTTTTTCTATTGAAAAAGATAAAATTACACACACAGCCAACTATATAAAATAAATAAATAAATGGAAAAAAAAAAAATATATATATATATATATATATATATATATATATATATATATATATATATATATATATATATATATATATATATATAGTGGTTCAATAATCACATCAGTTATGTTTTAAACTAACATCATGTCCATACCTACACAGTCATTGGATCTTTTGCTTGCACAACTTTTCGCAATACTGAATATTTCAACTTTCTTTACTCTACCAAGAAAAAACACTTATAACTGATCTATGGACAATAGAAGGAAGCTTGCACAGTCAAAAGCACAACTACGTTGGCGCAGTCAGGAGAGAGCTTGGGTTGAGTCCAATAGACCCCAGGTTCAAGCCCAGAAGCGGGTGTGTTTTTTTTTTTTTGCAAACTTAGACTAGTAACTGATCTATGGACAATAGAAGGAAGCTTGCACAGTCAAAAGCACAACTACGTTGGCGCAGTCAGGAGAGAGCTTGTGTTATGTCCAACAGATCCCGGGTTCAAGCCCAGAAGCGGGTGTGTTTTTTTTTTGTTGCAAACTTAGACTAGTAACTGATCTATGGACAATAGAAGGAAGCTTGCACAGTCAAAAGCCCAACTACGTTGGCGCAGTCAGGAGAGAGCTTGTGTTATGTCCAACAGATCCCGGGTTCAAGCCCAGAAGCGGGTGTGTTTTTTTTTTGCAAACTTAGACTAGTAACTGATCTATGGACTATAGAAGGAAGCTTGCACAGTCAAAAGCACAACTACGTTGGCGCAGTCAGGAGAGAGCTTGGGTTGAGTCCAATAGACCCCAGGTTCAAGCCCAGAAGCGGGTGTGTTTTTTTTTTTTGCAAACTTAGACTAGTAACTGATCTATGGACAATAGAAGGAAGCTTGCACAGTCAAAAGCAAAACTACGTTGGCGCAGTCAGGAGAGAGCTGGGGTTGAGGTCAACATACCTCGGGTTCAAGCCTAGGAGCAGGTGTATTTTTTTTTAAGCAAATTTAGACTAGTAACTGATCTATGGACTATAGAGGTATATAGATGCGATTTTTGGATGAAGGAAAAAAAGAATTTGTAATTATAATAATAATCTTAGTAATAATAATTATTATAATAATTCGTCCTTACAGTGGGTACAAGTTTAAATTTTTAAATGTATAAAAGAATCACTTTATATCTGTTTATTGCATCAGGGCTTCTTGACTTTCTCGGGAACCTTGATTTCAACCAAATTCAACAAAAACCTTTTTTTTTTCACGACATGATAAAATGCTCTGGTTGAAATTATATCCTTTGTAGTGTCAGGGTTGGTTTTGACCCGGTCATAAAAATAAGATTATAAAGCAACTTTTGGAGCCAAAATAGAAATCACAAATGTACTTTCAGCCAACACAGCAGGGGGAGTTGACGGCGCACCAGGGGGAGGTGTCAGCAGATTCATGTTGGCGCAGTGTCACCATGTGGAATCACCTTTACATTATCGTCATGATCAGAACCCACCTCCGGTGAAGGAAGGTATTTCTATGGAAAATTGTGGCTGTTGTCACCTTTTATATCATAAGACAATTTGTGCCTTTATTCTGTTATATGTTGACTGTACTTTGAGGGTGACAGAAGAAAGAAAATCAGATCATTTTAAATAGTTACCACTGGTGGGATCGAACCCACGCTTGCAAGTAAAACATGGATCACCGTGCATCTACGTCCTACCCTCTAACCACTCAGCCACTGACTTTCCTGTGACAGGGACACACAGTCTACTATCTGACATGTCTTGATTCACGGTTATTCCAGTCTAGTATAACTGGGGCGGTTCACCTGTCAAAGGATCACGCAGGTGTCCTAATGCCAGCTCAGGGAGGACGGAAACCTCCCGTGGAGCTGAAGGACAAAAGCTCGCTTGATCTTGATTTTCAGTATGAATACGGACCGTCAAATCGGAGCCTCACGATCCTTCTGACTTTTTGGCTTTTAAGCAGGTGTCAGAAAAGTTAACAAAAGGTCTCAGCTTATGTTTCTGAACAAGAACATCAAATATTACAGGTATAGATTCATTTAATGTGACACCTGCAGTTCACAAGGCGTCTTTCAGAAGCTTGTCAGACCTTCTCTGAGACGCAGCTAAGGTAAGCCTGACGTTTAGCCTGACTGGGACCAGGCTTGTCGCACTGGCTAATTTACCATGCTTACCAAACCACGCTAGCCTTAAGCCTCGTTTGTGGAACCCAACGCTCGCTAAAGTTAGCCAGGCTAACCCAAATAAGCCAGGCTTTGAGCTAAGCCAGCTTCGTGGAATACCCCCAAGCTCTTGCACACAGATATATTTTTTAAAACTCTGATTTATCATTCTAATAGTTTCAAAAGTAATAATTGATTTCCAATGGCTTGATTGGTTCTTATACAAATAACTTCTTAATTCATTTTTTTGTGTTGAGACCTGTTCTGTATTTCAATATGTTCATATTAAAGTCCTATTGCTGACATTTTTTTATTATTATTATTAGTTTTTATTTTTGCATTTTCTTGAAGAAAATATATGGGTCGAAAATGACCCGTAACACCACAGATGTTGTGAAAGTTAATCATTTTTAAATGAAAAAATAAATCAAGCAAATTAATTTCAGAGATGTTTTTCCCTGAGTAATATTCAGGGAACACAACATCCTTTCATTCATTTATATGATTCTCTTGAGATTCATTTTGCTTTTGCTTTTTAAATTGACATCAGGAGGGGGTGGGGGGGCAGAGACCTACAACCTACAACAAAAATATTAAACCCAACATTTTATGGATATGGAAACCTTACAAGGTAACCAAGAGATGAGAAAAAAATTGGATGATAAGATTTTGTTTTTGGTGTATTTTAAAGCTGATTTAAGACAACAGAAACAGTAACAGAAAAGCTAACACAGGAGGAAGGTTAAAAAGGTTAAGGTAAGAAAAACATCACAATATTTACTGGCACATCAAAAGGGACACTTACTGGGTTCATGCAAAGGGAAAAAAATACAAAAAAAAAAATACAAAAAAATCACAATATATTGTGACAGTGGAGGAGAGACCAGTCTGGACTGCAAGGTTTGCTTTTAACAAAAATCACAGTCTATTTACGTTAGGGAAACGGGTAGGGGAGAAAACACAACCAATCTTCTTCCCGGTCTGGGGTAGCCTCTAGTCTGCGGGGTCCAGACTGGTGTCCTCCTGGAGAGAGAGGCAAAAAAAGGGATGGGTTTTTTAAAGCTCACACTTTTTATTTCTGCCCTTCCTGGTCTCAGCCACCTGCTCCTCTCTCTTCTCTTCTCTCTTCTGTCTCCCTTTCCACTCCTCTCACCCCCCAGCACCCTCTGATCTTTGATTGTCTTCAGCTGGGCTCTCTCCAGCCTTGGGTCACCTGGCAGGGTAGGTACCTATGATATGACCCTGCCCAGCTGGTGTCTGCTCAGTCCTCCTCTCTGGCGCCCTCTGCTGGCCATGAGACACCAGTGGTGGGGGGAGACACCACAATATATTTGAGTAAACTGTGTTGAAGATGGCTTATCAAATTTGATACAGCGGGTATATAAGGTCATGTAACTCTGAAACAGTCAATGGCCATTTACTTGCATTTCATGCATTATGTCTAAAATCAAGCAACATACAGTCTTTTTATTTTCAAATGACATAGTTTGCTACATTTAGAGTTAAAACTTAGCTATGAAACTTGCTGTAAGCACGGACCAGAACTGGAGCTACGTTGCCCATGTGTACTGTCAGAAATGCAGAGTGCATCTTTGCTTAAACAAGGAGAGAAACTGTTTTCAGGCCTTCCACCATGCAAAATAAAAGGTTGTGAACTGCAAAATGAAAAAAATACTAAAATGTTGTTGTTGTTGTTGTTTTTTTCCAGACTTCCACCCAGCCAGTTCCATTGGTGGCTTTCTCACTACTGCATGATGGTAGCACTGTTTGTGTTTGGAAGTATAAATTTGTTAGTCATGTTAGTCATGTTAGTCATATAACTGCCCCCGTGACCTACTATAACTATATCAATATCTTTTGAGGTTCGTGCCCCTGGTAGGTGTTGACACACTTAAAACAAGTTTCGTGGGAAGATGGCCCACTGGACACTCCGTCGCGCCCTTGATGCAGAGTTAATAGACACATAGGAATGTGCATACTTACCAGCATACTTACAACAGCCCACAGTCTTCCTCCTTGGCCATTGGCTCTGCTCCTGGATGTAGACGGTTCGTTGAGTGTGCAGGAAGACGGAAGAGAATGGCTCGCCAGGAATGCCCTTCTCTAGGGATGCCACCGCAGTTCCCCAATACAAGCATATGTGGCTGACACAACATATCCAGTCCAGCTCCCAGACATGCCCAACCTGCCTGGACAATGGAGGGGCCACCAGTCCATCAGGGCTCATACCTTTGGAATGCTCCACCCTCACGTGAAAACAAACCTCCAGCAAAAGACCCTGCCACGCTCACAGTCCAAACCTGGCTCACGCCACCCAGTACTGGGTCCAACAAGTGTGATCCCCTGGCCCTTCTGACACCTCGAGCTAAGGGCTTATTGACCTGGAAGTTCTGACACCCACTCAGCAAAGCCTCCGAACTGGTCTGTGCTGTAACCAGGGAACCTGGCCGGGTCGTAGGGGAACCCCATCCAGTCCGGGCGCCTAGACATGCCCAGCTTGCCTGGACAATAGAGGGGCCACCTTAGATCTACCCAGAGGGAGGTATTTCGCATGTGGCCCCTTCAACATCCTGGCCCCCCTTGCCAGCTGTACATGAATAAGTCACACGGGCTGGGAAAAGTCCATCAGGGCTCAAACCTTTGGAATGCTCCACCCTCAAGTGTGAACAAACCTCCAGCAGAAACCCCTGCCTCGCTCACAGAAGAAACCCGGCCTACGCCCCCCAGTGGTGGGTCCAACACGAATAACCCCTGGCCCTTCTGACACCTCGAGCTAAGGGCTTATTGACCTGGAAGTCCTGACACCCACTCAGCAAAGCCTCCAGTTCTGGTCTGAGCTTTAACCAGGGAACCTGGCCGGGTCGTAGGGGAACCCCATCCAGTCTGGGCGCCTAGACATGCCCAGCTTGCCTGGACAATAGAGGGGCCACCTTAGATCTACCCAGAGGGAGGTATTTCGCATGTGGCCCCTTCAACATCCTGGCCCCCCTTGCCAGCTGTACATGAATAAGTCACACGGGCTGGGAAAAGTCCATCAGGGCTCATACCTTTGGAATGCTCCACCCTCAAGTGTGAACAAACCTCCAGCAGAAACCCCTGCCTCGCTCATAGAAGAAACCCGGCCTACGCCCCCCAGTGGTGGGTCAAACACGAATAACCCCTGGCCCTTCTGACACCTCGAGCTAAGGGCTTATTGACCTGGAAGTCCTGACACCCACTCAGCAAAGCCTCCAGTTCTGGTCTGAGCTTGAACCAGGGAACCTGGCCGGGTCATAAGGGAACCCCATCCAGTCCGGGCGCCTAGACATGCCCAGCTTGCCAGGGCAATGGAGGGGCCACCTTAGATCTACCCAGAGGGAGGTATTTCGCATGTGGCCCCTTCAACATCCTGGCCCCCCTTGCCAGCTGTACATGAATAAGTCACACGGGCTGGGAAAAGTCCATCAGGGCTCATACCTTTGGAATGCTCCACCCTCAAGTGTGAACAAACCTCCAGCAGAAACCCCTGCCTCGCTCACAGTAGAAACCCGGCCTACGCCCCCCAGTGGTGGGTCAAACACGAATAACCCCTGGCCCTTCTGACACCTCGAGCTAAGGGCTTATTGACCTGGAAGTCCTGACACCCACTCAGCAAAGCCTCCAGTTCTGGTCTGAGCTGGAACCAGGGAACCTGGCCGGGTCGTAGGGGAACCTCATCCAGTCCGGGCACCTAGACATGCCCAGCCTGCCAGGGCAATGGAGGGGCCACCTTAGATCTACCCAGAGGGAGGTATTTCGCATGTGGCACCTTCAACATCCTGGCCCCCCTTGCCAGCTGTACATGAATAAGTCACACGGGCTGGGAAAAGTCCATCAGGGCTCATACCTTTGGAATGCTCCACCCTCAAGTGTGAACAAACCTCCAGCAGAAACCCCTGCCTCACTCATAGAAGAAACCCGGCCTACGCCCCCCCAGTGGTGGGTCAAACACGAATATCCCCTGGCCCTTCTGACACCTCGAGCTAAGGGCTTATTGACCTGGAAGTCCTGACACCCACTCAGCAAAGCCTCCAGTTCTGGTCTGAGCTTGAACCAGGGAACCTGGCCGGGTCATAAGGGAACCCCATCCAGTCCGGGCGCCTAGACATGCCCAGCTTGCCAGGGCAATGGAGGGGCCACCTTAGATCTACCCAGAGGGAGGTATTTCGCATGTGGCCCCTTCAACATCCTGGCCCCCCTTGCCAGCTGTACATGAATAAGTCACACGGGCTGGGAAAAGTCCATCAGGGCTCATACCTTTGGAATGCTCCACCCTCAAGTGTGAACAAACCTCCAGCAGAAACCCCTGCCTCGCTCACAGTAGAAACCCGGCCTAAGCCCCCCAGTGGTGGGTCAAACACGAATAACCCCTGGCCCTTCTGACACCTTGAGCTAAGGGCTTATTGACCTGGAAGTCCTGACACCCACTCAGTAAAGCCTCCAGTTCTGGTCTGAGCTGGAACCAGGGAACCTGGCCGGGTCGTAGGGGAACCCCATCCAGTCCGGGCGCCTAGACATGCCCAGCTTGCCTGGACAATGGAGGGGCCACCTTAGATCTACCCAGAGGGAGGTATTTCGCATGTGGCACCTTCAACATCCTGGCCCCCCTTGCCAGCTGTACATGAATAAGTCACACGGGCTGGGAAAAGTCCATCAGGGCTCATACCTTTGGAATGCTCCACCCTCAAGTGTGAACAAACCTCCAGCAGAAACCCCTGCCTCGCTCATAGAAGAAACCCGGCCTACGCCCCCCCAGTGGTGGGTCAAACACGAATATCCCCTGGCCCTTCTGACACCTCGAGCTAAGGGCTTATTGACCTGGAAGTCCTGACACCCACTCAGCAAAGCCTCCAGTTCTGGTCTGAGCTTGAACCAGGGAACCTGGCCGGGTCATAAGGGAACCCCATCCAGTCCGGGCGCCTAGACATGCCCAGCTTGCCAGGGCAATGGAGGGGCCACCTTAGATCTACCCAGAGGGAGGTATTTCGCATGTGGCCCCTTCAACATCCTGGCCCCCCTTGCCAGCTGTACATGAATAAGTCACACGGGCTGGGAAAAGTCCATCAGGGCTCATACCTTTGGAATGCTCCACCCTCAAGTGTGAACAAACCTCCAGCAGAAACCCCTGCCTCGCTCACAGTAGAAACCCGGCCTAAGCCCCCCAGTGGTGGGTCAAACACGAATAACCCCTGGCCCTTCTGACACCTTGAGCTAAGGGCTTATTGACCTGGAAGTCCTGACACCCACTCAGTAAAGCCTCCAGTTCTGGTCTGAGCTGGAACCAGGGAACCTGGCCGGGTCGTAGGGGAACCCCATCCAGTCCGGGCGCCTAGACATGCCCAGCTTGCCTGGACAATGGAGGGGCCACCTTAGATCTACCCAGAGGGAGGTATTTCGCATGTGGCACCTTCAACATCCTGGCCCCCCTTGCCAGCTGTACATGAATAAGTCACACGGGCTGGGAAAAGTCCATCAGGGCTCAAACCTTTGGAATGCTCCACCCTCAAGTGTGAACAAACCTCCAGCAGAAACCCCTGCCTCGCTCATAGAAGAAACCCGGCCTACGTCCCCCAGTGGTGGGTCAAACACGAATAACCCCTGGCCCTTCTGACACCTCGAGCTAAGGGCTTATTGACCTGGAAGTCCTGACACCCACTCAGCAAAGCCTCCAGTTCTAGTCTGAGCTTGAACCAGGGAACCTGGCCGGGTCATAAGGGAACCCCATCCAGTCCGGGCACCTAGACATGCCCAGCTTGCCAGGGCAATGGAGGGGCCACCTTAGATCTACCCAGAGGGAGGTATTTCGCATGTGGCACCTTCAACATCCTGGCCCCCCTTGCCAGCTGTACATGAATAAGTCACACGGGCTGGGAAAAGTCCATCAGGGCTCATACCTTTGGAATGCTCCACCCTCAAGTGTGAACAAACCTCCAGCAGAAACCCCTGCCTCGCTCACAGTAGAAACCCGGCCTACGCCCCCCAGTGGTGGGTCCAACACAAATAACCCCTGGCCCTTCTGACACCTCGAGCTAAGGGCTTATTGACCTGGAGGTTCTGACACCCACTCAGCCAAGCCTCCAGTACCAGTCCGTGTCGGAACCAGGAGAACCTGGCTAGGTTGTAGCGGAACCTCCCCAGTCCGGGTGCCCAGATATGCCCAACCTGCCAGGGCAATGGAGGGGCCACCAGAGGGAGGTATTTCGCGTGTGGCCCCTTCAACTTCCTGGCACCTCTGTCGGTTGTGATAAACCAGAAGCAGGGACTGGGAACAGTCCTTCTTACTTTGACTTTAGCCTCCGGTGGGCAGTTCTGGAGCCTGACCTCGAGTTTCGTGTGGATATTAAGCCACTGTATGCATCAGCAACCAAGTCAAAAATACCACAGTGGTCCTGGGTCAGGCAGGTGCAGAAAAGAGTCACCCCACCATCATTGGCGTTAATCATTCCCTGAGAAATGGCTCTTTTAGGCGGGCATTCTCCACAGGTGGCAGGAACGCACAAACTCGCACAAAGCCTGAGGAGCAAATGGACTTTGGTGCAAACGGCAAGCGACAGTAGCAGCAGCGACATTAGCTCAGTGGGTAGAGAGAATGCTTGGGGACCGTGGGATCCGGGTTCAAAGCAATGATTTTCAATCAGTTAACTGAGAATTGTAACTGGACTCGATGCTTGTGAAAATGGACTTTAGCCTGAAAAAGCAGCAGTGATAACTCTTGGTCAGGTTCTGAAATCATGCCACACAAACACAAACACAGTATAGTCCAATTCACTGCCACTGGAGCTTGGGTTTTCTGTGTCACGAGATCCCTTGATCAAGCCCTCATTCAGGCCACAAACAAGTGAACAATGGGCTAGGGGATCACTGTCAGATGATCGCTCAGTGTGCAGCCACCTGAGCTCTCGCCAGAACCCCCTTGGTTCTAATTCAATCTCAGGCGGTACGCTTGGACCACGAACTGGGGGATATCTTGGAAACATTTACCCAGTTTTCAGCCCCCTGAGCCGGGCTGCTCTCTGGCCAGAACCCCCTTGGTTCTCATTCAATCTCAGGCGGTACGCTTGGACCACTAACTGGGGGATATCTTGGAAACATTTACCCAGTTTTCAGCCCCCTGAGCCGGGCTGCTCTCTGGCCAGAACCCCCTTGGTTCTCATTCAATCTCAGGCGGTACGCTTGGACCACTAACTGGGGGATATCTTGGAAACATTTACCCAGTTTTCAGCCCCCTGAGCCGGGCTGCTCTCTGGCCAGAACCCCCTTGGTTCTCATTCAATCTCAGGCGGTACGCTTGGACCACTAACTGGGGGATATCTTGGAAGCCATTTACCCAGTTTTCAGCCCCCTGAGCCGGGCTGCTCTCTGGCCAGAACCCCCTTGGTTCTCATTCAATCTCAGGCGGTACGCTTGGACCACGAACTGGGGGATATCTTGGAAGCCATTTACCCAGTTTTCAGCCCCCTGAGCCGGGCTGCTCTCTGGCCAGAACCCCCTTGGTTCTCATTCAATCTCAGGCGGTACGCTTGGACCACGAACCGGGGGATATCTTGGAAGCATTTACCCAGTTTTCAGCCCCCTGAGCCGGGCTGCTCTCTGGCCAGAACCCCCTTGGTTCTCATTCAATCTCAGGCGGTACGCTTGGACCACGAACCGGGGGATATCTTGGAAGCATTTACCCAGTTTTCAGCCCCCTGAGCCGGGCTGCTCTCTGGCCAGAACCCCCTTGGTTCTCATTCAATCTCAGGCGGTACGCTTGGACCACGAACCGGGGGATATCTTGGAAGCATTTACCCAGTTTTCAGCCCCCTGAGCCGGGCTGCTCTCTGGCCAGAACCCCCTTGGTTCTCATTCAATCTCAGGCGGTACGCTTGGACCACGAACCGGGGGATATCTTGGAAGCATTTACCCAGTTTTCAGCCCCCTGAGCCGGGCTGCTCTCTGGCCAGAACCCCCTTGGTTCTCATTCAATCTCAGGCGGTACGCTTGGACCACGAACCGGGGGATATCTTGGAAACATTTACCCAGATCCGGGCTGCTCTCTGGCCAGAACCCCCTTGGTTCTCATTCAATCTCAGGCGGTACGCTTGGACCACGAACCGGGGGATATCTTGGAAGCATTTACCCAGTTTTCAGCCCCCTGAGCCGGGCTGCTCTCTGGCCAGAACCCCCTTGGTTCTCATTCAATCTCAGGCGGTACGCTTGGACCACGAACCGGGGGATATCTTGGAAGCATTTACCCAGTTTTCAGCCCCCTGAGCCGGGCTGCTCTCTGGCCAGAACCCCCTTGGTTCTCATTCAATCTCAGGCGGTACGCTTGGACCACGAACCGGGGGATATCTTGGAAGCATTTACCCAGTTTTCAGCCCCCTGAGCCGGGCTGCTCTCTGGCCAGAACCCCCTTGGTTCTCATTCAATCTCAGGCGGTACGCTTGGACCACGAACCGGGGGATATCTTGGAAGCATTTACCCAGTTTTCAGCCCCCTGAGCCGGGCTGCTCTCTGGCCAGAACCCCCTTGGTTCTCATTCAATCTCAGGCGGTACGCTTGGACCACGAACCGGGGGATATCTTGGAAACATTTACCCAGATCCAGGCTGCTCTCTGGCCAGAACCCCCTTGGTTCTCATTCAATCTCAGGCGGTACGCTTGGACCACGAACCGGGGGATATCTTGGAAACATTTACCCAGTTTTCAGCCCCCTGAGCCAGGCTGCTCTCTGGCCAGAACCCCCTTGGTTCTCATTCAATCTCAGGTGGTACGCTTGGACCACGAACCGGGGGATATCTTGGAAACATTTACCCAGTTTTCAGCCCCCTGAGCCGGGCTGCTCTCTGGCCAGAACCCCCTTGGCATTCAAACTCAGGCAGCACGTGTGGACCATGAGCCAATTCGGGGTTCAGTGCCTTGCTTAAGGACACTAGGGCATGCGACTGCTGTCTGCTGGACTCGAACCCTGGACCTTTGGATTGAGAGGCGACCACTCTGCCACTGAGCTACAGCCCAGGGCAGAGCCACCTGAGCTGGGTTCTTCTCTAGAGCCAGACCCCTGAGGCCAGGGACACTTTCTGTGAGAGCCAGACCCTGAGGCCAGGGAGACTTTCTGCTAGAGCCAGGCCATAGTGCACAATTTGTGGACACATTGTTTTCAATGTCCCCCTGTTCTGCTCTGGAGGTCCCCTGTTTCTGAAAACGTGATTCTCAAAAATGGGATGATGGTGGTTAGCCGATGGGACGTCACACAGCCACCAAAACACAGTATAACCATTGCGTGCTATGGCTATTAGGTTCGAGGAGTAGCCCAATCATTGATGTTTGGTGCCCCTGGTAGGTTGGGCCGCTAACCAGGGGCTCAGAGAGGATGACACTTTGAAAATTTTCACTCTACTGCCAGCTCATACCCCTGGTAAGACGCCCTGCCGACCAGGCTAAAGTTAATTCCATGATGTTGAATGAAGTGCAGTGTAGTTTGGGATGCATCAGCTCTCAGCTGTCTGGAATCCATACCGACAATTACTTAGAACACAATATCTGTTAATAAAATTGTCCAACCTAAAATGTGTTTTTCTCCATTTTTGAAAGTGGAATTACTTTCGCTATTTTCAATTTTTTCTATTGAAAAAGATAAAATTACACACACAGCCAACTATATAAAATAAATAAATAAATGGAAAAAATATATATATATATATATATATATATATATATATATATATATATATATATATATATATATATATATATATATATATAGTGGTTCAATAATCACATCAGTTATGTTTTAAACTAACATCATGTCCATACCTACACAGTCATTGGATCTTTTGCTTGCACAACTTTTCGCAATACTGAATATTTCAACTTTCTTTACTCTACCAAGAAAAAACACTTATAACTGATCTATGGACAATAGAAGGAAGCTTGCACAGTCAAAAGCACAACTACGTTGGCGCAGTCAGGAGAGAGCTTGGGTTGAGTCCAATAGACCCCAGGTTCAAGCCCAGAAGCGGGTGTGTTTTTTTTTTTTGCAAACTTAGACTAGTAACTGATCTATGGACAATAGAAGGAAGCTTGCACAGTCAAAAGCACAACTACGTTGGCGCAGTCAGGAGAGAGCTTGTGTTATGTCCAACAGATCCCGGGTTCAAGCCCAGAAGCGGGTGTGTTTTTTTTTTTTGCAAACTTAGACTAGTAACTGATCTATGGACAATAGAAGGAAGCTTGCACAGTCAAAAGCAAAACTAAGTTGGCGCAGTCAGGAGAGAGCTTGTGTTATGTCCAACAGATCCCGGGTTCAAGCCCAGAAGCGGGTGTGTTTTTTTTTTGTTGCAAACTTAGACTAGTAACTGATCTATGGACAATAGAAGGAAGCTTGCACAGTCAAAAGCACAACTACGTTGGCGCAGTCAGGAGAGAGCTTGTGTTATGTCCAACAGATCCCGGGTTCAAGCCCAGAAGCGGGTGTGTTTTTTTTTTTTGCAAACTTAGACTAGTAACTGATCTATGGACAATAGAAGGAAGCTTGCACAGTCAAAAGCACAACTACATTGGCGCAGTCAGGAGAGAGCTTGTGTTATGTCCAACAGATCCCGGGTTCAAGCCCAGAAGCGGGTGTGTTTTTTTTTGTTGCAAACTTAGACTAGTAACTGATCTATGGACAATAGAAGGAAGCTTGCACAGTCAAAAGCACAACTACGTTGGCGCAGTCAGGAGAGAGCTTGTGTTATGTCCAACAGATCCCGGGTTCAAGCCCAGAAGCGGGTGTGTTTTTTTTTTTTGCAAACTTAGACTAGTAACTGATCTATGGACAATAGAAGGAAGCTTGCACAGTCAAAAGCACAACTACGTTGGCGCAGTCAGGAGAGAGCTTGGGTTGAGTCCAATAGACCCCAGGTTCAAGCCCAGAAGCGGGTGTGTTTTTTTTTTGCAAACTTAGACTAGTAACTGATCTATGGACTATAGAAGGAAGCTTGCACAGTCAAAAGCACAACTACGTTGGCGCAGTCAGGAGAGAGCTTGGGTTGAGTCCAATAGACCCCAGGTTCAAGCCCAGAAGCGGGTGTGTTTTTTTTTTTTGCAAACTTAGACTAGTAACTGATCTATGGACAATAGAAGGAAGCTTGCACAGTCAAAAGCACAACTACGTTGGCGCAGTCAGGAGAGAGCTTGTGTTATGTCCAACAGATCCCGGGTTCAAGCCCAGAAGCGGGTGTGTTTTTTTTTTGTTGCAAACTTAGACTAGTAACTGATCTATGGACAATAGAAGGAAGCTTGCACAGTCAAAAGCACAACTACGTTGGCGCAGTCAGGAGAGAGCTTGTGTTATGTCCAACAGATCCCGGGTTCAAGCCCAGAAGCGGGTGTGTTTTTTTTTTGCAAACTTAGACTAGTAACTGATCTATGGACTATAGAAGGAAGCTTGCACAGTCAAAAGCACAACTACGTTGGCGCAGTCAGGAGAGAGCTTGGGTTGAGTCCAATAGACCCCAGGTTCAAGCCCAGAAGCGGGTGTGTTTTTTTTTTTTGCAAACTTAGACTAGTAACTGATCTATGGACAATAGAAGGAAGCTTGCACAGTCAAAAGCAAAACTACGTTGGCGCAGTCAGGAGAGAGCTTGTGTTATGTCCAACAGATCCCGGGTTCAAGCCCAGAAGCGGGTGTGTTTTTTTTTTGTTGCAAACTTAGACTAGTAACTGATCTATGGACAATAGAAGGAAGCTTGCACAGTCAAAAGCACAACTACGTTGGCGCAGTCAGGAGAGAGCTTGTGTTATGTCCAACAGATCCCGGGTTCAAGCCCAGAAGCGGGTGTGTTTTTTTTTTGCAAACTTAGACTAGTAACTGATCTATGGACTATAGAAGGAAGCTTGCACAGTCAAAAGCACAACTACGTTGGCGCAGTCAGGAGAGAGCTTGGGTTGAGTCCAATAGACCCCAGGTTCAAGCCCAGAAGCGGGTGTGTTTTTTTTTTTTGCAAACTTAGACTAGTAACTGATCTATGGACAATAGAAGGAAGCTTGCACAGTCAAAAGCACAACTACGTTGGCGCAGTCAGGAGAGAGCTTGTGTTATGTCCAACAGATCCCGGGTTCAAGCCCAGAAGCGGGTGTATTTTTTTTTTTAAGCAAACTTAGACTTGTAACTGATCTATGGACTATAGAAGGAAGCCGCTCAGTCAAAGCACAACTCCGTTGGCGCAGTCAGGAGAGAGCTGGGGTTGAGGTCAACATACCTCGGGTTCAAGCCTAGGAGCAGGTGTATTTTTTTTTAAGCAAATTTAGACTAGTAACTGATCTATGGACTATAGAGGTATATAGATGCGATTTTTGGATGAAGGAAAAAAAGAATTTGTAATTATAATAATAATCTTAGTAATAATAATTATTATAATAATTCGTCCTTACAGTGGGTACAAGTTTAAATTTTTAAATGTATAAAAGAATCACTTTATATCTGTTTATTGCATCAGGGCTTCTTGACTTTCTCGGGAACCTTGATTTCAACCAAATTCAACAAAAACCTTTTTTTTTTCACGACATGATAAAATGCTCTGGTTGAAATTATATCCTTTGTAGTGTCAGGGTTGGTTTTGACCCGGTCATAAAAATAAGATTATAAAGCAACTTTTGGAGCCAAAATAGAAATCACAAATGTACTTTCAGCCAACACAGCAGGGGGAGTTGACGGCGCACCAGGGGGAGGTGTCAGCAGATTCATGTTGGCGCAGTGTCACCATGTGGAATCACCTTTACATTATCGTCATGATCAGAACCCACCTCCGGTGAAGGAAGGTATTTCTATGGAAAATTGTGGCTGTTGTCACCTTTTATATCATAAGACAATTTGTGCCTTTATTCTGTTATATGTTGACTGTACTTTGAGGGTGACAGAAGAAAGAAAATCAGATCATTTTAAATAGTTACCACTGGTGGGATCGAACCCACGCTTGCAAGTAAAACATGGATCACCGTGCATCTACGTCCTACCCTCTAACCACTCAGCCACTGACTTTCCTGTGACAGGGACACACAGTCTACTATCTGACATGTCTTGATTCACGGTTATTCCAGTCTAGTATAACTGGGGCGGTTCACCTGTCAAAGGATCACGCAGGTGTCCTAATGCCAGCTCAGGGAGGACGGAAACCTCCCGTGGAGCTGAAGGACAAAAGCTCGCTTGATCTTGATTTTCAGTATGAATACGGACCGTCAAATCGGAGCCTCACGATCCTTCTGACTTTTTGGCTTTTAAGCAGGTGTCAGAAAAGTTAACAAAAGGTCTCAGCTTATGTTTCTGAACAAGAACATCAAATATTACAGGTATAGATTCATTTAATGTGACACCTGCAGTTCACAAGGCGTCTTTCAGAAGCTTGTCAGACCTTCTCTGAGACGCAGCTAAGGTAAGCCTGACGTTTAGCCTGACTGGGACCAGGCTTGTCGCACTGGCTAATTTACCATGCTTACCAAACCACGCTAGCCTTAAGCCTCGTTTGTGGAACCCAACGCTCGCTAAAGTTAGCCAGGCTAACCCAAATAAGCCAGGCTTTGAGCTAAGCCAGCTTCGTGGAATACCCCCAAGCTCTTGCACACAGATATATTTTTTAAAACTCTGATTTATCATTCTAATAGTTTCAAAAGTAATAATTGATTTCCAATGGCTTGATTGGTTCTTATACAAATAACTTCTTAATTCATTTTTTTGTGTTGAGACCTGTTCTGTATTTCAATATGTTCATATTAAAGTCCTATTGCTGACATTTTTTTATTATTATTATTAGTTTTTATTTTTGCATTTTCTTGAAGAAAATATATGGGTCGAAAATGACCCGTAACACCACAGATGTTGTGAAAGTTAATCATTTTTAAATGAAAAAATAAATCAAGCAAATTAATTTCAGAGATGTTTTTCCCTGAGTAATATTCAGGGAACACAACATCCTTTCATTCATTTATATGATTCTCTTGAGATTCATTTTGCTTTTGCTTTTTAAATTGACATCAGGAGGGGGTGGGGGGGCAGAGACCTACAACCTACAACAAAAATATTAAACCCAACATTTTATGGATATGGAAACCTTACAAGGTAACCAAGAGATGAGAAAAAAATTGGATGATAAGATTTTGTTTTTGGTGTATTTTAAAGCTGATTTAAGACAACAGAAACAGTAACAGAAAAGCTAACACAGGAGGAAGGTTAAAAAGGTTAAGGTAAGAAAAACATCACAATATTTACTGGCACATCAAAAGGGACACTTACTGGGTTCATGCAAAGGGAAAAAAATACAAAAAAAAAAATACAAAAAAATCACAATATATTGTGACAGTGGAGGAGAGACCAGTCTGGACTGCAAGGTTTGCTTTTAACAAAAATCACAGTCTATTTACGTTAGGGAAACGGGTAGGGGAGAAAACACAACCAATCTTCTTCCCGGTCTGGGGTAGCCTCTAGTCTGCGGGGTCCAGACTGGTGTCCTCCTGGAGAGAGAGGCAAAAAAAGGGATGGGTTTTTTAAAGCTCACACTTTTTATTTCTGCCCTTCCTGGTCTCAGCCACCTGCTCCTCTCTCTTCTCTTCTCTCTTCTGTCTCCCTTTCCACTCCTCTCACCCCCCAGCACCCTCTGATCTTTGATTGTCTTCAGCTGGGCTCTCTCCAGCCTTGGGTCACCTGGCAGGGTAGGTACCTATGATATGACCCTGCCCAGCTGGTGTCTGCTCAGTCCTCCTCTCTGGCGCCCTCTGCTGGCCATGAGACACCAGTGGTGGGGGGAGACACCACAATATATTTGAGTAAACTGTGTTGAAGATGGCTTATCAAATTTGATACAGCGGGTATATAAGGTCATGTAACTCTGAAACAGTCAATGGCCATTTACTTGCATTTCATGCATTATGTCTAAAATCAAGCAACATACAGTCTTTTTATTTTCAAATGACATAGTTTGCTACATTTAGAGTTAAAACTTAGCTATGAAACTTGCTGTAAGCACGGACCAGAACTGGAGCTACGTTGCCCATGTGTACTGTCAGAAATGCAGAGTGCATCTTTGCTTAAACAAGGAGAGAAACTGTTTTCAGGCCTTCCACCATGCAAAATAAAAGGTTGTGAACTGCAAAATGAAAAAAATACTAAAATGTTGTTGTTGTTGTTGTTTTTTTCCAGACTTCCACCCAGCCAGTTCCATTGGTGGCTTTCTCACTACTGCATGATGGTAGCACTGTTTGTGTTTGGAAGTATAAATTTGTTAGTCATGTTAGTCATGTTAGTCATATAACTGCCCCCGTGACCTACTATAACTATATCAATATCTTTTGAGGTTCGTGCCCCTGGTAGGTGTTGACACACTTAAAACAAGTTTCGTGGGAAGATGGCCCACTGGACACTCCGTCGCGCCCTTGATGCAGAGTTAATAGACACATAGGAATGTGCATACTTACCAGCATACTTACAACAGCCCACAGTCTTCCTCCTTGGCCATTGGCTCTGCTCCTGGATGTAGACGGTTCGTTGAGTGTGCAGGAAGACGGAAGAGAATGGCTCGCCAGGAATGCCCTTCTCTAGGGATGCCACCGCAGTTCCCCAATACAAGCATATGTGGCTGACACAACATATCCAGTCCAGCTCCCAGACATGCCCAACCTGCCTGGACAATGGAGGGGCCACCAGTCCATCAGGGCTCATACCTTTGGAATGCTCCACCCTCACGTGAAAACAAACCTCCAGCAAAAGACCCTGCCACGCTCACAGTCCAAACCTGGCTCACGCCACCCAGTACTGGGTCCAACAAGTGTGATCCCCTGGCCCTTCTGACACCTCGAGCTAAGGGCTTATTGACCTGGAAGTTCTGACACCCACTCAGCAAAGCCTCCGAACTGGTCTGTGCTGTAACCAGGGAACCTGGCCGGGTCGTAGGGGAACCCCATCCAGTCCGGGCGCCTAGACATGCCCAGCTTGCCTGGACAATAGAGGGGCCACCTTAGATCTACCCAGAGGGAGGTATTTCGCATGTGGCCCCTTCAACATCCTGGCCCCCCTTGCCAGCTGTACATGAATAAGTCACACGGGCTGGGAAAAGTCCATCAGGGCTCAAACCTTTGGAATGCTCCACCCTCAAGTGTGAACAAACCTCCAGCAGAAACCCCTGCCTCGCTCACAGAAGAAACCCGGCCTACGCCCCCCAGTGGTGGGTCCAACACGAATAACCCCTGGCCCTTCTGACACCTCGAGCTAAGGGCTTATTGACCTGGAAGTCCTGACACCCACTCAGCAAAGCCTCCAGTTCTGGTCTGAGCTTTAACCAGGGAACCTGGCCGGGTCGTAGGGGAACCCCATCCAGTCTGGGCGCCTAGACATGCCCAGCTTGCCTGGACAATAGAGGGGCCACCTTAGATCTACCCAGAGGGAGGTATTTCGCATGTGGCCCCTTCAACATCCTGGCCCCCCTTGCCAGCTGTACATGAATAAGTCACACGGGCTGGGAAAAGTCCATCAGGGCTCATACCTTTGGAATGCTCCACCCTCAAGTGTGAACAAACCTCCAGCAGAAACCCCTGCCTCGCTCATAGAAGAAACCCGGCCTACGCCCCCCAGTGGTGGGTCAAACACGAATAACCCCTGGCCCTTCTGACACCTCGAGCTAAGGGCTTATTGACCTGGAAGTCCTGACACCCACTCAGCAAAGCCTCCAGTTCTGGTCTGAGCTTGAAC
This sequence comes from Halichoeres trimaculatus, assembly GCF_033239565.1. NCBI lineage: Eukaryota > Metazoa > Chordata > Actinopteri > Labriformes > Labridae > Halichoeres > Halichoeres trimaculatus. The sequence goes on along the minus strand of NW_027437231.1, from coordinate 185,527 downwards.
CAGGGAACCTGGCCGGGTCATAAGGGAACCCCATCCAGTCCGGGCGCCTAGACATGCCCAGCTTGCCAGGGCAATGGAGGGGCCACCTTAGATCTACCCAGAGGGAGGTATTTCGCATGTGGCCCCTTCAACATCCTGGCCCCCCTTGCCAGCTGTACATGAATAAGTCACACGGGCTGGGAAAAGTCCATCAGGGCTCATACCTTTGGAATGCTCCACCCTCAAGTGTGAACAAACCTCCAGCAGAAACCCCTGCCTCGCTCACAGTAGAAACCCGGCCTACGCCCCCCAGTGGTGGGTCAAACACGAATAACCCCTGGCCCTTCTGACACCTCGAGCTAAGGGCTTATTGACCTGGAAGTCCTGACACCCACTCAGCAAAGCCTCCAGTTCTGGTCTGAGCTGGAACCAGGGAACCTGGCCGGGTCGTAGGGGAACCTCATCCAGTCCGGGCACCTAGACATGCCCAGCCTGCCAGGGCAATGGAGGGGCCACCTTAGATCTACCCAGAGGGAGGTATTTCGCATGTGGCACCTTCAACATCCTGGCCCCCCTTGCCAGCTGTACATGAATAAGTCACACGGGCTGGGAAAAGTCCATCAGGGCTCATACCTTTGGAATGCTCCACCCTCAAGTGTGAACAAACCTCCAGCAGAAACCCCTGCCTCGCTCATAGAAGAAACCCGGCCTACGCCCCCCCAGTGGTGGGTCAAACACGAATATCCCCTGGCCCTTCTGACACCTCGAGCTAAGGGCTTATTGACCTGGAAGTCCTGACACCCACTCAGCAAAGCCTCCAGTTCTGGTCTGAGCTTGAACCAGGGAACCTGGCCGGGTCATAAGGGAACCCCATCCAGTCCGGGCGCCTAGACATGCCCAGCTTGCCAGGGCAATGGAGGGGCCACCTTAGATCTACCCAGAGGGAGGTATTTCGCATGTGGCCCCTTCAACATCCTGGCCCCCCTTGCCAGCTGTACATGAATAAGTCACACGGGCTGGGAAAAGTCCATCAGGGCTCATACCTTTGGAATGCTCCACCCTCAAGTGTGAACAAACCTCCAGCAGAAACCCCTGCCTCGCTCACAGTAGAAACCCGGCCTAAGCCCCCCAGTGGTGGGTCAAACACGAATAACCCCTGGCCCTTCTGACACCTTGAGCTAAGGGCTTATTGACCTGGAAGTCCTGACACCCACTCAGTAAAGCCTCCAGTTCTGGTCTGAGCTGGAACCAGGGAACCTGGCCGGGTCGTAGGGGAACCCCATCCAGTCCGGGCGCCTAGACATGCCCAGCTTGCCTGGACAATGGAGGGGCCACCTTAGATCTACCCAGAGGGAGGTATTTCGCATGTGGCACCTTCAACATCCTGGCCCCCCTTGCCAGCTGTACATGAATAAGTCACACGGGCTGGGAAAAGTCCATCAGGGCTCATACCTTTGGAATGCTCCACCCTCAAGTGTGAACAAACCTCCAGCAGAAACCCCTGCCTCGCTCATAGAAGAAACCCGGCCTACGCCCCCCCAGTGGTGGGTCAAACACGAATATCCCCTGGCCCTTCTGACACCTCGAGCTAAGGGCTTATTGACCTGGAAGTCCTGACACCCACTCAGCAAAGCCTCCAGTTCTGGTCTGAGCTTGAACCAGGGAACCTGGCCGGGTCATAAGGGAACCCCATCCAGTCCGGGCGCCTAGACATGCCCAGCTTGCCAGGGCAATGGAGGGGCCACCTTAGATCTACCCAGAGGGAGGTATTTCGCATGTGGCCCCTTCAACATCCTGGCCCCCCTTGCCAGCTGTACATGAATAAGTCACACGGGCTGGGAAAAGTCCATCAGGGCTCATACCTTTGGAATGCTCCACCCTCAAGTGTGAACAAACCTCCAGCAGAAACCCCTGCCTCGCTCACAGTAGAAACCCGGCCTAAGCCCCCCAGTGGTGGGTCAAACACGAATAACCCCTGGCCCTTCTGACACCTTGAGCTAAGGGCTTATTGACCTGGAAGTCCTGACACCCACTCAGTAAAGCCTCCAGTTCTGGTCTGAGCTGGAACCAGGGAACCTGGCCGGGTCGTAGGGGAACCCCATCCAGTCCGGGCGCCTAGACATGCCCAGCTTGCCTGGACAATGGAGGGGCCACCTTAGATCTACCCAGAGGGAGGTATTTCGCATGTGGCACCTTCAACATCCTGGCCCCCCTTGCCAGCTGTACATGAATAAGTCACACGGGCTGGGAAAAGTCCATCAGGGCTCAAACCTTTGGAATGCTCCACCCTCAAGTGTGAACAAACCTCCAGCAGAAACCCCTGCCTCGCTCATAGAAGAAACCCGGCCTACGTCCCCCAGTGGTGGGTCAAACACGAATAACCCCTGGCCCTTCTGACACCTCGAGCTAAGGGCTTATTGACCTGGAAGTCCTGACACCCACTCAGCAAAGCCTCCAGTTCTAGTCTGAGCTTGAACCAGGGAACCTGGCCGGGTCATAAGGGAACCCCATCCAGTCCGGGCACCTAGACATGCCCAGCTTGCCAGGGCAATGGAGGGGCCACCTTAGATCTACCCAGAGGGAGGTATTTCGCATGTGGCACCTTCAACATCCTGGCCCCCCTTGCCAGCTGTACATGAATAAGTCACACGGGCTGGGAAAAGTCCATCAGGGCTCATACCTTTGGAATGCTCCACCCTCAAGTGTGAACAAACCTCCAGCAGAAACCCCTGCCTCGCTCACAGTAGAAACCCGGCCTACGCCCCCCAGTGGTGGGTCCAACACAAATAACCCCTGGCCCTTCTGACACCTCGAGCTAAGGGCTTATTGACCTGGAGGTTCTGACACCCACTCAGCCAAGCCTCCAGTACCAGTCCGTGTCGGAACCAGGAGAACCTGGCTAGGTTGTAGCGGAACCTCCCCAGTCCGGGTGCCCAGATATGCCCAACCTGCCAGGGCAATGGAGGGGCCACCAGAGGGAGGTATTTCGCGTGTGGCCCCTTCAACTTCCTGGCACCTCTGTCGGTTGTGATAAACCAGAAGCAGGGACTGGGAACAGTCCTTCTTACTTTGACTTTAGCCTCCGGTGGGCAGTTCTGGAGCCTGACCTCGAGTTTCGTGTGGATATTAAGCCACTGTATGCATCAGCAACCAAGTCAAAAATACCACAGTGGTCCTGGGTCAGGCAGGTGCAGAAAAGAGTCACCCCACCATCATTGGCGTTAATCATTCCCTGAGAAATGGCTCTTTTAGGCGGGCATTCTCCACAGGTGGCAGGAACGCACAAACTCGCACAAAGCCTGAGGAGCAAATGGACTTTGGTGCAAACGGCAAGCGACAGTAGCAGCAGCGACATTAGCTCAGTGGGTAGAGAGAATGCTTGGGGACCGTGGGATCCGGGTTCAAAGCAATGATTTTCAATCAGTTGACTGAGAATTGTAACTGGACTCGATGCTTGTGAAAATGGACTTTAGCCTGAAAAAGCAGCAGTGATAACTCTTGGTCAGGTTCTGAAATCATGCCACACAAACACAAACACAGTATAGTCCAATTCACTGCCACTGGAGCTTGGGTTTTCTGTGTCACGAGATCCCTTGATCAAGCCCTCATTCAGGCCACAAACAAGTGAACAATGGGCTAGGGGATCACTGTCAGATGATCGCTCAGTGTGCAGCCACCTGAGCTCTCGCCAGAACCCCCTTGGTTCTAATTCAATCTCAGGCGGTACGCTTGGACCACGAACTGGGGGATATCTTGGAAGCCATTTACCCAGTTTTCAGCCCCCTGAGCCGGGCTGCTCTCTGGCCAGAACCCCCTTGGTTCTCATTCAATCTCAGGCGGTACGCTTGGACCACTAACTGGGGGATATCTTGGAAACATTTACCCAGTTTTCAGCCCCCTGAGCCGGGCTGCTCTCTGGCCAGAACCCCCTTGGTTCTCATTCAATCTCAGGCGGTACGCTTGGACCACTAACTGGGGGATATCTTGGAAACATTTACCCAGTTTTCAGCCCCCTGAGCCGGGCTGCTCTCTGGCCAGAACCCCCTTGGTTCTCATTCAATCTCAGGCGGTACGCTTGGACCACTAACTGGGGGATATCTTGGAAACATTTACCCAGTTTTCAGCCCCCTGAGCCGGGCTGCTCTCTGGCCAGAACCCCCTTGGTTCTCATTCAATCTCAGGCGGTACGCTTGGACCACTAACTGGGGGATATCTTGGAAGCCATTTACCCAGTTTTCAGCCCCCTGAGCCGGGCTGCTCTCTGGCCAGAACCCCCTTGGTTCTCATTCAATCTCAGGCGGTACGCTTGGACCACGAACTGGGGGATATCTTGGAAGCCATTTACCCAGTTTTCAGCCCCCTGAGCCGGGCTGCTCTCTGGCCAGAACCCCCTTGGTTCTCATTCAATCTCAGGCGGTACGCTTGGACCACGAACCGGGGGATATCTTGGAAGCATTTACCCAGTTTTCAGCCCCCTGAGCCGGGCTGCTCTCTGGCCAGAACCCCCTTGGTTCTCATTCAATCTCAGGCGGTACGCTTGGACCACGAACCGGGGGATATCTTGGAAGCATTTACCCAGTTTTCAGCCCCCTGAGCCGGGCTGCTCTCTGGCCAGAACCCCCTTGGTTCTCATTCAATCTCAGGCGGTACGCTTGGACCACGAACCGGGGGATATCTTGGAAGCATTTACCCAGTTTTCAGCCCCCTGAGCCGGGCTGCTCTCTGGCCAGAACCCCCTTGGTTCTCATTCAATCTCAGGCGGTACGCTTGGACCACGAACCGGGGGATATCTTGGAAGCATTTACCCAGTTTTCAGCCCCCTGAGCCGGGCTGCTCTCTGGCCAGAACCCCCTTGGTTCTCATTCAATCTCAGGCGGTACGCTTGGACCACGAACCGGGGGATATCTTGGAAGCATTTACCCAGTTTTCAGCCCCCTGAGCCGGGCTGCTCTCTGGCCAGAACCCCCTTGGTTCTCATTCAATCTCAGGCGGTACGCTTGGACCACGAACCGGGGGATATCTTGGAAGCATTTACCCAGTTTTCAGCCCCCTGAGCCGGGCTGCTCTCTGGCCAGAACCCCCTTGGTTCTCATTCAATCTCAGGCGGTACGCTTGGACCACGAACCGGGGGATATCTTGGAAGCATTTACCCAGTTTTCAGCCCCCTGAGCCGGGCTGCTCTCTGGCCAGAACCCCCTTGGTTCTCATTCAATCTCAGGCGGTACGCTTGGACCACGAACCGGGGGATATCTTGGAAGCATTTACCCAGTTTTCAGCCCCCTGAGCCGGGCTGCTCTCTGGCCAGAACCCCCTTGGTTCTCATTCAATCTCAGGCGGTACGCTTGGACCACGAACCAGGGGATATCTTGGAAACATTTACCCAGTTTTCAGCCCCCTGAGCCAGGCTGCTCTCTGGCCAGAACCCCCTTGGTTCTCATTCAATCTCAGGTGGTACGCTTGGACCACGAACCGGGGGATATCTTGGAAACATTTACCCAGTTTTCAGCCCCCTGAGCCGGGCTGCTCTCTGGCCAGAACCCCCTTGGCATTCAAACTCAGGCAGCACGTGTGGACCATGAGCCAATTCGGGGTTCAGTGCCTTGCTTAAGGACACTAGGGCATGCGACTGCTGTCTGCTGGACTCGAACCCTGGACCTTTGGATTGAGAGGCGACCACTCTGCCACTGAGCTACAGCCCAGGGCAGAGCCACCTGAGCTGGGTTCTTCTCTAGAGCCAGACCCCTGAGGCCAGGGACACTTTCTGTGAGAGCCAGACCCTGAGGCCAGGGAGACTTTCTGCTAGAGCCAGGCCATAGTGCACAATTTGTGGACACATTGTTTTCAATGTCCCCCTGTTCTGCTCTGGAGGTCCCCTGTTTCTGAAAACGTGATTCTCAAAAATGGGATGATGGTGGTTAGCCGATGGGACGTCACACAGCCACCAAAACACAGTATAACCATTGCGTGCTATGGCTATTAGGTTCGAGGAGTAGCCCAATCATTGATGTTTGGTGCCCCTGGTAGGTTGGGCCGCTAACCAGGGGCTCAGAGAGGATGACACTTTGAAAATTTTCACTCTACTGCCAGCTCATACCCCTGGTAAGACGCCCTGCCGACCAGGCTAAAGTTAATTCCATGATGTTGAATGAAGTGCAGTGTAGTTTGGGATGCATCAGCTCTCAGCTGTCTGGAATCCATACCGACAATTACTTAGAACACAATATCTGTTAATAAAATTGTCCAACCTAAAATGTGTTTTTCTCCATTTTTGAAAGTGGAATTACTTTCGCTATTTTCAATTTTTTCTATTGAAAAAGATAAAATTACACACACAGCCAACTATATAAAATAAATAAATAAATGGAAAAAATATATATATATATATATATATATATATATATATATATATATATATATATATATATATATATATATATATATATATATATATATATATATAGTGGTTCAATAATCACATCAGTTATGTTTTAAACTAACATCATGTCCATACCTACACAGTCATTGGATCTTTTGCTTGCACAACTTTTCGCAATACTGAATATTTCAACTTTCTTTACTCTACCAAGAAAAAACACTTATAACTGATCTATGGACAATAGAAGGAAGCTTGCACAGTCAAAAGCACAACTACGTTGGCGCAGTCAGGAGAGAGCTTGGGTTGAGTCCAATAGACCCCAGGTTCAAGCCCAGAAGCGGGTGTGTTTTTTTTTTTTGCAAACTTAGACTAGTAACTGATCTATGGACAATAGAAGGAAGCTTGCACAGTCAAAAGCACAACTACGTTGGCGCAGTCAGGAGAGAGCTTGTGTTATGTCCAACAGATCCCGGGTTCAAGCCCAGAAGCGGGTGTGTTTTTTTTTTTTGCAAACTTAGACTAGTAACTGATCTATGGACAATAGAAGGAAGCTTGCACAGTCAAAAGCAAAACTAAGTTGGCGCAGTCAGGAGAGAGCTTGTGTTATGTCCAACAGATCCCGGGTTCAAGCCCAGAAGCGGGTGTGTTTTTTTTTTGTTGCAAACTTAGACTAGTAACTGATCTATGGACAATAGAAGGAAGCTTGCACAGTCAAAAGCACAACTACGTTGGCGCAGTCAGGAGAGAGCTTGTGTTATGTCCAACAGATCCCGGGTTCAAGCCCAGAAGCGGGTGTGTTTTTTTTTTTTGCAAACTTAGACTAGTAACTGATCTATGGACAATAGAAGGAAGCTTGCACAGTCAAAAGCACAACTACATTGGCGCAGTCAGGAGAGAGCTTGTGTTATGTCCAACAGATCCCGGGTTCAAGCCCAGAAGCGGGTGTGTTTTTTTTTTGTTGCAAACTTAGACTAGTAACTGATCTATGGACAATAGAAGGAAGCTTGCACAGTCAAAAGCACAACTACGTTGGCGCAGTCAGGAGAGAGCTTGTGTTATGTCCAACAGATCCCGGGTTCAAGCCCAGAAGCGGGTGTGTTTTTTTTTTTTGCAAACTTAGACTAGTAACTGATCTATGGACAATAGAAGGAAGCTTGCACAGTCAAAAGCACAACTACGTTGGCGCAGTCAGGAGAGAGCTTGGGTTGAGTCCAATAGACCCCAGGTTCAAGCCCAGAAGCGGGTGTGTTTTTTTTTTGCAAACTTAGACTAGTAACTGATCTATGGACTATAGAAGGAAGCTTGCACAGTCAAAAGCACAACTACGTTGGCGCAGTCAGGAGAGAGCTTGGGTTGAGTCCAATAGACCCCAGGTTCAAGCCCAGAAGCGGGTGTGTTTTTTTTTTTTGCAAACTTAGACTAGTAACTGATCTATGGACAATAGAAGGAAGCTTGCACAGTCAAAAGCACAACTACGTTGGCGCAGTCAGGAGAGAGCTTGTGTTATGTCCAACAGATCCCGGGTTCAAGCCCAGAAGCGGGTGTGTTTTTTTTTTGCAAACTTAGACTAGTAACTGATCTATGGACTATAGAAGGAAGCTTGCACAGTCAAAAGCACAACTACGTTGGCGCAGTCAGGAGAGAGCTTGGGTTGAGTCCAATAGACCCCAGGTTCAAGCCCAGAAGCGGGTGTGTTTTTTTTTTTTGCAAACTTAGACTAGTAACTGATCTATGGACAATAGAAGGAAGCTTGCACAGTCAAAAGCACAACTACGTTGGCGCAGTCAGGAGAGAGCTTGTGTTATGTCCAACAGATCCCGGGTTCAAGCCCAGAAGCGGGTGTATTTTTTTTTTTAAGCAAACTTAGACTTGTAACTGATCTATGGACTATAGAAGGAAGCCGCTCAGTCAAAGCACAACTCCGTTGGCGCAGTCAGGAGAGAGCTGGGGTTGAGGTCAACATACCTCGGGTTCAAGCCTAGGAGCAGGTGTATTTTTTTTTAAGCAAATTTAGACTAGTAACTGATCTATGGACTATAGAGGTATATAGATGCGATTTTTGGATGAAGGAAAAAAAGAATTTGTAATTATAATAATAATCTTAGTAATAATAATTATTATAATAATTCGTCCTTACAGTGGGTACAAGTTTAAATTTTTAAATGTATAAAAGAATCACTTTATATCTGTTTATTGCATCAGGGCTTCTTGACTTTCTCGGGAACCTTGATTTCAACCAAATTCAACAAAAACCTTTTTTTTTTCACGACATGATAAAATGCTCTGGTTGAAATTATATCCTTTGTAGTGTCAGGGTTGGTTTTGACCCGGTCATAAAAATAAGATTATAAAGCAACTTTTGGAGCCAAAATAGAAATCACAAATGTACTTTCAGCCAACACAGCAGGGGGAGTTGACGGCGCACCAGGGGGAGGTGTCAGCAGATTCATGTTGGCGCAGTGTCACCATGTGGAATCACCTTTACATTATCGTCATGATCAGAACCCACCTCCGGTGAAGGAAGGTATTTCTATGGAAAATTGTGGCTGTTGTCACCTTTTATATCATAAGACAATTTGTGCCTTTATTCTGTTATATGTTGACTGTACTTTGAGGGTGACAGAAGAAAGAAAATCAGATCATTTTAAATAGTTACCACTGGTGGGATCGAACCCACGCTTGCAAGTAAAACATGGATCACCGTGCATCTACGTCCTACCCTCTAACCACTCAGCCACTGACTTTCCTGTGACAGGGACACACAGTCTACTATCTGACATGTCTTGATTCACGGTTATTCCAGTCTAGTATAACTGGGGCGGTTCACCTGTCAAAGGATCACGCAGGTGTCCTAATGCCAGCTCAGGGAGGACGGAAACCTCCCGTGGAGCTGAAGGACAAAAGCTCGCTTGATCTTGATTTTCAGTATGAATACGGACCGTCAAATCGGAGCCTCACGATCCTTCTGACTTTTTGGCTTTTAAGCAGGTGTCAGAAAAGTTAACAAAAGGTCTCAGCTTATGTTTCTGAACAAGAACATCAAATATTACAGGTATAGATTCATTTAATGTGACACCTGCAGTTCACAAGGCGTCTTTCAGAAGCTTGTCAGACCTTCTCTGAGACGCAGCTAAGGTAAGCCTGACGTTTAGCCTGACTGGGACCAGGCTTGTCGCACTGGCTAATTTACCATGCTTACCAAACCACGCTAGCCTTAAGCCTCGTTTGTGGAACCCAACGCTCGCTAAAGTTAGCCAGGCTAACCCAAATAAGCCAGGCTTTGAGCTAAGCCAGCTTCGTGGAATACCCCCAAGCTCTTGCACACAGATATATTTTTTAAAACTCTGATTTATCATTCTAATAGTTTCAAAAGTAATAATTGATTTCCAATGGCTTGATTGGTTCTTATACAAATAACTTCTTAATTCATTTTTTTGTGTTGAGACCTGTTCTGTATTTCAATATGTTCATATTAAAGTCCTATTGCTGACATTTTTTTATTATTATTATTAGTTTTTATTTTTGCATTTTCTTGAAGAAAATATATGGGTCGAAAATGACCCGTAACACCACAGATGTTGTGAAAGTTAATCATTTTTAAATGAAAAAATAAATCAAGCAAATTAATTTCAGAGATGTTTTTCCCTGAGTAATATTCAGGGAACACAACATCCTTTCATTCATTTATATGATTCTCTTGAGATTCATTTTGCTTTTGCTTTTTAAATTGACATCAGGAGGGGGTGGGGGGGCAGAGACCTACAACCTACAACAAAAATATTAAACCCAACATTTTATGGATATGGAAACCTTACAAGGTAACCAAGAGATGAGAAAAAAATTGGATGATAAGATTTTGTTTTTGGTGTATTTTAAAGCTGATTTAAGACAACAGAAACAGTAACAGAAAAGCTAACACAGGAGGAAGGTTAAAAAGGTTAAGGTAAGAAAAACATCACAATATTTACTGGCACATCAAAAGGGACACTTACTGGGTTCATGCAAAGGGAAAAAAATACAAAAAAAAAAATACAAAAAAATCACAATATATTGTGACAGTGGAGGAGAGACCAGTCTGGACTGCAAGGTTTGCTTTTAACAAAAATCACAGTCTATTTACGTTAGGGAAACGGGTAGGGGAGAAAACACAACCAATCTTCTTCCCGGTCTGGGGTAGCCTCTAGTCTGCGGGGTCCAGACTGGTGTCCTCCTGGAGAGAGAGGCAAAAAAAGGGATGGGTTTTTTAAAGCTCACACTTTTTATTTCTGCCCTTCCTGGTCTCAGCCACCTGCTCCTCTCTCTTCTCTTCTCTCTTCTGTCTCCCTTTCCACTCCTCTCACCCCCCAGCACCCTCTGATCTTTGATTGTCTTCAGCTGGGCTCTCTCCAGCCTTGGGTCACCTGGCAGGGTAGGTACCTATGATATGACCCTGCCCAGCTGGTGTCTGCTCAGTCCTCCTCTCTGGCGCCCTCTGCTGGCCATGAGACACCAGTGGTGGGGGGAGACACCACAATATATTTGAGTAAACTGTGTTGAAGATGGCTTATCAAATTTGATACAGCGGGTATATAAGGTCATGTAACTCTGAAACAGTCAATGGCCATTTACTTGCATTTCATGCATTATGTCTAAAATCAAGCAACATACAGTCTTTTTATTTTCAAATGACATAGTTTGCTACATTTAGAGTTAAAACTTAGCTATGAAACTTGCTGTAAGCACGGACCAGAACTGGAGCTACGTTGCCCATGTGTACTGTCAGAAATGCAGAGTGCATCTTTGCTTAAACAAGGAGAGAAACTGTTTTCAGGCCTTCCACCATGCAAAATAAAAGGTTGTGAACTGCAAAATGAAAAAAATACTAAAATGTTGTTGTTGTTGTTGTTTTTTTCCAGACTTCCACCCAGCCAGTTCCATTGGTGGCTTTCTCACTACTGCATGATGGTAGCACTGTTTGTGTTTGGAAGTATAAATTTGTTAGTCATGTTAGTCATGTTAGTCATATAACTGCCCCCGTGACCTACTATAACTATATCAATATCTTTTGAGGTTCGTGCCCCTGGTAGGTGTTGACACACTTAAAACAAGTTTCGTGGGAAGATGGCCCACTGGACACTCCGTCGCGCCCTTGATGCAGAGTTAATAGACACATAGGAATGTGCATACTTACCAGCATACTTACAACAGCCCACAGTCTTCCTCCTTGGCCATTGGCTCTGCTCCTGGATGTAGACGGTTCGTTGAGTGTGCAGGAAGACGGAAGAGAATGGCTCGCCAGGAATGCCCTTCTCTAGGGATGCCACCGCAGTTCCCCAATACAAGCATATGTGGCTGACACAACATATCCAGTCCAGCTCCCAGACATGCCCAACCTGCCTGGACAATGGAGGGGCCACCAGTCCATCAGGGCTCATACCTTTGGAATGCTCCACCCTCACGTGAAAACAAACCTCCAGCAAAAGACCCTGCCACGCTCACAGTCCAAACCTGGCTCACGCCACCCAGTACTGGGTCCAACAAGTGTGATCCCCTGGCCCTTCTGACACCTCGAGCTAAGGGCTTATTGACCTGGAAGTTCTGACACCCACTCAGCAAAGCCTCCGAACTGGTCTGTGCTGTAACCAGGGAACCTGGCCGGGTCGTAGGGGAACCCCATCCAGTCCGGGCGCCTAGACATGCCCAGCTTGCCTGGACAATAGAGGGGCCACCTTAGATCTACCCAGAGGGAGGTATTTCGCATGTGGCCCCTTCAACATCCTGGCCCCCCTTGCCAGCTGTACATGAATAAGTCACACGGGCTGGGAAAAGTCCATCAGGGCTCAAACCTTTGGAATGCTCCACCCTCAAGTGTGAACAAACCTCCAGCAGAAACCCCTGCCTCGCTCACAGAAGAAACCCGGCCTACGCCCCCCAGTGGTGGGTCAAACACGAATAACCCCTGGCCCTTCTGACACCTCGAGCTAAGGGCTTATTGACCTGGAAGTCCTGACACCCACTCAGCAAAGCCTCCAGTTCTGGTCTGAGCTTGAACCAGGGAACCTGGCCGGGTCATAAGGGAACCCCATCCAGTCCGGGCGCCTAGACATGCCCAGCTTGCCAGGGCAATGGAGGGGCCACCTTAGATCTACCCAGAGGGAGGTATTTCGCATGTGGCCCCTTCAACATCCTGGCCCCCCTTGCCAGCTGTACATGAATAAGTCACACGGGCTGGGAAAAGTCCATCAGGGCTCAAACCTTTGGAATGCTCCACCCTCAAGTGTGAACAAACCTCCAGCAGAAACCCCTGCCTCGCTCACAGAAGAAACCCGGCCTACGCCCCCCAGTGGTGGGTCCAACACGAATAACCCCTGGCCCTTCTGACACCTCGAGCTAAGGGCTTATTGACCTGGAAGTCCTGACACCCACTCAGCAAAGCCTCCAGTTCTGGTCTGAGCTTTAACCAGGGAACCTGGCCGGGTCGTAGGGGAACCCCATCCAGTCTGGGCGCCTAGACATGCCCAGCTTGCCTGGACAATAGAGGGGCCACCTTAGATCTACCCAGAGGGAGGTATTTCGCATGTGGCCCCTTCAACATCCTGGCCCCCCTTGCCAGCTGTACATGAATAAGTCACACGGGCTGGGAAAAGTCCATCAGGGCTCATACCTTTGGAATGCTCCACCCTCAAGTGTGAACAAACCTCCAGCAGAAACCCCTGCCTCGCTCATAGAAGAAACCCGGCCTACGCCCCCCAGTGGTGGGTCAAACACGAATAACCCCTGGCCCTTCTGACACCTCGAGCTAAGGGCTTATTGACCTGGAAGTCCTGACACCCACTCAGCAAAGCCTCCAGTTCTGGTCTGAGCTTGAACCAGGGAACCTGGCCGGGTCATAAGGGAACCCCATCCAGTCCGGGCGCCTAGACATGCCCAGCTTGCCAGGGCAATGGAGGGGCCACCTTAGATCTACCCAGAGGGAGGTATTTCGCATGTGGCCCCTTCAACATCCTGGCCCCCCTTGCCAGCTGTACATGAATAAGTCACACGGGCTGGGAAAAGTCCATCAGGGCTCATACCTTTGGAATGCTCCACCCTCAAGTGTGAACAAACCTCCAGCAGAAACCCCTGCCTCGCTCACAGTAGAAACCCGGCCTACGCCCCCCAGTGGTGGGTCAAACACGAATAACCCCTGGCCCTTCTGACACCTCGAGCTAAGGGCTTATTGACCTGGAAGTCCTGACACCCACTCAGCAAAGCCTCCAGTTCTGGTCTGAGCTGGAACCAGGGAACCTGGCCGGGTCGTAGGGGAACCTCATCCAGTCCGGGCACCTAGACATGCCCAGCCTGCCAGGGCAATGGAGGGGCCACCTTAGATCTACCCAGAGGGAGGTATTTCGCATGTGGCACCTTCAACATCCTGGCCCCCCTTGCCAGCTGTACATGAATAAGTCACACGGGCTGGGAAAAGTCCATCAGGGCTCATACCTTTGGAATGCTCCACCCTCAAGTGTGAACAAACCTCCAGCAGAAACCCCTGCCTCGCTCATAGAAGAAACCCGGCCTACGCCCCCCCAGTGGTGGGTCAAACACGAATATCCCCTGGCCCTTCTGACACCTCGAGCTAAGGGCTTATTGACCTGGAAGTCCTGACACCCACTCAGCAAAGCCTCCAGTTCTGGTCTGAGCTTGAACCAGGGAACCTGGCCGGGTCATAAGGGAACCCCATCCAGTCCGGGCGCCTAGACATGCCCAGCTTGCCAGGGCAATGGAGGGGCCACCTTAGATCTACCCAGAGGGAGGTATTTCGCATGTGGCCCCTTCAACATCCTGGCCCCCCTTGCCAGCTGTACATGAATAAGTCACACGGGCTGGGAAAAGTCCATCAGGGCTCATACCTTTGGAATGCTCCACCCTCAAGTGTGAACAAACCTCCAGCAGAAACCCCTGCCTCGCTCACAGTAGAAACCCGGCCTAAGCCCCCCAGTGGTGGGTCAAACACGAATAACCCCTGGCCCTTCTGACACCTTGAGCTAAGGGCTTATTGACCTGGAAGTCCTGACACCCACTCAGTAAAGCCTCCAGTTCTGGTCTGAGCTGGAACCAGGGAACCTGGCCGGGTCGTAGGGGAACCCCATCCAGTCCGGGCGCCTAGACATGCCCAGCTTGCCTGGACAATGGAGGGGCCACCTTAGATCTACCCAGAGGGAGGTATTTCGCATGTGGCACCTTCAACATCCTGGCCCCCCTTGCCAGCTGTACATGAATAAGTCACACGGGCTGGGAAAAGTCCATCAGGGCTCATACCTTTGGAATGCTCCACCCTCAAGTGTGAACAAACCTCCAGCAGAAACCCCTGCCTCGCTCATAGAAGAAACCCGGCCTACGCCCCCCCAGTGGTGGGTCAAACACGAATATCCCCTGGCCCTTCTGACACCTCGAGCTAAGGGCTTATTGACCTGGAAGTCCTGACACCCACTCAGCAAAGCCTCCAGTTCTGGTCTGAGCTTGAACCAGGGAACCTGGCCGGGTCATAAGGGAACCCCATCCAGTCCGGGCGCCTAGACATGCCCAGCTTGCCAGGGCAATGGAGGGGCCACCTTAGATCTACCCAGAGGGAGGTATTTCGCATGTGGCCCCTTCAACATCCTGGCCCCCCTTGCCAGCTGTACATGAATAAGTCACACGGGCTGGGAAAAGTCCATCAGGGCTCATACCTTTGGAATGCTCCACCCTCAAGTGTGAACAAACCTCCAGCAGAAACCCCTGCCTCGCTCACAGTAGAAACCCGGCCTAAGCCCCCCAGTGGTGGGTCAAACACGAATAACCCCTGGCCCTTCTGACACCTTGAGCTAAGGGCTTATTGACCTGGAAGTCCTGACACCCACTCAGTAAAGCCTCCAGTTCTGGTCTGAGCTGGAACCAGGGAACCTGGCCGGGTCGTAGGGGAACCCCATCCAGTCCGGGCGCCTAGACATGCCCAGCTTGCCTGGACAATAGAGGGGCCACCTTAGATCTACCCAGAGGGAGGTATTTCGCATGTGGCACCTTCAACATCCTGGCCCCCCTTGCCAGCTGTACATGAATAAGTCACACGGGCTGGGAAAAGTCCATCAGGGCTCAAACCTTTGGAATGCTCCACCCTCAAGTGTGAACAAACCTCCAGCAGAAACCCCTGCCTCGCTCATAGAAGAAACCCGGCCTACGTCCCCCAGTGGTGGGTCAAACACGAATAACCCCTGGCCCTTCTGACACCTCGAGCTAAGGGCTTATTGACCTGGAAGTCCTGACACCCACTCAGCAAAGCCTCCAGTTCTAGTCTGAGCTTGAACCAGGGAACCTGGCCGGGTCATAAGGGAACCCCATCCAGTCCGGGCACCTAGACATGCCCAGCTTGCCAGGGCAATGGAGGGGCCACCTTAGATCTACCCAGAGGGAGGTATTTCGCATGTGGCACCTTCAACATCCTGGCCCCCCTTGCCAGCTGTACATGAATAAGTCACACGGGCTGGGAAAAGTCCATCAGGGCTCATACCTTTGGAATGCTCCACCCTCAAGTGTGAACAAACCTCCAGCAGAAACCCCTGCCTCGCTCACAGTAGAAACCCGGCCTACGCCCCCCAGTGGTGGGTCCAACACAAATAACCCCTGGCCCTTCTGACACCTCGAGCTAAGGGCTTATTGACCTGGAGGTTCTGACACCCACTCAGCCAAGCCTCCAGTACCAGTCCGTGTCGGAACCAGGAGAACCTGGCTAGGTTGTAGCGGAACCTCCCCAGTCCGGGTGCCCAGATATGCCCAACCTGCCAGGGCAATGGAGGGGCCACCAGAGGGAGGTATTTCGCGTGTGGCCCCTTCAACTTCCTGGCACCTCTGTCGGTTGTGATAAACCAGAAGCAGGGACTGGGAACAGTCCTTCTTACTTTGACTTTAGCCTCCGGTGGGCAGTTCTGGAGCCTGACCTCGAGTTTCGTGTGGATATTAAGCCACTGTATGCATCAGCAACCAAGTCAAAAATACCACAGTGGTCCTGGGTCAGGCAGGTGCAGAAAAGAGTCACCCCACCATCATTGGCGTTAATCATTCCCTGAGAAATGGCTCTTTTAGGCGGGCATTCTCCACAGGTGGCAGGAACGCACAAACTCGCACAAAGCCTGAGGAGCAAATGGACTTTGGTGCAAACGGCAAGCGACAGTAGCAGCAGCGACATTAGCTCAGTGGGTAGAGAGAATGCTTGGGGACCGTGGGATCCGGGTTCAAAGCAATGATTTTCAATCAGTTGACTGAGAATTGTAACTGGACTCGATGCTTGTGAAAATGGACTTTAGCCTGAAAAAGCAGCAGTGATAACTCTTGGTCAGGTTCTGAAATCATGCCACACAAACACAAACACAGTATAGTCCAATTCACTGCCACTGGAGCTTGGGTTTTCTGTGTCACGAGATCCCTTGATCAAGCCCTCATTCAGGCCACAAACAAGTGAACAATGGGCTAGGGGATCACTGTCAGATGATCGCTCAGTGTGCAGCCACCTGAGCTCTCGCCAGAACCCCCTTGGTTCTAATTCAATCTCAGGCGGTACGCTTGGACCACGAACTGGGGGATATCTTGGAAACATTTACCCAGTTTTCAGCCCCCTGAGCCGGGCTGCTCTCTGGCCAGAACCCCCTTGGTTCTCATTCAATCTCAGGCGGTACGCTTGGACCACTAACTGGGGGATATCTTGGAAACATTTACCCAGTTTTCAGCCCCCTGAGCCGGGCTGCTCTCTGGCCAGAACCCCCTTGGTTCTCATTCAATCTCAGGCGGTACGCTTGGACCACTAACTGGGGGATATCTTGGAAACATTTACCCAGTTTTCAGCCCCCTGAGCCGGGCTGCTCTCTGGCCAGAACCCCCTTGGTTCTCATTCAATCTCAGGCGGTACGCTTGGACCACTAACTGGGGGATATCTTGGAAACATTTACCCAGTTTTCAGCCCCCTGAGCCGGGCTGCTCTCTGGCCAGAACCCCCTTGGTTCTCATTCAATCTCAGGCGGTACGCTTGGACCACTAACTGGGGGATATCTTGGAAGCCATTTACCCAGTTTTCAGCCCCCTGAGCCGGGCTGCTCTCTGGCCAGAACCCCCTTGGTTCTCATTCAATCTCAGGCGGTACGCTTGGACCACGAACTGGGGGATATCTTGGAAGCCATTTACCCAGTTTTCAGCCCCCTGAGCCGGGCTGCTCTCTGGCCAGAACCCCCTTGGTTCTCATTCAATCTCAGGCGGTACGCTTGGACCACGAACCGGGGGATATCTTGGAAGCATTTACCCAGTTTTCAGCCCCCTGAGCCGGGCTGCTCTCTGGCCAGAACCCCCTTGGTTCTCATTCAATCTCAGGCGGTACGCTTGGACCACGAACCGGGGGATATCTTGGAAGCATTTACCCAGTTTTCAGCCCCCTGAGCCGGGCTGCTCTCTGGCCAGAACCCCCTTGGTTCTCATTCAATCTCAGGCGGTACGCTTGGACCACGAACCGGGGGATATCTTGGAAGCATTTACCCAGTTTTCAGCCCCCTGAGCCGGGCTGCTCTCTGGCCAGAACCCCCTTGGTTCTCATTCAATCTCAGGCGGTACGCTTGGACCACGAACCGGGGGATATCTTGGAAGCATTTACCCAGTTTTCAGCCCCCTGAGCCGGGCTGCTCTCTGGCCAGAACCCCCTTGGTTCTCATTCAATCTCAGGCGGTACGCTTGGACCACGAACCGGGGGATATCTTGGAAGCATTTACCCAGTTTTCAGCCCCCTGAGCCGGGCTGCTCTCTGGCCAGAACCCCCTTGGTTCTCATTCAATCTCAGGCGGTACGCTTGGACCACGAACCGGGGGATATCTTGGAAGCATTTACCCAGTTTTCAGCCCCCTGAGCCGGGCTGCTCTCTGGCCAGAACCCCCTTGGTTCTCATTCAATCTCAGGCGGTACGCTTGGACCACGAACCGGGGGATATCTTGGAAGCATTTACCCAGTTTTCAGCCCCCTGAGCCGGGCTGCTCTCTGGCCAGAACCCCCTTGGTTCTCATTCAATCTCAGGCGGTACGCTTGGACCACGAACCGGGGGATATCTTGGAAGCATTTACCCAGTTTTCAGCCCCCTGAGCCGGGCTGCTCTCTGGCCAGAACCCCCTTGGTTCTCATTCAATCTCAGGCGGTACGCTTGGACCACGAACCGGGGGATATCTTGGAAACATTTACCCAGATCCGGGCTGCTCTCTGGCCAGAACCCCCTTGGTTCTCATTCAATCTCAGGCGGTACGCTTGGACCACGAACCGGGGGATATCTTGGAAACATTTACCCAGTTTTCAGCCCCCTGAGCCAGGCTGCTCTCTGGCCAGAACCCCCTTGGTTCTCATTCAATCTCAGGTGGTACGCTTGGACCACGAACCGGGGGATATCTTGGAAACATTTACCCAGTTTTCAGCCCCCTGAGCCGGGCTGCTCTCTGGCCAGAACCCCCTTGGCATTCAAACTCAGGCAGCACGTGTGGACCATGAGCCAATTCGGGGTTCAGTGCCTTGCTTAAGGACACTAGGGCATGCGACTGCTGTCTGCTGGACTCGAACCCTGGACCTTTGGATTGAGAGGCGACCACTCTGCCACTGAGCTACAGCCCAGGGCAGAGCCACCTGAGCTGGGTTCTTCTCTAGAGCCAGACCCCTGAGGCCAGGGACACTTTCTGTGAGAGCCAGACCCTGAGGCCAGGGAGACTTTCTGCTAGAGCCAGGCCATAGTGCACAATTTGTGGACACATTGTTTTCAATGTCCCCCTGTTCTGCTCTGGAGGTCCCCTGTTTCTGAAAACGTGATTCTCAAAAATGGGATGATGGTGGTTAGCCGATGGGACGTCACACAGCCACCAAAACACAGTATAACCATTGCGTGCTATGGCTATTAGGTTCGAGGAGTAGCCCAATCATTGATGTTTGGTGCCCCTGGTAGGTTGGGCCGCTAACCAGGGGCTCAGAGAGGATGACACTTTGAAAATTTTCACTCTACTGCCAGCTCATACCCCTGGTAAGACGCCCTGCCGACCAGGCTAAAGTTAATTCCATGATGTTGAATGAAGTGCAGTGTAGTTTGGGATGCATCAGCTCTCAGCTGTCTGGAATCCATACCGACAATTACTTAGAACACAATATCTGTTAATAAAATTGTCCAACCTAAAATGTGTTTTTCTCCATTTTTGAAAGTGGAATTACTTTCGCTATTTTCAATTTTTTCTATTGAAAAAGATAAAATTACACACACAGCCAACTATATAAAATAAATAAATAAATGGAAAAAAAAAATATATATATATATATATATATATATATATATATATATATATATATATATATATATATATATATATATATATATATATAGTGGTTCAATAATCACATCAGTTATGTTTTAAACTAACATCATGTCCATACCTACACAGTCATTGGATCTTTTGCTTGCACAACTTTTCGCAATACTGAATATTTCAACTTTCTTTACTCTACCAAGAAAAAACACTTATAACTGATCTATGGACAATAGAAGGAAGCTTGCACAGTCAAAAGCACAACTACGTTGGCGCAGTCAGGAGAGAGCTTGGGTTGAGTCCAATAGACCCCAGGTTCAAGCCCAGAAGCGGGTGTGTTTTTTTTTTTTGCAAACTTAGACTAGTAACTGATCTATGGACAATAGAAGGAAGCTTGCACAGTCAAAAGCACAACTACGTTGGCGCAGTCAGGAGAGAGCTTGTGTTATGTCCAACAGATCCCGGGTTCAAGCCCAGAAGCGGGTGTGTTTTTTTTTTTTGCAAACTTAGACTAGTAACTGATCTATGGACAATAGAAGGAAGCTTGCACAGTCAAAAGCAAAACTAAGTTGGCGCAGTCAGGAGAGAGCTTGTGTTATGTCCAACAGATCCCGGGTTCAAGCCCAGAAGCGGGTGTGTTTTTTTTTTGTTGCAAACTTAGACTAGTAACTGATCTATGGACAATAGAAGGAAGCTTGCACAGTCAAAAGCACAACTACGTTGGCGCAGTCAGGAGAGAGCTTGTGTTATGTCCAACAGATCCCGGGTTCAAGCCCAGAGGCGGGTGTGTTTTTTTTTTTTGCAAACTTAGACTAGTAACTGATCTATGGACAATAGAAGGAAGCTTGCACAGTCAAAAGCACAACTACATTGGCGCAGTCAGGAGAGAGCTTGTGTTATGTCCAACAGATCCCGGGTTCAAGCCCAGAAGCGGGTGTGTTTTTTTTTTGTTGCAAACTTAGACTAGTAACTGATCTATGGACAATAGAAGGAAGCTTGCACAGTCAAAAGCACAACTACGTTGGCGCAGTCAGGAGAGAGCTTGTGTTATGTCCAACAGATCCCGGGTTCAAGCCCAGAAGCGGGTGTGTTTTTTTTTTTTGCAAACTTAGACTAGTAACTGATCTATGGACAATAGAAGGAAGCTTGCACAGTCAAAAGCACAACTACGTTGGCGCAGTCAGGAGAGAGCTTGTGTTATGTCCAACAGATCCCGGGTTCAAGCCCAGAAGCGGGTGTATTTTTTTTTTTAAGCAAACTTAGACTTGTAACTGATCTATGGACTATAGAAGGAAGCTTGCACAGTCAAAAGCACAACTACGTTGGCGCAGTCAGGAGAGAGCTTGGGTTGAGTCCAATAGACCCCAGGTTCAAGCCCAGAAGCGGGTGTGTTTTTTTTTTTTTGCAAACTTAGACTAGTAACTGATCTATGGACAATAGAAGGAAGCTTGCACAGTCAAAAGCACAACTACGTTGGCGCAGTCAGGAGAGAGCTTGGGTTGAGTCCAATAGACCCCAGGTTCAAGCCCAGAAGCGGGTGTGTTTTTTTTTTGTTGCAAACTTAGACTAGTAACTGATCTATGGACAATAGAAGGAAGCTTGCACAGTCAAAAGCACAACTACGTTGGCGCAGTCAGGAGAGAGCTTGTGTTATGTCCAACAGATCCCGGGTTCAAGCCCAGAAGCGGGTGTGTTTTTTTTTTTTGCAAACTTAGACTAGTAACTGATCTATGGACAATAGAAGGAAGCTTGCACAGTCAAAAGCACAACTACGTTGGCGCAGTCAGGAGAGAGCTTGTGTTATGTCCAACAGATCCCGGGTTCAAGCCCAGAAGCGGGTGTATTTTTTTTTTTAAGCAAACTTAGACTTGTAACTGATCTATGGACTATAGAAGGAAGCTTGCACAGTCAAAAGCACAACTACGTTGGCGCAGTCAGGAGAGAGCTTGGGTTGAGTCCAATAGACCCCAGGTTCAAGCCCAGAAGCGGGTGTGTTTTTTTTTTTTTGCAAACTTAGACTAGTAACTGATCTATGGACAATAGAAGGAAGCTTGCACAGTCAAAAGCACAACTACGTTGGCGCAGTCAGGAGAGAGCTTGGGTTGAGTCCAATAGACCCCAGGTTCAAGCCCAGAAGCGGGTGTGTTTTTTTTTTGCAAACTTAGACTAGTAACTGATCTATGGACTATAGAAGGAAGCTTGCACAGTCAAAAGCACAACTACGTTGGCGCAGTCAGGAGAGAGCTTGGGTTGAGTCCAATAGACCCCAGGTTCAAGCCCAGAAGCGGGTGTGTTTTTTTTTTTTGCAAACTTAGACTAGTAACTGATCTATGGACAATAGAAGGAAGCTTGCACAGTCAAAAGCACAACTACGTTGGCGCAGTCAGGAGAGAGCTTGTGTTATGTCCAACAGATCCCGGGTTCAAGCCCAGAAGCGGGTGTGTTTTTTTTTTGTTGCAAACTTAGACTAGTAACTGATCTATGGACAATAGAAGGAAGCTTGCACAGTCAAAAGCACAACTACGTTGGCGCAGTCAGGAGAGAGCTTGTGTTATGTCCAACAGATCCCGGGTTCAAGCCCAGAAGCGGGTGTGTTTTTTTTTTGCAAACTTAGACTAGTAACTGATCTATGGACTATAGAAGGAAGCTTGCACAGTCAAAAGCACAACTACGTTGGCGCAGTCAGGAGAGAGCTTGGGTTGAGTCCAATAGACCCCAGGTTCAAGCCCAGAAGCGGGTGTGTTTTTTTTTTTTGCAAACTTAGACTAGTAACTGATCTATGGACAATAGAAGGAAGCTTGCACAGTCAAAAGCACAACTACGTTGGCGCAGTCAGGAGAGAGCTTGTGTTATGTCCAACAGATCCCGGGTTCAAGCCCAGAAGCGGGTGTGTTTTTTTTTTGTTGCAAACTTAGACTAGTAACTGATCTATGGACAATAGAAGGAAGCTTGCACAGTCAAAAGCACAACTACGTTGGCGCAGTCAGGAGAGAGCTTGTGTTATGTCCAACAGATCCCGGGTTCAAGCCCAGAAGCGGGTGTGTTTTTTTTTTGCAAACTTAGACTAGTAACTGATCTATGGACTATAGAAGGAAGCTTGCACAGTCAAAAGCACAACTACGTTGGCGCAGTCAGGAGAGAGCTTGGGTTGAGTCCAATAGACCCCAGGTTCAAGCCCAGAAGCGGGTGTGTTTTTTTTTTTTGCAAACTTAGACTAGTAACTGATCTATGGACAATAGAAGGAAGCTTGCACAGTCAAAAGCAAAACTACGTTGGCGCAGTCAGGAGAGAGCTTGTGTTATGTCCAACAGATCCCGGGTTCAAGCCCAGAAGCGGGTGTATTTTTTTTTTTAAGCAAACTTAGACTTGTAACTGATCTATGGACTATAGAAGGAAGCCGCTCAGTCAAAGCACAACTCCGTTGGCGCAGTCAGGAGAGAGCTGGGGTTGAGGTCAACATACCTCGGGTTCAAGCCTAGGAGCAGGTGTATTTTTTTTTAAGCAAATTTAGACTAGTAACTGATCTATGGACTATAGAGGTATATAGATGCGATTTTTGGATGAAGGAAAAAAAGAATTTGTAATTATAATAATAATCTTAGTAATAATAATTATTATAATAATTCGTCCTTACAGTGGGTACAAGTTTAAATTTTTAAATGTATAAAAGAATCACTTTATATCTGTTTATTGCATCAGGGCTTCTTGACTTTCTCGGGAACCTTGATTTCAACCAAATTCAACAAAAACCTTTTTTTTTTCACGACATGATAAAATGCTCTGGTTGAAATTATATCCTTTGTAGTGTCAGGGTTGGTTTTGACCCGGTCATAAAAATAAGATTATAAAGCAACTTTTGGAGCCAAAATAGAAATCACAAATGTACTTTCAGCCAACACAGCAGGGGGAGTTGACGGCGCACCAGGGGGAGGTGTCAGCAGATTCATGTTGGCGCAGTGTCACCATGTGGAATCACCTTTACATTATCGTCATGATCAGAACCCACCTCCGGTGAAGGAAGGTATTTCTATGGAAAATTGTGGCTGTTGTCACCTTTTATATCATAAGACAATTTGTGCCTTTATTCTGTTATATGTTGACTGTACTTTGAGGGTGACAGAAGAAAGAAAATCAGATCATTTTAAATAGTTACCACTGGTGGGATCGAACCCACGCTTGCAAGTAAAACATGGATCACCGTGCATCTACGTCCTACCCTCTAACCACTCAGCCACTGACTTTCCTGTGACAGGGACACACAGTCTACTATCTGACATGTCTTGATTCACGGTTATTCCAGTCTAGTATAACTGGGGCGGTTCACCTGTCAAAGGATCACGCAGGTGTCCTAATGCCAGCTCAGGGAGGACGGAAACCTCCCGTGGAGCTGAAGGACAAAAGCTCGCTTGATCTTGATTTTCAGTATGAATACGGACCGTCAAATCGGAGCCTCACGATCCTTCTGACTTTTTGGCTTTTAAGCAGGTGTCAGAAAAGTTAACAAAAGGTCTCAGCTTATGTTTCTGAACAAGAACATCAAATATTACAGGTATAGATTCATTTAATGTGACACCTGCAGTTCACAAGGCGTCTTTCAGAAGCTTGTCAGACCTTCTCTGAGACGCAGCTAAGGTAAGCCTGACGTTTAGCCTGACTGGGACCAGGCTTGTCGCACTGGCTAATTTACCATGCTTACCAAACCACGCTAGCCTTAAGCCTCGTTTGTGGAACCCAACGCTCGCTAAAGTTAGCCAGGCTAACCCAAATAAGCCAGGCTTTGAGCTAAGCCAGCTTCGTGGAATACCCCCAAGCTCTTGCACACAGATATATTTTTTAAAACTCTGATTTATCATTCTAATAGTTTCAAAAGTAATAATTGATTTCCAATGGCTTGATTGGTTCTTATACAAATAACTTCTTAATTCATTTTTTTGTGTTGAGACCTGTTCTGTATTTCAATATGTTCATATTAAAGTCCTATTGCTGACATTTTTTTATTATTATTATTAGTTTTTATTTTTGCATTTTCTTGAAGAAAATATATGGGTCGAAAATGACCCGTAACACCACAGATGTTGTGAAAGTTAATCATTTTTAAATGAAAAAATAAATCAAGCAAATTAATTTCAGAGATGTTTTTCCCTGAGTAATATTCAGGGAACACAACATCCTTTCATTCATTTATATGATTCTCTTGAGATTCATTTTGCTTTTGCTTTTTAAATTGACATCAGGAGGGGGTGGGGGGGCAGAGACCTACAACCTACAACAAAAATATTAAACCCAACATTTTATGGATATGGAAACCTTACAAGGTAACCAAGAGATGAGAAAAAAATTGGATGATAAGATTTTGTTTTTGGTGTATTTTAAAGCTGATTTAAGACAACAGAAACAGTAACAGAAAAGCTAACACAGGAGGAAGGTTAAAAAGGTTAAGGTAAGAAAAACATCACAATATTTACTGGCACATCAAAAGGGACACTTACTGGGTTCATGCAAAGGGAAAAAAATACAAAAAAAAAAATACAAAAAAATCACAATATATTGTGACAGTGGAGGAGAGACCAGTCTGGACTGCAAGGTTTGCTTTTAACAAAAATCACAGTCTATTTACGTTAGGGAAACGGGTAGGGGAGAAAACACAACCAATCTTCTTCCCGGTCTGGGGTAGCCTCTAGTCTGCGGGGTCCAGACTGGTGTCCTCCTGGAGAGAGAGGCAAAAAAAGGGATGGGTTTTTTAAAGCTCACACTTTTTATTTCTGCCCTTCCTGGTCTCAGCCACCTGCTCCTCTCTCTTCTCTTCTCTCTTCTGTCTCCCTTTCCACTCCTCTCACCCCCCAGCACCCTCTGATCTTTGATTGTCTTCAGCTGGGCTCTCTCCAGCCTTGGGTCACCTGGCAGGGTAGGTACCTATGATATGACCCTGCCCAGCTGGTGTCTGCTCAGTCCTCCTCTCTGGCGCCCTCTGCTGGCCATGAGACACCAGTGGTGGGGGGAGACACCACAATATATTTGAGTAAACTGTGTTGAAGATGGCTTATCAAATTTGATACAGCGGGTATATAAGGTCATGTAACTCTGAAACAGTCAATGGCCATTTACTTGCATTTCATGCATTATGTCTAAAATCAAGCAACATACAGTCTTTTTATTTTCAAATGACATAGTTTGCTACATTTAGAGTTAAAACTTAGCTATGAAACTTGCTGTAAGCACGGACCAGAACTGGAGCTACGTTGCCCATGTGTACTGTCAGAAATGCAGAGTGCATCTTTGCTTAAACAAGGAGAGAAACTGTTTTCAGGCCTTCCACCATGCAAAATAAAAGGTTGTGAACTGCAAAATGAAAAAAATACTAAAATGTTGTTGTTGTTGTTGTTGTTTTCCAGACTTCCACCCAGCCAGTTCCATTGGTGGCTTTCTCACTACTGCATGATGGTAGCACTGTTTGTGTTTGGAAGTATAAATTTGTTAGTCATGTTAGTCATGTTAGTCATATAACTGCCCCCGTGACCTACTATAACTATATCAATATCTTTTGAGGTTCGTGCCCCTGGTAGGTGTTGACACACTTAAAACAAGTTTCGTGGGAAGATGGCCCACTGGACACTCCGTCGCGCCCTTGATGCAGAGTTAATAGACACATAGGAATGTGCATACTTACCAGCATACTTACAACAGCCCACAGTCTTCCTCCTTGGCCATTGGCTCTGCTCCTGGATGTAGACGGTTCGTTGAGTGTGCAGGAAGACGGAAGAGAATGGCTCGCCAGGAATGCCCTTCTCTAGGGATGCCACCGCAGTTCCCCAATACAAGCATATGTGGCTGACACAACATATCCAGTCCAGCTCCCAGACATGCCCAACCTGCCTGGACAATGGAGGGGCCACCAGTCCATCAGGGCTCATACCTTTGGAATGCTCCACCCTCACGTGAAAACAAACCTCCAGCAAAAGACCCTGCCACGCTCACAGTCCAAACCTGGCTCACGCCACCCAGTACTGGGTCCAACAAGTGTGATCCCCTGGCCCTTCTGACACCTCGAGCTAAGGGCTTATTGACCTGGAAGTTCTGACACCCACTCAGCAAAGCCTCCGAACTGGTCTGTGCTGTAACCAGGGAACCTGGCCGGGTCGTAGGGGAACCCCATCCAGTCCGGGCGCCTAGACATGCCCAGCTTGCCTGGACAATAGAGGGGCCACCTTAGATCTACCCAGAGGGAGGTATTTCGCATGTGGCCCCTTCAACATCCTGGCCCCCCTTGCCAGCTGTACATGAATAAGTCACACGGGCTGGGAAAAGTCCATCAGGGCTCAAACCTTTGGAATGCTCCACCCTCAAGTGTGAACAAACCTCCAGCAGAAACCCCTGCCTCGCTCACAGAAGAAACCCGGCCTACGCCCCCCAGTGGTGGGTCCAACACGAATAACCCCTGGCCCTTCTGACACCTCGAGCTAAGGGCTTATTGACCTGGAAGTCCTGACACCCACTCAGCAAAGCCTCCAGTTCTGGTCTGAGCTTTAACCAGGGAACCTGGCCGGGTCGTAGGGGAACCCCATCCAGTCTGGGCGCCTAGACATGCCCAGCTTGCCTGGACAATAGAGGGGCCACCTTAGATCTACCCAGAGGGAGGTATTTCGCATGTGGCCCCTTCAACATCCTGGCCCCCCTTGCCAGCTGTACATGAATAAGTCACACGGGCTGGGAAAAGTCCATCAGGGCTCATACCTTTGGAATGCTCCACCCTCAAGTGTGAACAAACCTCCAGCAGAAACCCCTGCCTCGCTCATAGAAGAAACCCGGCCTACGCCCCCCAGTGGTGGGTCAAACACGAATAACCCCTGGCCCTTCTGACACCTCGAGCTAAGGGCTTATTGACCTGGAAGTCCTGACACCCACTCAGCAAAGCCTCCAGTTCTGGTCTGAGCTTGAACCAGGGAACCTGGCCGGGTCATAAGGGAACCCCATCCAGTCCGGGCGCCTAGACATGCCCAGCTTGCCAGGGCAATGGAGGGGCCACCTTAGATCTACCCAGAGGGAGGTATTTCGCATGTGGCCCCTTCAACATCCTGGCCCCCCTTGCCAGCTGTACATGAATAAGTCACACGGGCTGGGAAAAGTCCATCAGGGCTCATACCTTTGGAATGCTCCACCCTCAAGTGTGAACAAACCTCCAGCAGAAACCCCTGCCTCGCTCACAGTAGAAACCCGGCCTACGCCCCCCAGTGGTGGGTCAAACACGAATAACCCCTGGCCCTTCTGACACCTCGAGCTAAGGGCTTATTGACCTGGAAGTCCTGACACCCACTCAGCAAAGCCTCCAGTTCTGGTCTGAGCTGGAACCAGGGAACCTGGCCGGGTCGTAGGGGAACCTCATCCAGTCCGGGCACCTAGACATGCCCAGCCTGCCAGGGCAATGGAGGGGCCACCTTAGATCTACCCAGAGGGAGGTATTTCGCATGTGGCACCTTCAACATCCTGGCCCCCCTTGCCAGCTGTACATGAATAAGTCACACGGGCTGGGAAAAGTCCATCAGGGCTCATACCTTTGGAATGCTCCACCCTCAAGTGTGAACAAACCTCCAGCAGAAACCCCTGCCTCGCTCATAGAAGAAACCCGGCCTACGCCCCCCCAGTGGTGGGTCAAACACGAATATCCCCTGGCCCTTCTGACACCTCGAGCTAAGGGCTTATTGACCTGGAAGTCCTGACACCCACTCAGCAAAGCCTCCAGTTCTGGTCTGAGCTTGAACCAGGGAACCTGGCCGGGTCATAAGGGAACCCCATCCAGTCCGGGCGCCTAGACATGCCCAGCTTGCCAGGGCAATGGAGGGGCCACCTTAGATCTACCCAGAGGGAGGTATTTCGCATGTGGCCCCTTCAACATCCTGGCCCCCCTTGCCAGCTGTACATGAATAAGTCACACGGGCTGGGAAAAGTCCATCAGGGCTCATACCTTTGGAATGCTCCACCCTCAAGTGTGAACAAACCTCCAGCAGAAACCCCTGCCTCGCTCACAGTAGAAACCCGGCCTAAGCCCCCCAGTGGTGGGTCAAACACGAATAACCCCTGGCCCTTCTGACACCTTGAGCTAAGGGCTTATTGACCTGGAAGTCCTGACACCCACTCAGTAAAGCCTCCAGTTCTGGTCTGAGCTGGAACCAGGGAACCTGGCCGGGTCGTAGGGGAACCCCATCCAGTCCGGGCGCCTAGACATGCCCAGCTTGCCTGGACAATGGAGGGGCCACCTTAGATCTACCCAGAGGGAGGTATTTCGCATGTGGCACCTTCAACATCCTGGCCCCCCTTGCCAGCTGTACATGAATAAGTCACACGGGCTGGGAAAAGTCCATCAGGGCTCATACCTTTGGAATGCTCCACCCTCAAGTGTGAACAAACCTCCAGCAGAAACCCCTGCCTCGCTCATAGAAGAAACCCGGCCTACGCCCCCCCAGTGGTGGGTCAAACACGAATATCCCCTGGCCCTTCTGACACCTCGAGCTAAGGGCTTATTGACCTGGAAGTCCTGACACCCACTCAGCAAAGCCTCCAGTTCTGGTCTGAGCTTGAACCAGGGAACCTGGCCGGGTCATAAGGGAACCCCATCCAGTCCGGGCGCCTAGACATGCCCAGCTTGCCTGGACAATGGAGGGGCCACCTTAGATCTACCCAGAGGGAGGTATTTCGCATGTGGCACCTTCAACATCCTGGCCCCCCTTGCCAGCTGTACATGAATAAGTCACACGGGCTGGGAAAAGTCCATCAGGGCTCAAACCTTTGGAATGCTCCACCCTCAAGTGTGAACAAACCTCCAGCAGAAACCCCTGCCTCGCTCATAGAAGAAACCCGGCCTACGTCCCCCAGTGGTGGGTCAAACACGAATAACCCCTGGCCCTTCTGACACCTCGAGCTAAGGGCTTATTGACCTGGAAGTCCTGACACCCACTCAGCAAAGCCTCCAGTTCTAGTCTGAGCTTGAACCAGGGAACCTGGCCGGGTCATAAGGGAACCCCATCCAGTCCGGGCACCTAGACATGCCCAGCTTGCCAGGGCAATGGAGGGGCCACCTTAGATCTACCCAGAGGGAGGTATTTCGCATGTGGCACCTTCAACATCCTGGCCCCCCTTGCCAGCTGTACATGAATAAGTCACACGGGCTGGGAAAAGTCCATCAGGGCTCATACCTTTGGAATGCTCCACCCTCAAGTGTGAACAAACCTCCAGCAGAAACCCCTGCCTCGCTCACAGTAGAAACCCGGCCTACGCCCCCCAGTGGTGGGTCCAACACAAATAACCCCTGGCCCTTCTGACACCTCGAGCTAAGGGCTTATTGACCTGGAGGTTCTGACACCCACTCAGCCAAGCCTCCAGTACCAGTCCGTGTCGGAACCAGGAGAACCTGGCTAGGTTGTAGCGGAACCTCCCCAGTCCGGGTGCCCAGATATGCCCAACCTGCCAGGGCAATGGAGGGGCCACCAGAGGGAGGTATTTCGCGTGTGGCCCCTTCAACTTCCTGGCACCTCTGTCGGTTGTGATAAACCAGAAGCAGGGACTGGGAACAGTCCTTCTTACTTTGACTTTAGCCTCCGGTGGGCAGTTCTGGAGCCTGACCTCGAGTTTCGTGTGGATATTAAGCCACTGTATGCATCAGCAACCAAGTCAAAAATACCACAGTGGTCCTGGGTCAGGCAGGTGCAGAAAAGAGTCACCCCACCATCATTGGCGTTAATCATTCCCTGAGAAATGGCTCTTTTAGGCGGGCATTCTCCACAGGTGGCAGGAACGCACAAACTCGCACAAAGCCTGAGGAGCAAATGGACTTTGGTGCAAACGGCAAGCGACAGTAGCAGCAGCGACATTAGCTCAGTGGGTAGAGAGAATGCTTGGGGACCGTGGGATCCGGGTTCAAAGCAATGATTTTCAATCAGTTGACTGAGAATTGTAACTGGACTCGATGCTTGTGAAAATGGACTTTAGCCTGAAAAAGCAGCAGTGATAACTCTTGGTCAGGTTCTGAAATCATGCCACACAAACACAAACACAGTATAGTCCAATTCACTGCCACTGGAGCTTGGGTTTTCTGTGTCACGAGATCCCTTGATCAAGCCCTCATTCAGGCCACAAACAAGTGAACAATGGGCTAGGGGATCACTGTCAGATGATCGCTCAGTGTGCAGCCACCTGAGCTCTCGCCAGAACCCCCTTGGTTCTAATTCAATCTCAGGCGGTACGCTTGGACCACGAACTGGGGGATATCTTGGAAACATTTACCCAGTTTTCAGCCCCCTGAGCCGGGCTGCTCTCTGGCCAGAACCCCCTTGGTTCTCATTCAATCTCAGGCGGTACGCTTGGACCACTAACTAGGGGATATCTTGGAAGCCATTTACCCAGTTTTCAGCCCCCTGAGACGGGCTGCTCTCTGGCCATAACCCCCTTGGTTCTCATTCAATCTCAGGCGGTACGCTTGGACCACGAACTGGGGGATATCTTGGAAGCCATTTACCCAGTTTTCAGCCCCCTGAGCCGGGCTGCTCTCTGGCCAGAACCCCCTTGGTTCTCATTCAATCTCAGGCGGTACGCTTGGACCACGAACCGGGGGATATCTTGGAAGCATTTACCCAGTTTTCAGCCCCCTGAGCCGGGCTGCTCTCTGGCCAGAACCCCCTTGGTTCTCATTCAATCTCAGGCGGTACGCTTGGACCACGAACCGGGGGATATCTTGGAAGCATTTACCCAGTTTTCAGCCCCCTGAGCCGGGCTGCTCTCTGGCCAGAACCCCCTTGGTTCTCATTCAATCTCAGGCGGTACGCTTGGACCACGAACCGGGGGATATCTTGGAAGCATTTACCCAGTTTTCAGCCCCCTGAGCCGGGCTGCTCTCTGGCCAGAACCCCCTTGGTTCTCATTCAATCTCAGGCGGTACGCTTGGACCACGAACCGGGGGATATCTTGGAAGCATTTACCCAGTTTTCAGCCCCCTGAGCCGGGCTGCTCTCTGGCCAGAACCCCCTTGGTTCTCATTCAATCTCAGGCGGTACGCTTGGACCACGAACCGGGGGATATCTTGGAAGCATTTACCCAGTTTTCAGCCCCCTGAGCCGGGCTGCTCTCTGGCCAGAACCCCCTTGGTTCTCATTCAATCTCAGGCGGTACGCTTGGACCACGAACCGGGGGATATCTTGGAAACATTTACCCAGATCCGGGCTGCTCTCTGGCCAGAACCCCCTTGGTTCTCATTCAATCTCAGGCGGTACGCTTGGACCACGAACCGGGGGATATCTTGGAAACATTTACCCAGTTTTCAGCCCCCTGAGCCAGGCTGCTCTCTGGCCAGAACCCCCTTGGTTCTCATTCAATCTCAGGTGGTACGCTTGGACCACGAACCGGGGGATATCTTGGAAACATTTACCCAGTTTTCAGCCCCCTGAGCCGGGCTGCTCTCTGGCCAGAACCCCCTTGGCATTCAAACTCAGGCAGCACGTGTGGACCATGAGCCAATTCGGGGTTCAGTGCCTTGCTCAAGGACACTAGGGCATGCGACTGCTGTCTGCTGGACTCGAACCCTGGACCTTTGGATTGAGAGGCGACCACTCTGCCACTGAGCTACAGCCCAGGGCAGAGCCACCTGAGCTGGGTTCTTCTCTAGAGCCAGACCCCTGAGGCCAGGGACACTTTCTGTGAGAGCCAGACCCTGAGGCCAGGGAGACTTTCTGCTAGAGCCAGGCCATAGTGCACAATTTGTGGACACATTGTTTTCAATGTCCCCCTGTTCTGCTCTGGAGGTCCCCTGTTTCTGAAAACGTGATTCTCAAAAATGGGATGATGGTGGTTAGCCGATGGGACGTCACACAGCCACCAAAACACAGTATAACCATTGCGTGCTATGGCTATTAGGTTCGAGGAGTAGCCCAATCATTGATGTTTGGTGCCCCTGGTAGGTTGGGCCGCTAACCAGGGGCTCAGAGAGGATGACACTTTGAAAATTTTCACTCTACTGCCAGCTCATACCCCTGGTAAGACGCCCTGCCGACCAGGCTAAAGTTAATTCCATGATGTTGAATGAAGTGCAGTGTAGTTTGGGATGCATCAGCTCTCAGCTGTCTGGAATCCATACCGACAATTACTTAGAACACAATATCTGTTAATAAAATTGTCCAACCTAAAATGTGTTTTTCTCCATTTTTGAAAGTGGAATTACTTTCGCTATTTTCAATTTTTTCTATTGAAAAAGATAAAATTACACACACAGCCAACTATATAAAATAAATAAATAAATGGAAAAAATATATATATATATATATATATATATATATATATATATATATATATATATATATATATATATATATATATATATATATAGTGGTTCAATAATCACATCAGTTATGTTTTAAACTAACATCATGTCCATACCTACACAGTCATTGGATCTTTTGCTTGCACAACTTTTCGCAATACTGAATATTTCAACTTTCTTTACTCTACCAAGAAAAAACACTTATAACTGATCTATGGACAATAGAAGGAAGCTTGCACAGTCAAAAGCACAACTACGTTGGCGCAGTCAGGAGAGAGCTTGGGTTGAGTCCAATAGACCCCAGGTTCAAGCCCAGAAGCGGGTGTGTTTTTTTTTTTTTCAAACTTAGACTAGTAACTGATCTATGGACAATAGAAGGAAGCTTGCACAGTCAAAAGCACAACTACGTTGGCGCAGTCAGGAGAGAGCTTGTGTTATGTCCAACAGATCCCGGGTTCAAGCCCAGAAGCGGGTGTGTTTTTTTTTTTTGCAAACTTAGACTAGTAACTGATCTATGGACAATAGAAGGAAGCTTGCACAGTCAAAAGCAAAACTAAGTTGGCGCAGTCAGGAGAGAGCTTGTGTTATGTCCAACAGATCCCGGGTTCAAGCCCAGAAGCGGGTGTGTTTTTTTTTTGTTGCAAACTTAGACTAGTAACTGATCTATGGACAATAGAAGGAAGCTTGCACAGTCAAAAGCACAACTACGTTGGCGCAGTCAGGAGAGAGCTTGTGTTATGTCCAACAGATCCCGGGTTCAAGCCCAGAGGCGGGTGTGTTTTTTTTTTTTGCAAACTTAGACTAGTAACTGATCTATGGACAATAGAAGGAAGCTTGCACAGTCAAAAGCACAACTACATTGGCGCAGTCAGGAGAGAGCTTGTGTTATGTCCAACAGATCCCGGGTTCAAGCCCAGAAGCGGGTGTGTTTTTTTTTTGTTGCAAACTTAGACTAGTAACTGATCTATGGACAATAGAAGGAAGCTTGCACAGTCAAAAGCACAACTACGTTGGCGCAGTCAGGAGAGAGCTTGTGTTATGTCCAACAGATCCCGGGTTCAAGCCCAGAAGCGGGTGTGTTTTTTTTTTTTTGCAAACTTAGACTAGTAACTGATCTATGGACAATAGAAGGAAGCTTGCACAGTCAAAAGCACAACTACGTTGGCGCAGTCAGGAGAGAGCTTGGGTTGAGTCCAATAGACCCCAGGTTCAAGCCCAGAAGCGGGTGTGTTTTTTTTTTGCAAACTTAGACTAGTAACTGATCTATGGACTATAGAAGGAAGCTTGCACAGTCAAAAGCACAACTACGTTGGCGCAGTCAGGAGAGAGCTTGGGTTGAGTCCAATAGACCCCAGGTTCAAGCCCAGAAGCGGGTGTGTTTTTTTTTTTTGCAAACTTAGACTAGTAACTGATCTATGGACAATAGAAGGAAGCTTGCACAGTCAAAAGCACAACTACGTTGGCGCAGTCAGGAGAGAGCTTGTGTTATGTCCAACAGATCCCGGGTTCAAGCCCAGAAGCGGGTGTGTTTTTTTTTTTTGCAAACTTAGACTAGTAACTGATCTATGGACAATAGAAGGAAGCTTGCACAGTCAAAAGCAAAACTAAGTTGGCGCAGTCAGGAGAGAGCTTGTGTTATGTCCAACAGATCCCGGGTTCAAGCCCAGAAGCGGGTGTGTTTTTTTTTTGTTGCAAACTTAGACTAGTAACTGATCTATGGACAATAGAAGGAAGCTTGCACAGTCAAAAGCACAACTACGTTGGCGCAGTCAGGAGAGAGCTTGTGTTATGTCCAACAGATCCCGGGTTCAAGCCCAGAGGCGGGTGTGTTTTTTTTTTTTGCAAACTTAGACTAGTAACTGATCTATGGACAATAGAAGGAAGCTTGCACAGTCAAAAGCACAACTACATTGGCGCAGTCAGGAGAGAGCTTGTGTTATGTCCAACAGATCCCGGGTTCAAGCCCAGAAGCGGGTGTGTTTTTTTTTTGTTGCAAACTTAGACTAGTAACTGATCTATGGACAATAGAAGGAAGCTTGCACAGTCAAAAGCACAACTACGTTGGCGCAGTCAGGAGAGAGCTTGTGTTATGTCCAACAGATCCCGGGTTCAAGCCCAGAAGCGGGTGTGTTTTTTTTTTGTTGCAAACTTAGACTAGTAACTGATCTATGGACAATAGAAGGAAGCTTGCACAGTCAAAAGCACAACTACGTTGGCGCAGTCAGGAGAGAGCTTGTGTTATGTCCAACAGATCCCGGGTTCAAGCCCAGAGGCGGGTGTGTTTTTTTTTTTTGCAAACTTAGACTAGTAACTGATCTATGGACAATAGAAGGAAGCTTGCACAGTCAAAAGCACAACTACATTGGCGCAGTCAGGAGAGAGCTTGTGTTATGTCCAACAGATCCCGGGTTCAAGCCCAGAAGCGGGTGTGTTTTTTTTTTGTTGCAAACTTAGACTAGTAACTGATCTATGGACAATAGAAGGAAGCTTGCACAGTCAAAAGCACAACTACGTTGGCGCAGTCAGGAGAGAGCTTGTGTTATGTCCAACAGATCCCGGGTTCAAGCCCAGAAGCGGGTGTGTTTTTTTTTTTTGCAAACTTAGACTAGTAACTGATCTATGGACAATAGAAGGAAGCTTGCACAGTCAAAAGCACAACTACGTTGGCGCAGTCAGGAGAGAGCTTGGGTTGAGTCCAATAGACCCCAGGTTCAAGCCCAGAAGCGGGTGTGTTTTTTTTTTTTGCAAACTTAGACTAGTAACTGATCTATGGACAATAGAAGGAAGCTTGCACAGTCAAAAGCACAACTACGTTGGCGCAGTCAGGAGAGAGCTTGTGTTATGTCCAACAGATCCCGGGTTCAAGCCCAGAGGCGGGTGTGTTTTTTTTTTTTGCAAACTTAGACTAGTAACTGATCTATGGACAATAGAAGGAAGCTTGCACAGTCAAAAGCACAACTACATTGGCGCAGTCAGGAGAGAGCTTGTGTTATGTCCAACAGATCCCGGGTTCAAGCCCAGAAGCGGGTGTGTTTTTTTTTTGTTGCAAACTTAGACTAGTAACTGATCTATGGACAATAGAAGGAAGCTTGCACAGTCAAAAGCACAACTACGTTGGCGCAGTCAGGAGAGAGCTTGTGTTATGTCCAACAGATCCCGGGTTCAAGCCCAGAAGCGGGTGTGTTTTTTTTTTTTTGAAATTAGACTAGTAACTGATCTATGGACAATAGAAGGAAGCTTGCACAGTCAAAAGCACAACTACGTTGGCGCAGTCAGGAGAGAGCTTGGGTTGAGTCCAATAGACCCCAGGTTCAAGCCCAGAAGCGGGTGTGTTTTTTTTTTGCAAACTTAGACTAGTAACTGATCTATGGACTATAGAAGGAAGCTTGCACAGTCAAAAGCACAACTACGTTGGCGCAGTCAGGAGAGAGCTTGGGTTGAGTCCAATAGACCCCAGGTTCAAGCCCAGAAGCGGGTGTGTTTTTTTTTTTTGCAAACTTAGACTAGTAACTGATCTATGGACAATAGAAGGAAGCTTGCACAGTCAAAAGCACAACTACGTTGGCGCAGTCAGGAGAGAGCTTGTGTTATGTCCAACAGATCCCGGGTTCAAGCCCAGAAGCGGGTGTGTTTTTTTTTTGTTGCAAACTTAGACTAGTAACTGATCTATGGACAATAGAAGGAAGCTTGCACAGTCAAAAGCACAACTACGTTGGCGCAGTCAGGAGAGAGCTTGTGTTATGTCCAACAGATCCC
Source organism: Halichoeres trimaculatus (assembly GCF_033239565.1). Taxonomy (NCBI): domain Eukaryota; kingdom Metazoa; phylum Chordata; class Actinopteri; order Labriformes; family Labridae; genus Halichoeres; species Halichoeres trimaculatus. The sequence continues at coordinate 148,812 of NW_027437231.1, read as the reverse complement.
GGGTTCAAGCCCAGAAGCGGGTGTGTTTTTTTTTTGCAAACTTAGACTAGTAACTGATCTATGGACTATAGAAGGAAGCTTGCACAGTCAAAAGCACAACTACGTTGGCGCAGTCAGGAGAGAGCTTGGGTTGAGTCCAATAGACCCCAGGTTCAAGCCCAGAAGCGGGTGTGTTTTTTTTTTTTGCAAACTTAGACTAGTAACTGATCTATGGACAATAGAAGGAAGCTTGCACAGTCAAAAGCAAAACTACGTTGGCGCAGTCAGGAGAGAGCTTGTGTTATGTCCAACAGATCCCGGGTTCAAGCCCAGAAGCGGGTGTGTTTTTTTTTTGTTGCAAACTTAGACTAGTAACTGATCTATGGACAATAGAAGGAAGCTTGCACAGTCAAAAGCACAACTACGTTGGCGCAGTCAGGAGAGAGCTTGTGTTATGTCCAACAGATCCCGGGTTCAAGCCCAGAAGCGGGTGTGTTTTTTTTTTGCAAACTTAGACTAGTAACTGATCTATGGACTATAGAAGGAAGCTTGCACAGTCAAAAGCACAACTACGTTGGCGCAGTCAGGAGAGAGCTTGGGTTGAGTCCAATAGACCCCAGGTTCAAGCCCAGAAGCGGGTGTGTTTTTTTTTTTTTGCAAACTTAGACTAGTAACTGATCTATGGACAATAGAAGGAAGCTTGCACAGTCAAAAGCACAACTACGTTGGCGCAGTCAGGAGAGAGCTTGTGTTATGTCCAACAGATCCCGGGTTCAAGCCCAGAAGCGGGTGTATTTTTTTTTTTAAGCAAACTTAGACTTGTAACTGATCTATGGACTATAGAAGGAAGCCGCTCAGTCAAAGCACAACTCCGTTGGCGCAGTCAGGAGAGAGCTGGGGTTGAGGTCAACATACCTCGGGTTCAAGCCTAGGAGCAGGTGTATTTTTTTTTAAGCAAATTTAGACTAGTAACTGATCTATGGACTATAGAGGTATATAGATGCGATTTTTGGATGAAGGAAAAAAAGAATTTGTAATTATAATAATAATCTTAGTAATAATAATTATTATAATAATTCGTCCTTACAGTGGGTACAAGTTTAAATTTTTAAATGTATAAAAGAATCACTTTATATCTGTTTATTGCATCAGGGCTTCTTGACTTTCTCGGGAACCTTGATTTCAACCAAATTCAACAAAAACCTTTTTTTTTTCACGACATGATAAAATGCTCTGGTTGAAATTATATCCTTTGTAGTGTCAGGGTTGGTTTTGACCCGGTCATAAAAATAAGATTATAAAGCAACTTTTGGAGCCAAAATAGAAATCACAAATGTACTTTCAGCCAACACAGCAGGGGGAGTTGACGGCGCACCAGGGGGAGGTGTCAGCAGATTCATGTTGGCGCAGTGTCACCATGTGGAATCACCTTTACATTATCGTCATGATCAGAACCCACCTCCGGTGAAGGAAGGTATTTCTATGGAAAATTGTGGCTGTTGTCACCTTTTATATCATAAGACAATTTGTGCCTTTATTCTGTTATATGTTGACTGTACTTTGAGGGTGACAGAAGAAAGAAAATCAGATCATTTTAAATAGTTACCACTGGTGGGATCGAACCCACGCTTGCAAGTAAAACATGGATCACCGTGCATCTACGTCCTACCCTCTAACCACTCAGCCACTGACTTTCCTGTGACAGGGACACACAGTCTACTATCTGACATGTCTTGATTCACGGTTATTCCAGTCTAGTATAACTGGGGCGGTTCACCTGTCAAAGGATCACGCAGGTGTCCTAATGCCAGCTCAGGGAGGACGGAAACCTCCCGTGGAGCTGAAGGACAAAAGCTCGCTTGATCTTGATTTTCAGTATGAATACGGACCGTCAAATCGGAGCCTCACGATCCTTCTGACTTTTTGGCTTTTAAGCAGGTGTCAGAAAAGTTAACAAAAGGTCTCAGCTTATGTTTCTGAACAAGAACATCAAATATTACAGGTATAGATTCATTTAATGTGACACCTGCAGTTCACAAGGCGTCTTTCAGAAGCTTGTCAGACCTTCTCTGAGACGCAGCTAAGGTAAGCCTGACGTTTAGCCTGACTGGGACCAGGCTTGTCGCACTGGCTAATTTACCATGCTTACCAAACCACGCTAGCCTTAAGCCTCGTTTGTGGAACCCAACGCTCGCTAAAGTTAGCCAGGCTAACCCAAATAAGCCAGGCTTTGAGCTAAGCCAGCTTCGTGGAATACCCCCAAGCTCTTGCACACAGATATATTTTTTAAAACTCTGATTTATCATTCTAATAGTTTCAAAAGTAATAATTGATTTCCAATGGCTTGATTGGTTCTTATACAAATAACTTCTTAATTCATTTTTTTGTGTTGAGACCTGTTCTGTATTTCAATATGTTCATATTAAAGTCCTATTGCTGACATTTTTTTATTATTATTATTAGTTTTTATTTTTGCATTTTCTTGAAGAAAATATATGGGTCGAAAATGACCCGTAACACCACAGATGTTGTGAAAGTTAATCATTTTTAAATGAAAAAATAAATCAAGCAAATTAATTTCAGAGATGTTTTTCCCTGAGTAATATTCAGGGAACACAACATCCTTTCATTCATTTATATGATTCTCTTGAGATTCATTTTGCTTTTGCTTTTTAAATTGACATCAGGAGGGGGTGGGGGGGCAGAGACCTACAACCTACAACAAAAATATTAAACCCAACATTTTATGGATATGGAAACCTTACAAGGTAACCAAGAGATGAGAAAAAAATTGGATGATAAGATTTTGTTTTTGGTGTATTTTAAAGCTGATTTAAGACAACAGAAACAGTAACAGAAAAGCTAACACAGGAGGAAGGTTAAAAAGGTTAAGGTAAGAAAAACATCACAATATTTACTGGCACATCAAAAGGGACACTTACTGGGTTCATGCAAAGGGAAAAAAATACAAAAAAAAAAATACAAAAAAATCACAATATATTGTGACAGTGGAGGAGAGACCAGTCTGGACTGCAAGGTTTGCTTTTAACAAAAATCACAGTCTATTTACGTTAGGGAAACGGGTAGGGGAGAAAACACAACCAATCTTCTTCCCGGTCTGGGGTAGCCTCTAGTCTGCGGGGTCCAGACTGGTGTCCTCCTGGAGAGAGAGGCAAAAAAAGGGATGGGTTTTTTAAAGCTCACACTTTTTATTTCTGCCCTTCCTGGTCTCAGCCACCTGCTCCTCTCTCTTCTCTTCTCTCTTCTGTCTCCCTTTCCACTCCTCTCACCCCCCAGCACCCTCTGATCTTTGATTGTCTTCAGCTGGGCTCTCTCCAGCCTTGGGTCACCTGGCAGGGTAGGTACCTATGATATGACCCTGCCCAGCTGGTGTCTGCTCAGTCCTCCTCTCTGGCGCCCTCTGCTGGCCATGAGACACCAGTGGTGGGGGGAGACACCACAATATATTTGAGTAAACTGTGTTGAAGATGGCTTATCAAATTTGATACAGCGGGTATATAAGGTCATGTAACTCTGAAACAGTCAATGGCCATTTACTTGCATTTCATGCATTATGTCTAAAATCAAGCAACATACAGTCTTTTTATTTTCAAATGACATAGTTTGCTACATTTAGAGTTAAAACTTAGCTATGAAACTTGCTGTAAGCACGGACCAGAACTGGAGCTACGTTGCCCATGTGTACTGTCAGAAATGCAGAGTGCATCTTTGCTTAAACAAGGAGAGAAACTGTTTTCAGGCCTTCCACCATGCAAAATAAAAGGTTGTGAACTGCAAAATGAAAAAAATACTAAAATGTTGTTGTTGTTGTTGTTTTTTTCCAGACTTCCACCCAGCCAGTTCCATTGGTGGCTTTCTCACTACTGCATGATGGTAGCACTGTTTGTGTTTGGAAGTATAAATTTGTTAGTCATGTTAGTCATGTTAGTCATATAACTGCCCCCGTGACCTACTATAACTATATCAATATCTTTTGAGGTTCGTGCCCCTGGTAGGTGTTGACACACTTAAAACAAGTTTCGTGGGAAGATGGCCCACTGGACACTCCGTCGCGCCCTTGATGCAGAGTTAATAGACACATAGGAATGTGCATACTTACCAGCATACTTACAACAGCCCACAGTCTTCCTCCTTGGCCATTGGCTCTGCTCCTGGATGTAGACGGTTCGTTGAGTGTGCAGGAAGACGGAAGAGAATGGCTCGCCAGGAATGCCCTTCTCTAGGGATGCCACCGCAGTTCCCCAATACAAGCATATGTGGCTGACACAACATATCCAGTCCAGCTCCCAGACATGCCCAACCTGCCTGGACAATGGAGGGGCCACCAGTCCATCAGGGCTCATACCTTTGGAATGCTCCACCCTCACGTGAAAACAAACCTCCAGCAAAAGACCCTGCCACGCTCACAGTCCAAACCTGGCTCACGCCACCCAGTACTGGGTCCAACAAGTGTGATCCCTTGGCCCTTCTGACACCTCGAGCTAAGGGCTTATTGACCTGGAAGTTCTGACACCCACTCAGCAAAGCCTCCGAACTGGTCTGTGCTGTAACCAGGGAACCTGGCCGGGTTGTAGGGGAACCCCATCCAGTCCGGGCGCCTAGACATGCCCAGCTTGCCTGGACAATAGAGGGGCCACCTTAGATCTACCCAGAGGGAGGTATTTCGCATGTGGCCCCTTCAACATCCTGGCCCCCCTTGCCAGCTGTACATGAATAAGTCACACGGGCTGGGAAAAGTCCATCAGGGCTCAAACCTTTGGAATGCTCCACCCTCAAGTGTGAACAAACCTCCAGCAGAAACCCCTGCCTCGCTCACAGAAGAAACCCGGCCTACGCCCCCCAGTGGTGGGTCCAACACGAATAACCCCTGGCCCTTCTGACACCTCGAGCTAAGGGCTTATTGACCTGGAAGTCCTGACACCCACTCAGCAAAGCCTCCAGTTCTGGTCTGAGCTTTAACCAGGGAACCTGGCCGGGTCGTAGGGGAACCCCATCCAGTCTGGGCGCCTAGACATGCCCAGCTTGCCTGGACAATAGAGGGGCCACCTTAGATCTACCCAGAGGGAGGTATTTCGCATGTGGCCCCTTCAACATCCTGGCCCCCCTTGCCAGCTGTACATGAATAAGTCACACGGGCTGGGAAAAGTCCATCAGGGCTCATACCTTTGGAATGCTCCACCCTCAAGTGTGAACAAACCTCCAGCAGAAACCCCTGCCTCGCTCATAGAAGAAACCCGGCCTACGCCCCCCAGTGGTGGGTCAAACACGAATAACCCCTGGCCCTTCTGACACCTCGAGCTAAGGGCTTATTGACCTGGAAGTCCTGACACCCACTCAGCAAAGCCTCCAGTTCTGGTCTGAGCTTGAACCAGGGAACCTGGCCGGGTCATAAGGGAACCCCATCCAGTCCGGGCGCCTAGACATGCCCAGCTTGCCAGGGCAATGGAGGGGCCACCTTAGATCTACCCAGAGGGAGGTATTTCGCATGTGGCCCCTTCAACATCCTGGCCCCCCTTGCCAGCTGTACATGAATAAGTCACACGGGCTGGGAAAAGTCCATCAGGGCTCATACCTTTGGAATGCTCCACCCTCAAGTGTGAACAAACCTCCAGCAGAAACCCCTGCCTCGCTCACAGTAGAAACCCGGCCTACGCCCCCCAGTGGTGGGTCAAACACGAATAACCCCTGGCCCTTCTGACACCTCGAGCTAAGGGCTTATTGACCTGGAAGTCCTGACACCCACTCAGCAAAGCCTCCAGTTCTGGTCTGAGCTGGAACCAGGGAACCTGGCCGGGTCGTAGGGGAACCTCATCCAGTCCGGGCACCTAGACATGCCCAGCCTGCCAGGGCAATGGAGGGGCCACCTTAGATCTACCCAGAGGGAGGTATTTCGCATGTGGCACCTTCAACATCCTGGCCCCCCTTGCCAGCTGTACATGAATAAGTCACACGGGCTGGGAAAAGTCCATCAGGGCTCATACCTTTGGAATGCTCCACCCTCAAGTGTGAACAAACCTCCAGCAGAAACCCCTGCCTCGCTCATAGAAGAAACCCGGCCTACGCCCCCCCAGTGGTGGGTCAAACACGAATATCCCCTGGCCCTTCTGACACCTCGAGCTAAGGGCTTATTGACCTGGAAGTCCTGACACCCACTCAGCAAAGCCTCCAGTTCTGGTCTGAGCTTGAACCAGGGAACCTGGCCGGGTCATAAGGGAACCCCATCCAGTCCGGGCGCCTAGACATGCCCAGCTTGCCAGGGCAATGGAGGGGCCACCTTAGATCTACCCAGAGGGAGGTATTTCGCATGTGGCCCCTTCAACATCCTGGCCCCCCTTGCCAGCTGTACATGAATAAGTCACACGGGCTGGGAAAAGTCCATCAGGGCTCATACCTTTGGAATGCTCCACCCTCAAGTGTGAACAAACCTCCAGCAGAAACCCCTGCCTCGCTCACAGTAGAAACCCGGCCTAAGCCCCCCAGTGGTGGGTCAAACACGAATAACCCCTGGCCCTTCTGACACCTTGAGCTAAGGGCTTATTGACCTGGAAGTCCTGACACCCACTCAGTAAAGCCTCCAGTTCTGGTCTGAGCTGGAACCAGGGAACCTGGCCGGGTCGTAGGGGAACCCCATCCAGTCCGGGCGCCTAGACATGCCCAGCTTGCCTGGACAATGGAGGGGCCACCTTAGATCTACCCAGAGGGAGGTATTTCGCATGTGGCACCTTCAACATCCTGGCCCCCCTTGCCAGCTGTACATGAATAAGTCACACGGGCTGGGAAAAGTCCATCAGGGCTCAAACCTTTGGAATGCTCCACCCTCAAGTGTGAACAAACCTCCAGCAGAAACCCCTGCCTCGCTCATAGAAGAAACCCGGCCTACGTCCCCCAGTGGTGGGTCAAACACGAATAACCCCTGGCCCTTCTGACACCTCGAGCTAAGGGCTTATTGACCTGGAAGTCCTGACACCCACTCAGCAAAGCCTCCAGTTCTAGTCTGAGCTTGAACCAGGGAACCTGGCCGGGTCATAAGGGAACCCCATCCAGTCCGGGCACCTAGACATGCCCAGCTTGCCAGGGCAATGGAGGGGCCACCTTAGATCTACCCAGAGGGAGGTATTTCGCATGTGGCACCTTCAACATCCTGGCCCCCCTTGCCAGCTGTACATGAATAAGTCACACGGGCTGGGAAAAGTCCATCAGGGCTCATACCTTTGGAATGCTCCACCCTCAAGTGTGAACAAACCTCCAGCAGAAACCCCTGCCTCGCTCACAGTAGAAACCCGGCCTACGCCCCCCAGTGGTGGGTCCAACACAAATAACCCCTGGCCCTTCTGACACCTCGAGCTAAGGGCTTATTGACCTGGAGGTTCTGACACCCACTCAGCCAAGCCTCCAGTACCAGTCCGTGTCGGAACCAGGAGAACCTGGCTAGGTTGTAGCGGAACCTCCCCAGTCCGGGTGCCCAGATATGCCCAACCTGCCAGGGCAATGGAGGGGCCACCAGAGGGAGGTATTTCGCGTGTGGCCCCTTCAACTTCCTGGCACCTCTGTCGGTTGTGATAAACCAGAAGCAGGGACTGGGAACAGTCCTTCTTACTTTGACTTTAGCCTCCGGTGGGCAGTTCTGGAGCCTGACCTCGAGTTTCGTGTGGATATTAAGCCACTGTATGCATCAGCAACCAAGTCAAAAATACCACAGTGGTCCTGGGTCAGGCAGGTGCAGAAAAGAGTCACCCCACCATCATTGGCGTTAATCATTCCCTGAGAAATGGCTCTTTTAGGCGGGCATTCTCCACAGGTGGCAGGAACGCACAAACTCGCACAAAGCCTGAGGAGCAAATGGACTTTGGTGCAAACGGCAAGCGACAGTAGCAGCAGCGACATTAGCTCAGTGGGTAGAGAGAATGCTTGGGGACCGTGGGATCCGGGTTCAAAGCAATGATTTTCAATCAGTTGACTGAGAATTGTAACTGGACTCGATGCTTGTGAAAATGGACTTTAGCCTGAAAAAGCAGCAGTGATAACTCTTGGTCAGGTTCTGAAATCATGCCACACAAACACAAACACAGTATAGTCCAATTCACTGCCACTGGAGCTTGGGTTTTCTGTGTCACGAGATCCCTTGATCAAGCCCTCATTCAGGCCACAAACAAGTGAACAATGGGCTAGGGGATCACTGTCAGATGATCGCTCAGTGTGCAGCCACCTGAGCTCTCGCCAGAACCCCCTTGGTTCTAATTCAATCTCAGGCGGTACGCTTGGACCACGAACTGGGGGATATCTTGGAAACATTTACCCAGTTTTCAGCCCCCTGAGCCGGGCTGCTCTCTGGCCAGAACCCCCTTGGTTCTCATTCAATCTCAGGCGGTACGCTTGGACCACTAACTGGGGGATATCTTGGAAACATTTACCCAGTTTTCAGCCCCCTGAGCCGGGCTGCTCTCTGGCCAGAACCCCCTTGGTTCTCATTCAATCTCAGGCGGTACGCTTGGACCACTAACTGGGGGATATCTTGGAAACATTTACCCAGTTTTCAGCCCCCTGAGCCGGGCTGCTCTCTGGCCAGAACCCCCTTGGTTCTCATTCAATCTCAGGCGGTACGCTTGGACCACGAACCGGGGGATATCTTGGAAGCATTTACCCAGTTTTCAGCCCCCTGAGCCGGGCTGCTCTCTGGCCAGAACCCCCTTGGTTCTCATTCAATCTCAGGCGGTACGCTTGGACCACGAACCGGGGGATATCTTGGAAGCATTTACCCAGTTTTCAGCCCCCTGAGCCGGGCTGCTCTCTGGCCAGAACCCCCTTGGTTCTCATTCAATCTCAGGCGGTACGCTTGGACCACGAACCGGGGGATATCTTGGAAGCATTTACCCAGTTTTCAGCCCCCTGAGCCGGGCTGCTCTCTGGCCAGAACCCCCTTGGTTCTCATTCAATCTCAGGCGGTACGCTTGGACCACGAACCGGGGGATATCTTGGAAGCATTTACCCAGTTTTCAGCCCCCTGAGCCGGGCTGCTCTCTGGCCAGAACCCCCTTGGTTCTCATTCAATCTCAGGCGGTACGCTTGGACCACGAACCGGGGGATATCTTGGAAGCATTTACCCAGTTTTCAGCCCCCTGAGCCGGGCTGCTCTCTGGCCAGAACCCCCTTGGTTCTCATTCAATCTCAGGCGGTACGCTTGGACCACGAACCGGGGGATATCTTGGAAGCATTTACCCAGTTTTCAGCCCCCTGAGCCGGGCTGCTCTCTGGCCAGAACCCCCTTGGTTCTCATTCAATCTCAGGCGGTACGCTTGGACCACGAACCGGGGGATATCTTGGAAGCATTTACCCAGTTTTCAGCCCCCTGAGCCGGGCTGCTCTCTGGCCAGAACCCCCTTGGTTCTCATTCAATCTCAGGCGGTACGCTTGGACCACGAACCGGGGGATATCTTGGAAGCATTTACCCAGTTTTCAGCCCCCTGAGCCGGGCTGCTCTCTGGCCAGAACCCCCTTGGTTCTCATTCAATCTCAGGCGGTACGCTTGGACCACGAACCGGGGGATATCTTGGAAGCATTTACCCAGATCCGGGCTGCTCTCTGGCCAGAACCCCCTTGGTTCTCATTCAATCTCAGGCGGTACGCTTGGACCACGAACCGGGGGATATCTTGGAAACATTTACCCAGTTTTCAGCCCCCTGAGCCAGGCTGCTCTCTGGCCAGAACCCCCTTGGTTCTCATTCAATCTCAGGTGGTACGCTTGGACCACGAACCGGGGGATATCTTGGAAACATTTACCCAGTTTTCAGCCCCCTGAGCCGGGCTGCTCTCTGGCCAGAACCCCCTTGGCATTCAAACTCAGGCAGCACGTGTGGACCATGAGCCAATTCGGGGTTCAGTGCCTTGCTTAAGGACACTAGGGCATGCGACTGCTGTCTGCTGGACTCGAACCCTGGACCTTTGGATTGAGAGGCGACCACTCTGCCACTGAGCTACAGCCCAGGGCAGAGCCACCTGAGCTGGGTTCTTCTCTAGAGCCAGACCCCTGAGGCCAGGGACACTTTCTGTGAGAGCCAGACCCTGAGGCCAGGGAGACTTTCTGCTAGAGCCAGGCCATAGTGCACAATTTGTGGACACATTGTTTTCAATGTCCCCCTGTTCTGCTCTGGAGGTCCCCTGTTTCTGAAAACGTGATTCTCAAAAATGGGATGATGGTGGTTAGCCGATGGGACGTCACACAGCCACCAAAACACAGTATAACCATTGCGTGCTATGGCTATTAGGTTCGAGGAGTAGCCCAATCATTGATGTTTGGTGCCCCTGGTAGGTTGGGCCGCTAACCAGGGGCTCAGAGAGGATGACACTTTGAAAATTTTCACTCTACTGCCAGCTCATACCCCTGGTAAGACGCCCTGCCGACCAGGCTAAAGTTAATTCCATGATGTTGAATGAAGTGCAGTGTAGTTTGGGATGCATCAGCTCTCAGCTGTCTGGAATCCATACCGACAATTACTTAGAACACAATATCTGTTAATAAAATTGTCCAACCTAAAATGTGTTTTTCTCCATTTTTGAAAGTGGAATTACTTTCGCTATTTTCAATTTTTTCTATTGAAAAAGATAAAATTACACACACAGCCAACTATATAAAATAAATAAATAAATGGAAAATATATATATATATATATATATATATATATATATATATATATATATATATATATATATATATATATATATATATATATATATATATATATATAGTGGTTCAATAATCACATCAGTTATGTTTTAAACTAACATCATGTCCATACCTACACAGTCATTGGATCTTTTGCTTGCACAACTTTTCGCAATACTGAATATTTCAACTTTCTTTACTCTACCAAGAAAAAACACTTATAACTGATCTATGGACAATAGAAGGAAGCTTGCACAGTCAAAAGCACAACTACGTTGGCGCAGTCAGGAGAGAGCTTGGGTTGAGTCCAATAGACCCCAGGTTCAAGCCCAGAAGCGGGTGTGTTTTTTTTTTTTGCAAACTTAGACTAGTAACTGATCTATGGACAATAGAAGGAAGCTTGCACAGTCAAAAGCACAACTACGTTGGCGCAGTCAGGAGAGAGCTTGTGTTATGTCCAACAGATCCCGGGTTCAAGCCCAGAAGCGGGTGTGTTTTTTTTTTTTTGCAAACTTAGACTAGTAACTGATCTATGGACAATAGAAGGAAGCTTGCACAGTCAAAAGCACAACTACGTTGGCGCAGTCAGGAGAGAGCTTGTGTTATGTCCAACAGATCCCGGGTTCAAGCCCAGAAGCGGGTGTGTTTTTTTTTTTTGCAAACTTAGACTAGTAACTGATCTATGGACAATAGAAGGAAGCTTGCACAGTCAAAAGCACAACTACATTGGCGCAGTCAGGAGAGAGCTTGTGTTATGTCCAACAGATCCCGGGTTCAAGCCCAGAAGCGGGTGTGTTTTTTTTTTGTTGCAAACTTAGACTAGTAACTGATCTATGGACAATAGAAGGAAGCTTGCACAGTCAAAAGCACAACTACGTTGGCGCAGTCAGGAGAGAGCTTGTGTTATGTCCAACAGATCCCGGGTTCAAGCCCAGAAGCGGGTGTGTTTTTTTTTTTTGCAAACTTAGACTAGTAACTGATCTATGGACAATAGAAGGAAGCTTGCACAGTCAAAAGCACAACTACGTTGGCGCAGTCAGGAGAGAGCTTGGGTTGAGTCCAATAGACCCCAGGTTCAAGCCCAGAAGCGGGTGTGTTTTTTTTTTGCAAACTTAGACTAGTAACTGATCTATGGACTATAGAAGGAAGCTTGCACAGTCAAAAGCACAACTACGTTGGCGCAGTCAGGAGAGAGCTTGGGTTGAGTCCAATAGACCCCAGGTTCAAGCCCAGAAGCGGGTGTGTTTTTTTTTTTTGCAAACTTAGACTAGTAACTGATCTATGGACAATAGAAGGAAGCTTGCACAGTCAAAAGCACAACTACGTTGGCGCAGTCAGGAGAGAGCTTGTGTTATGTCCAACAGATCCCGGGTTCAAGCCCAGAAGCGGGTGTGTTTTTTTTTTGTTGCAAACTTAGACTAGTAACTGATCTATGGACAATAGAAGGAAGCTTGCACAGTCAAAAGCACAACTACGTTGGCGCAGTCAGGAGAGAGCTTGTGTTATGTCCAACAGATCCCGGGTTCAAGCCCAGAAGCGGGTGTGTTTTTTTTTTGCAAACTTAGACTAGTAACTGATCTATGGACTATAGAAGGAAGCTTGCACAGTCAAAAGCACAACTACGTTGGCGCAGTCAGGAGAGAGCTTGGGTTGAGTCCAATAGACCCCAGGTTCAAGCCCAGAAGCGGGTGTGTTTTTTTTTTTTGCAAACTTAGACTAGTAACTGATCTATGGACAATAGAAGGAAGCTTGCACAGTCAAAAGCAAAACTACGTTGGCGCAGTCAGGAGAGAGCTTGTGTTATGTCCAACAGATCCCGGGTTCAAGCCCAGAAGCGGGTGTGTTTTTTTTTTGTTGCAAACTTAGACTAGTAACTGATCTATGGACAATAGAAGGAAGCTTGCACAGTCAAAAGCACAACTACGTTGGCGCAGTCAGGAGAGAGCTTGTGTTATGTCCAACAGATCCCGGGTTCAAGCCCAGAAGCGGGTGTGTTTTTTTTTTGCAAACTTAGACTAGTAACTGATCTATGGACTATAGAAGGAAGCTTGCACAGTCAAAAGCACAACTACGTTGGCGCAGTCAGGAGAGAGCTTGGGTTGAGTCCAATAGACCCCAGGTTCAAGCCCAGAAGCGGGTGTGTTTTTTTTTTTTGCAAACTTAGACTAGTAACTGATCTATGGACAATAGAAGGAAGCTTGCACAGTCAAAAGCACAACTACGTTGGCGCAGTCAGGAGAGAGCTTGTGTTATGTCCAACAGATCCCGGGTTCAAGCCCAGAAGCGGGTGTATTTTTTTTTTTAAGCAAACTTAGACTTGTAACTGATCTATGGACTATAGAAGGAAGCCGCTCAGTCAAAGCACAACTCCGTTGGCGCAGTCAGGAGAGAGCTGGGGTTGAGGTCAACATACCTCGGGTTCAAGCCTAGGAGCAGGTGTATTTTTTTTTAAGCAAATTTAGACTAGTAACTGATCTATGGACTATAGAGGTATATAGATGCGATTTTTGGATGAAGGAAAAAAAGAATTTGTAATTATAATAATAATCTTAGTAATAATAATTATTATAATAATTCGTCCTTACAGTGGGTACAAGTTTAAATTTTTAAATGTATAAAAGAATCACTTTATATCTGTTTATTGCATCAGGGCTTCTTGACTTTCTCGGGAACCTTGATTTCAACCAAATTCAACAAAAACCTTTTTTTTTTCACGACATGATAAAATGCTCTGGTTGAAATTATATCCTTTGTAGTGTCAGGGTTGGTTTTGACCCGGTCATAAAAATAAGATTATAAAGCAACTTTTGGAGCCAAAATAGAAATCACAAATGTACTTTCAGCCAACACAGCAGGGGGAGTTGACGGCGCACCAGGGGGAGGTGTCAGCAGATTCATGTTGGCGCAGTGTCACCATGTGGAATCACCTTTACATTATCGTCATGATCAGAACCCACCTCCGGTGAAGGAAGGTATTTCTATGGAAAATTGTGGCTGTTGTCACCTTTTATATCATAAGACAATTTGTGCCTTTATTCTGTTATATGTTGACTGTACTTTGAGGGTGACAGAAGAAAGAAAATCAGATCATTTTAAATAGTTACCACTGGTGGGATCGAACCCACGCTTGCAAGTAAAACATGGATCACCGTGCATCTACGTCCTACCCTCTAACCACTCAGCCACTGACTTTCCTGTGACAGGGACACACAGTCTACTATCTGACATGTCTTGATTCACGGTTATTCCAGTCTAGTATAACTGGGGCGGTTCACCTGTCAAAGGATCACGCAGGTGTCCTAATGCCAGCTCAGGGAGGACGGAAACCTCCCGTGGAGCTGAAGGACAAAAGCTCGCTTGATCTTGATTTTCAGTATGAATACGGACCGTCAAATCGGAGCCTCACGATCCTTCTGACTTTTTGGCTTTTAAGCAGGTGTCAGAAAAGTTAACAAAAGGTCTCAGCTTATGTTTCTGAACAAGAACATCAAATATTACAGGTATAGATTCATTTAATGTGACACCTGCAGTTCACAAGGCGTCTTTCAGAAGCTTGTCAGACCTTCTCTGAGACGCAGCTAAGGTAAGCCTGACGTTTAGCCTGACTGGGACCAGGCTTGTCGCACTGGCTAATTTACCATGCTTACCAAACCACGCTAGCCTTAAGCCTCGTTTGTGGAACCCAACGCTCGCTAAAGTTAGCCAGGCTAACCCAAATAAGCCAGGCTTTGAGCTAAGCCAGCTTCGTGGAATACCCCCAAGCTCTTGCACACAGATATATTTTTTAAAACTCTGATTTATCATTCTAATAGTTTCAAAAGTAATAATTGATTTCCAATGGCTTGATTGGTTCTTATACAAATAACTTCTTAATTCATTTTTTTTGTGTTGAGACCTGTTCTGTATTTCAATATGTTCATATTAAAGTCCTATTGCTGACATTTTTTTATTATTATTATTAGTTTTTATTTTTGCATTTTCTTGAAGAAAATATATGGGTCGAAAATGACCCGTAACACCACAGATGTTGTGAAAGTTAATCATTTTTAAATGAAAAAATAAATCAAGCAAATTAATTTCAGAGATGTTTTTCCCTGAGTAATATTCAGGGAACACAACATCCTTTCATTCATTTATATGATTCTCTTGAGATTCATTTTGCTTTTGCTTTTTAAATTGACATCAGGAGGGGGTGGGGGGGCAGAGACCTACAACCTACAACAAAAATATTAAACCCAACATTTTATGGATATGGAAACCTTACAAGGTAACCAAGAGATGAGAAAAAAATTGGATGATAAGATTTTGTTTTTGGTGTATTTTAAAGCTGATTTAAGACAACAGAAACAGTAACAGAAAAGCTAACACAGGAGGAAGGTTAAAAAGGTTAAGGTAAGAAAAACATCACAATATTTACTGGCACATCAAAAGGGACACTTACTGGGTTCATGCAAAGGGAAAAAAATACAAAAAAAAAAATACAAAAAAATCACAATATATTGTGACAGTGGAGGAGAGACCAGTCTGGACTGCAAGGTTTGCTTTTAACAAAAATCACAGTCTATTTACGTTAGGGAAACGGGTAGGGGAGAAAACACAACCAATCTTCTTCCCGGTCTGGGGTAGCCTCTAGTCTGCGGGGTCCAGACTGGTGTCCTCCTGGAGAGAGAGGCAAAAAAAGGGATGGGTTTTTTAAAGCTCACACTTTTTATTTCTGCCCTTCCTGGTCTCAGCCACCTGCTCCTCTCTCTTCTCTTCTCTCTTCTGTCTCCCTTTCCACTCCTCTCACCCCCCAGCACCCTCTGATCTTTGATTGTCTTCAGCTGGGCTCTCTCCAGCCTTGGGTCACCTGGCAGGGTAGGTACCTATGATATGACCCTGCCCAGCTGGTGTCTGCTCAGTCCTCCTCTCTGGCGCCCTCTGCTGGCCATGAGACACCAGTGGTGGGGGGAGACACCACAATATATTTGAGTAAACTGTGTTGAAGATGGCTTATCAAATTTGATACAGCGGGTATATAAGGTCATGTAACTCTGAAACAGTCAATGGCCATTTACTTGCATTTCATGCATTATGTCTAAAATCAAGCAACATACAGTCTTTTTATTTTCAAATGACATAGTTTGCTACATTTAGAGTTAAAACTTAGCTATGAAACTTGCTGTAAGCACGGACCAGAACTGGAGCTACGTTGCCCATGTGTACTGTCAGAAATGCAGAGTGCATCTTTGCTTAAACAAGGAGAGAAACTGTTTTCAGGCCTTCCACCATGCAAAATAAAAGGTTGTGAACTGCAAAATGAAAAAAATACTAAAATGTTGTTGTTGTTGTTGTTTTTTTCCAGACTTCCACCCAGCCAGTTCCATTGGTGGCTTTCTCACTACTGCATGATGGTAGCACTGTTTGTGTTTGGAAGTATAAATTTGTTAGTCATGTTAGTCATGTTAGTCATATAACTGCCCCCGTGACCTACTATAACTATATCAATATCTTTTGAGGTTCGTGCCCCTGGTAGGTGTTGACACACTTAAAACAAGTTTCGTGGGAAGATGGCCCACTGGACACTCCGTCGCGCCCTTGATGCAGAGTTAATAGACACATAGGAATGTGCATACTTACCAGCATACTTACAACAGCCCACAGTCTTCCTCCTTGGCCATTGGCTCTGCTCCTGGATGTAGACGGTTCGTTGAGTGTGCAGGAAGACGGAAGAGAATGGCTCGCCAGGAATGCCCTTCTCTAGGGATGCCACCGCAGTTCCCCAATACAAGCATATGTGGCTGACACAACATATCCAGTCCAGCTCCCAGACATGCCCAACCTGCCTGGACAATGGAGGGGCCACCAGTCCATCAGGGCTCATACCTTTGGAATGCTCCACCCTCACGTGAAAACAAACCTCCAGCAAAAGACCCTGCCACGCTCACAGTCCAAACCTGGCTCACGCCACCCAGTACTGGGTCCAACAAGTGTGATCCCCTGGCCCTTCTGACACCTCGAGCTAAGGGCTTATTGACCTGGAAGTTCTGACACCCACTCAGCAAAGCCTCCGAACTGGTCTGTGCTGTAACCAGGGAACCTGGCCGGGTCGTAGGGGAACCCCATCCAGTCCGGGCGCCTAGACATGCCCAGCTTGCCTGGACAATAGAGGGGCCACCTTAGATCTACCCAGAGGGAGGTATTTCGCATGTGGCCCCTTCAACATCCTGGCCCCCCTTGCCAGCTGTACATGAATAAGTCACACGGGCTGGGAAAAGTCCATCAGGGCTCAAACCTTTGGAATGCTCCACCCTCAAGTGTGAACAAACCTCCAGCAGAAACCCCTGCCTCGCTCACAGAAGAAACCCGGCCTACGCCCCCCAGTGGTGGGTCCAACACGAATAACCCCTGGCCCTTCTGACACCTCGAGCTAAGGGCTTATTGACCTGGAAGTCCTGACACCCACTCAGCAAAGCCTCCAGTTCTGGTCTGAGCTTTAACCAGGGAACCTGGCCGGGTCGTAGGGGAACCCCATCCAGTCTGGGCGCCTAGACATGCCCAGCTTGCCTGGACAATAGAGGGGCCACCTTAGATCTACCCAGAGGGAGGTATTTCGCATGTGGCCCCTTCAACATCCTGGCCCCCCTTGCCAGCTGTACATGAATAAGTCACACGGGCTAGGAAAAGTCCATCAGGGCTCATACCTTTGGAATGCTCCACCCTCAAGTGTGAACAAACCTCCAGCAGAAACCCCTGCCTCGCTCACAGAAGAAACCCGGCCTACGCCCCCCAGTGGTGGGTCCAACACGAATAACCCCTGGCCCTTCTGACACCTCGAGCTAAGGGCTTATTGACCTGGAAGTCCTGACACCCACTCAGCAAAGCCTCCAGTTCTGGTCTGAGCTTGAACCAGGGAACCTGGCCGGGTCATAAGGGAACCCCATCCAGTCCGGGCGCCTAGACATGCCCAGCTTGCCAGGGCAATGGAGGGGCCACCTTAGATCTACCCAGAGGGAGGTATTTCGCATGTGGCCCCTTCAACATCCTGGCCCCCCTTGCCAGCTGTACATGAATAAGTCACACGGGCTGGGAAAAGTCCATCAGGGCTCATACCTTTGGAATGCTCCACCCTCAAGTGTGAACAAACCTCCAGCAGAAACCCCTGCCTCGCTCACAGTAGAAACCCGGCCTACGCCCCCCAGTGGTGGGTCAAACACGAATAACCCCTGGCCCTTCTGACACCTCGAGCTAAGGGCTTATTGACCTGGAAGTCCTGACACCCACTCAGCAAAGCCTCCAGTTCTGGTCTGAGCTGGAACCAGGGAACCTGGCCGGGTCGTAGGGGAACCTCATCCAGTCCGGGCACCTAGACATGCCCAGCCTGCCAGGGCAATGGAGGGGCCACCTTAGATCTACCCAGAGGGAGGTATTTCGCATGTGGCACCTTCAACATCCTGGCCCCCCTTGCCAGCTGTACATGAATAAGTCACACGGGCTGGGAAAAGTCCATCAGGGCTCATACCTTTGGAATGCTCCACCCTCAAGTGTGAACAAACCTCCAGCAGAAACCCCTGCCTCGCTCATAGAAGAAACCCGGCCTACGCCCCCCCAGTGGTGGGTCAAACACGAATATCCCCTGGCCCTTCTGACACCTCGAGCTAAGGGCTTATTGACCTGGAAGTCCTGACACCCACTCAGCAAAGCCTCCAGTTCTGGTCTGAGCTTGAACCAGGGAACCTGGCCGGGTCATAAGGGAACCCCATCCAGTCCGGGCGCCTAGACATGCCCAGCTTGCCAGGGCAATGGAGGGGCCACCTTAGATCTACCCAGAGGGAGGTATTTCGCATGTGGCCCCTTCAACATCCTGGCCCCCCTTGCCAGCTGTACATGAATAAGTCACACGGGCTGGGAAAAGTCCATCAGGGCTCATACCTTTGGAATGCTCCACCCTCAAGTGTGAACAAACCTCCAGCAGAAACCCCTGCCTCGCTCACAGTAGAAACCCGGCCTAAGCCCCCCAGTGGTGGGTCAAACACGAATAACCCCTGGCCCTTCTGACACCTTGAGCTAAGGGCTTATTGACCTGGAAGTCCTGACACCCACTCAGTAAAGCCTCCAGTTCTGGTCTGAGCTGGAACCAGGGAACCTGGCCGGGTCGTAGGGGAACCCCATCCAGTCCGGGCGCCTAGACATGCCCAGCTTGCCTGGACAATGGAGGGGCCACCTTAGATCTACCCAGAGGGAGGTATTTCGCATGTGGCACCTTCAACATCCTGGCCCCCCTTGCCAGCTGTACATGAATAAGTCACACGGGCTGGGAAAAGTCCATCAGGGCTCATACCTTTGGAATGCTCCACCCTCAAGTGTGAACAAACCTCCAGCAGAAACCCCTGCCTCGCTCATAGAAGAAACCCGGCCTACGCCCCCCCAGTGGTGGGTCAAACACGAATATCCCCTGGCCCTTCTGACACCTCGAGCTAAGGGCTTATTGACCTGGAAGTCCTGACACCCACTCAGCAAAGCCTCCAGTTCTGGTCTGAGCTTGAACCAGGGAACCTGGCCGGGTCATAAGGGAACCCCATCCAGTCCGGGCGCCTAGACATGCCCAGCTTGCCAGGGCAATGGAGGGGCCACCTTAGATCTACCCAGAGGGAGGTATTTCGCATGTGGCCCCTTCAACATCCTGGCCCCCCTTGCCAGCTGTACATGAATAAGTCACACGGGCTGGGAAAAGTCCATCAGGGCTCATACCTTTGGAATGCTCCACCCTCAAGTGTGAACAAACCTCCAGCAGAAACCCCTGCCTCGCTCACAGTAGAAACCCGGCCTAAGCCCCCCAGTGGTGGGTCAAACACGAATAACCCCTGGCCCTTCTGACACCTTGAGCTAAGGGCTTATTGACCTGGAAGTCCTGACACCCACTCAGTAAAGCCTCCAGTTCTGGTCTGAGCTGGAACCAGGGAACCTGGCCGGGTCGTAGGGGAACCCCATCCAGTCCGGGCGCCTAGACATGCCCAGCTTGCCTGGACAATGGAGGGGCCACCTTAGATCTACCCAGAGGGAGGTATTTCGCATGTGGCACCTTCAACATCCTGGCCCCCCTTGCCAGCTGTACATGAATAAGTCACACGGGCTGGGAAAAGTCCATCAGGGCTCAAACCTTTGGAATGCTCCACCCTCAAGTGTGAACAAACCTCCAGCAGAAACCCCTGCCTCGCTCATAGAAGAAACCCGGCCTACGTCCCCCAGTGGTGGGTCAAACACGAATAACCCCTGGCCCTTCTGACACCTCGAGCTAAGGGCTTATTGACCTGGAAGTCCTGACACCCACTCAGCAAAGCCTCCAGTTCTAGTCTGAGCTTGAACCAGGGAACCTGGCCGGGTCATAAGGGAACCCCATCCAGTCCGGGCACCTAGACATGCCCAGCTTGCCAGGGCAATGGAGGGGCCACCTTAGATCTACCCAGAGGGAGGTATTTCGCATGTGGCACCTTCAACATCCTGGCCCCCCTTGCCAGCTGTACATGAATAAGTCACACGGGCTGGGAAAAGTCCATCAGGGCTCATACCTTTGGAATGCTCCACCCTCAAGTGTGAACAAACCTCCAGCAGAAACCCCTGCCTCGCTCACAGTAGAAACCCGGCCTACGCCCCCCAGTGGTGGGTCCAACACAAATAACCCCTGGCCCTTCTGACACCTCGAGCTAAGGGCTTATTGACCTGGAGGTTCTGACACCCACTCAGCCAAGCCTCCAGTACCAGTCCGTGTCGGAACCAGGAGAACCTGGCTAGGTTGTAGCGGAACCTCCCCAGTCCGGGTGCCCAGATATGCCCAACCTGCCAGGGCAATGGAGGGGCCACCAGAGGGAGGTATTTCGCGTGTGGCCCCTTCAACTTCCTGGCACCTCTGTCGGTTGTGATAAACCAGAAGCAGGGACTGGGAACAGTCCTTCTTACTTTGACTTTAGCCTCCGGTGGGCAGTTCTGGAGCCTGACCTCGAGTTTCGTGTGGATATTAAGCCACTGTATGCATCAGCAACCAAGTCAAAAATACCACAGTGGTCCTGGGTCAGGCAGGTGCAGAAAAGAGTCACCCCACCATCATTGGCGTTAATCATTCCCTGAGAAATGGCTCTTTTAGGCGGGCATTCTCCACAGGTGGCAGGAACGCACAAACTCGCACAAAGCCTGAGGAGCAAATGGACTTTGGTGCAAACGGCAAGCGACAGTAGCAGCAGCGACATTAGCTCAGTGGGTAGAGAGAATGCTTGGGGACCGTGGGATCCGGGTTCAAAGCAATGATTTTCAATCAGTTGACTGAGAATTGTAACTGGACTCGATGCTTGTGAAAATGGACTTTAGCCTGAAAAAGCAGCAGTGATAACTCTTGGTCAGGTTCTGAAATCATGCCACACAAACACAAACACAGTATAGTCCAATTCACTGCCACTGGAGCTTGGGTTTTCTGTGTCACGAGATCCCTTGATCAAGCCCTCATTCAGGCCACAAACAAGTGAACAATGGGCTAGGGGATCACTGTCAGATGATCGCTCAGTGTGCAGCCACCTGAGCTCTCGCCAGAACCCCCTTGGTTCTAATTCAATCTCAGGCGGTACGCTTGGACCACGAACTGGGGGATATCTTGGAAACATTTACCCAGTTTTCAGCCCCCTGAGCCGGGCTGCTCTCTGGCCAGAACCCCCTTGGTTCTCATTCAATCTCAGGCGGTACGCTTGGACCACTAACTGGGGGATATCTTGGAAACATTTACCCAGTTTTCAGCCCCCTGAGCCGGGCTGCTCTCTGGCCAGAACCCCCTTGGTTCTCATTCAATCTCAGGCGGTACGCTTGGACCACTAACTGGGGGATATCTTGGAAACATTTACCCAGTTTTCAGCCCCCTGAGCCGGGCTGCTCTCTGGCCAGAACCCCCTTGGTTCTCATTCAATCTCAGGCGGTACGCTTGGACCACTAACTGGGGGATATCTTGGAAGCCATTTACCCAGTTTTCAGCCCCCTGAGCCGGGCTGCTCTCTGGCCAGAACCCCCTTGGTTCTCATTCAATCTCAGGCGGTACGCTTGGACCACGAACTGGGGGATATCTTGGAAGCCATTTACCCAGTTTTCAGCCCCCTGAGCCGGGCTGCTCTCTGGCCAGAACCCCCTTGGTTCTCATTCAATCTCAGGCGGTACGCTTGGACCACGAACCGGGGGATATCTTGGAAGCATTTACCCAGTTTTCAGCCCCCTGAGCCGGGCTGCTCTCTGGCCAGAACCCCCTTGGTTCTCATTCAATCTCAGGCGGTACGCTTGGACCACGAACCGGGGGATATCTTGGAAGCATTTACCCAGTTTTCAGCCCCCTGAGCCGGGCTGCTCTCTGGCCAGAACCCCCTTGGTTCTCATTCAATCTCAGGCGGTACGCTTGGACCACGAACCGGGGGATATCTTGGAAGCATTTACCCAGTTTTCAGCCCCCTGAGCCGGGCTGCTCTCTGGCCAGAACCCCCTTGGTTCTCATTCAATCTCAGGCGGTACGCTTGGACCACGAACCGGGGGATATCTTGGAAGCATTTACCCAGTTTTCAGCCCCCTGAGCCGGGCTGCTCTCTGGCCAGAACCCCCTTGGTTCTCATTCAATCTCAGGCGGTACGCTTGGACCACGAACCGGGGGATATCTTGGAAGCATTTACCCAGTTTTCAGCCCCCTGAGCCGGGCTGCTCTCTGGCCAGAACCCCCTTGGTTCTCATTCAATCTCAGGCGGTACGCTTGGACCACGAACCGGGGGATATCTTGGAAGCATTTACCCAGTTTTCAGCCCCCTGAGCCGGGCTGCTCTCTGGCCAGAACCCCCTTGGTTCTCATTCAATCTCAGGCGGTACGCTTGGACCACGAACCGGGGGATATCTTGGAAGCATTTACCCAGTTTTCAGCCCCCTGAGCCGGGCTGCTCTCTGGCCAGAACCCCCTTGGTTCTCATTCAATCTCAGGCGGTACGCTTGGACCACGAACCGGGGGATATCTTGGAAACATTTACCCAGATCCGGGCTGCTCTCTGGCCAGAACCCCCTTGGTTCTCATTCAATCTCAGGCGGTACGCTTGGACCACGAACCGGGGGATATCTTGGAAACATTTACCCAGTTTTCAGCCCCCTGAGCCAGGCTGCTCTCTGGCCAGAACCCCCTTGGTTCTCATTCAATCTCAGGTGGTATGCTTGGACCACGAACCGGGGGATATCTTGGAAACATTTACCCAGTTTTCAGCCCCCTGAGCCGGGCTGCTCTCTGGCCAGAACCCCCTTGGCATTCAAACTCAGGCAGCACGTGTGGACCATGAGCCAATTCGGGGTTCAGTGCCTTGCTTAAGGACACTAGGGCATGCGACTGCTGTCTGCTGGACTCGAACCCTGGACCTTTGGATTGAGAGGCGACCACTCTGCCACTGAGCTACAGCCCAGGGCAGAGCCACCTGAGCTGGGTTCTTCTCTAGAGCCAGACCCCTGAGGCCAGGGACACTTTCTGTGAGAGCCAGACCCTGAGGCCAGGGAGACTTTCTGCTAGAGCCAGGCCATAGTGCACAATTTGTGGACACATTGTTTTCAATGTCCCCCTGTTCTGCTCTGGAGGTCCCCTGTTTCTGAAAACGTGATTCTCAAAAATGGGATGATGGTGGTTAGCCGATGGGACGTCACACAGCCACCAAAACACAGTATAACCATTGCGTGCTATGGCTATTAGGTTCGAGGAGTAGCCCAATCATTGATGTTTGGTGCCCCTGGTAGGTTGGGCCGCTAACCAGGGGCTCAGAGAGGATGACACTTTGAAAATTTTCACTCTACTGCCAGCTCATACCCCTGGTAAGACGCCCTGCCGACCAGGCTAAAGTTAATTCCATGATGTTGAATGAAGTGCAGTGTAGTTTGGGATGCATCAGCTCTCAGCTGTCTGGAATCCATACCGACAATTACTTAGAACACAATATCTGTTAATAAAATTGTCCAACCTAAAATGTGTTTTTCTCCATTTTTGAAAGTGGAATTACTTTCGCTATTTTCAATTTTTTCTATTGAAAAAGATAAAATTACACACACAGCCAACTATATAAAATAAATAAATAAATGGAAAAAATATATATATATATATATATATATATATATATATATATATATATATATATATATATATATATATATATATATATATATATATAGTGGTTCAATAATCACATCAGTTATGTTTTAAACTAACATCATGTCCATACCTACACAGTCATTGGATCTTTTGCTTGCACAACTTTTCGCAATACTGAATATTTCAACTTTCTTTACTCTACCAAGAAAAAACACTTATAACTGATCTATGGACAATAGAAGGAAGCTTGCACAGTCAAAAGCACAACTACGTTGGCGCAGTCAGGAGAGAGCTTGGGTTGAGTCCAATAGACCCCAGGTTCAAGCCCAGAAGCGGGTGTGTTTTTTTTTTTTGCAAACTTAGACTAGTAACTGATCTATGGACAATAGAAGGAAGCTTGCACAGTCAAAAGCACAACTACGTTGGCGCAGTCAGGAGAGAGCTTGTGTTATGTCCAACAGATCCCGGGTTCAAGCCCAGAAGCGGGTGTGTTTTTTTTTTTTTGCAAACTTAGACTAGTAACTGATCTATGGACAATAGAAGGAAGCTTGCACAGTCAAAAGCAAAACTAAGTTGGCGCAGTCAGGAGAGAGCTTGTGTTATGTCCAACAGATCCCGGGTTCAAGCCCAGAAGCGGGTGTGTTTTTTTTTTGTTGCAAACTTAGACTAGTAACTGATCTATGGACAATAGAAGGAAGCTTGCACAGTCAAAAGCACAACTACGTTGGCGCAGTCAGGAGAGAGCTTGTGTTATGTCCAACAGATCCCGGGTTCAAGCCCAGAAGCGGGTGTGTTTTTTTTTTTTGCAAACTTAGACTAGTAACTGATCTATGGACAATAGAAGGAAGCTTGCACAGTCAAAAGCACAACTACATTGGCGCAGTCAGGAGAGAGCTTGTGTTATGTCCAACAGATCCCGGGTTCAAGCCCAGAAGCGGGTGTGTTTTTTTTTTGTTGCAAACTTAGACTAGTAACTGATCTATGGACAATAGAAGGAAGCTTGCACAGTCAAAAGCACAACTACGTTGGCGCAGTCAGGAGAGAGCTTGTGTTATGTCCAACAGATCCCGGGTTCAAGCCCAGAAGCGGGTGTGTTTTTTTTTTTTGCAAACTTAGACTAGTAACTGATCTATGGACAATAGAAGGAAGCTTGCACAGTCAAAAGCACAACTACGTTGGCGCAGTCAGGAGAGAGCTTGGGTTGAGTCCAATAGACCCCAGGTTCAAGCCCAGAAGCGGGTGTGTTTTTTTTTTTTGCAAACTTAGACTAGTAACTGATCTATGGACAATAGAAGGAAGCTTGCACAGTCAAAAGCACAACTACGTTGGCGCAGTCAGGAGAGAGCTTGTGTTATGTCCAACAGATCCCGGGTTCAAGCCCAGAAGCGGGTGTGTTTTTTTTTTGTTGCAAACTTAGACTAGTAACTGATCTATGGACAATAGAAGGAAGCTTGCACAGTCAAAAGCACAACTACGTTGGCGCAGTCAGGAGAGAGCTTGTGTTATGTCCAACAGATCCCGGGTTCAAGCCCAGAAGCGGGTGTGTTTTTTTTTTGCAAACTTAGACTAGTAACTGATCTATGGACTATAGAAGGAAGCTTGCACAGTCAAAAGCACAACTACGTTGGCGCAGTCAGGAGAGAGCTTGGGTTGAGTCCAATAGACCCCAGGTTCAAGCCCAGAAGCGGGTGTGTTTTTTTTTTTTGCAAACTTAGACTAGTAACTGATCTATGGACAATAGAAGGAAGCTTGCACAGTCAAAAGCAAAACTACGTTGGCGCAGTCAGGAGAGAGCTTGTGTTATGTCCAACAGATCCCGGGTTCAAGCCCAGAAGCGGGTGTGTTTTTTTTTTGTTGCAAACTTAGACTAGTAACTGATCTATGGACAATAGAAGGAAGCTTGCACAGTCAAAAGCACAACTACGTTGGCGCAGTCAGGAGAGAGCTTGTGTTATGTCCAACAGATCCCGGGTTCAAGCCCAGAAGCGGGTGTGTTTTTTTTTTGCAAACTTAGACTAGTAACTGATCTATGGACTATAGAAGGAAGCTTGCACAGTCAAAAGCACAACTACGTTGGCGCAGTCAGGAGAGAGCTTGGGTTGAGTCCAATAGACCCCAGGTTCAAGCCCAGAAGCGGGTGTGTTTTTTTTTTTTGCAAACTTAGACTAGTAACTGATCTATGGACAATAGAAGGAAGCTTGCACAGTCAAAAGCACAACTACGTTGGCGCAGTCAGGAGAGAGCTTGTGTTATGTCCAACAGATCCCGGGTTCAAGCCCAGAAGCGGGTGTATTTTTTTTTTTAAGCAAACTTAGACTTGTAACTGATCTATGGACTATAGAAGGAAGCCGCTCAGTCAAAGCACAACTCCGTTGGCGCAGTCAGGAGAGAGCTGGGGTTGAGGTCAACATACCTCGGGTTCAAGCCTAGGAGCAGGTGTATTTTTTTTTAAGCAAATTTAGACTAGTAACTGATCTATGGACTATAGAGGTATATAGATGCGATTTTTGGATGAAGGAAAAAAAGAATTTGTAATTATAATAATAATCTTAGTAATAATAATTATTATAATAATTCGTCCTTACAGTGGGTACAAGTTTAAATTTTTAAATGTATAAAAGAATCACTTTATATCTGTTTATTGCATCAGGGCTTCTTGACTTTCTCGGGAACCTTGATTTCAACCAAATTCAACAAAAACCTTTTTTTTTTCACGACATGATAAAATGCTCTGGTTGAAATTATATCCTTTGTAGTGTCAGGGTTGGTTTTGACCCGGTCATAAAAATAAGATTATAAAGCAACTTTTGGAGCCAAAATAGAAATCACAAATGTACTTTCAGCCAACACAGCAGGGGGAGTTGACGGCGCACCAGGGGGAGGTGTCAGCAGATTCATGTTGGCGCAGTGTCACCATGTGGAATCACCTTTACATTATCGTCATGATCAGAACCCACCTCCGGTGAAGGAAGGTATTTCTATGGAAAATTGTGGCTGTTGTCACCTTTTATATCATAAGACAATTTGTGCCTTTATTCTGTTATATGTTGACTGTACTTTGAGGGTGACAGAAGAAAGAAAATCAGATCATTTTAAATAGTTACCACTGGTGGGATCGAACCCACGCTTGCAAGTAAAACATGGATCACCGTGCATCTACGTCCTACCCTCTAACCACTCAGCCACTGACTTTCCTGTGACAGGGACACACAGTCTACTATCTGACATGTCTTGATTCACGGTTATTCCAGTCTAGTATAACTGGGGCGGTTCACCTGTCAAAGGATCACGCAGGTGTCCTAATGCCAGCTCAGGGAGGACGGAAACCTCCCGTGGAGCTGAAGGACAAAAGCTCGCTTGATCTTGATTTTCAGTATGAATACGGACCGTCAAATCGGAGCCTCACGATCCTTCTGACTTTTTGGCTTTTAAGCAGGTGTCAGAAAAGTTAACAAAAGGTCTCAGCTTATGTTTCTGAACAAGAACATCAAATATTACAGGTATAGATTCATTTAATGTGACACCTGCAGTTCACAAGGCGTCTTTCAGAAGCTTGTCAGACCTTCTCTGAGACGCAGCTAAGGTAAGCCTGACGTTTAGCCTGACTGGGACCAGGCTTGTCGCACTGGCTAATTTACCATGCTTACCAAACCACGCTAGCCTTAAGCCTCGTTTGTGGAACCCAACGCTCGCTAAAGTTAGCCAGGCTAACCCAAATAAGCCAGGCTTTGAGCTAAGCCAGCTTCGTGGAATACCCCCAAGCTCTTGCACACAGATATATTTTTTAAAACTCTGATTTATCATTCTAATAGTTTCAAAAGTAATAATTGATTTCCAATGGCTTGATTGGTTCTTATACAAATAACTTCTTAATTCATTTTTTTGTGTTGAGACCTGTTCTGTATTTCAATATGTTCATATTAAAGTCCTATTGCTGACATTTTTTTATTATTATTATTAGTTTTTATTTTTGCATTTTCTTGAAGAAAATATATGGGTCGAAAATGACCCGTAACACCACAGATGTTGTGAAAGTTAATCATTTTTAAATGAAAAAATAAATCAAGCAAATTAATTTCAGAGATGTTTTTCCCTGAGTAATATTCAGGGAACACAACATCCTTTCATTCATTTATATGATTCTCTTGAGATTCATTTTGCTTTTGCTTTTTAAATTGACATCAGGAGGGGGTGGGGGGGCAGAGACCTACAACCTACAACAAAAATATTAAACCCAACATTTTATGGATATGGAAACCTTACAAGGTAACCAAGAGATGAGAAAAAAATTGGATGATAAGATTTTGTTTTTGGTGTATTTTAAAGCTGATTTAAGACAACAGAAACAGTAACAGAAAAGCTAACACAGGAGGAAGGTTAAAAAGGTTAAGGTAAGAAAAACATCACAATATTTACTGGCACATCAAAAGGGACACTTACTGGGTTCATGCAAAGGGAAAAAAATACAAAAAAAAAAATACAAAAAAATCACAATATATTGTGACAGTGGAGGAGAGACCAGTCTGGACTGCAAGGTTTGCTTTTAACAAAAATCACAGTCTATTTACGTTAGGGAAACGGGTAGGGGAGAAAACACAACCAATCTTCTTCCCGGTCTGGGGTAGCCTCTAGTCTGCGGGGTCCAGACTGGTGTCCTCCTGGAGAGAGAGGCAAAAAAAGGGATGGGTTTTTTAAAGCTCACACTTTTTATTTCTGCCCTTCCTGGTCTCAGCCACCTGCTCCTCTCTCTTCTCTTCTCTCTTCTGTCTCCCTTTCCACTCCTCTCACCCCCCAGCACCCTCTGATCTTTGATTGTCTTCAGCTGGGCTCTCTCCAGCCTTGGGTCACCTGGCAGGGTAGGTACCTATGATATGACCCTGCCCAGCTGGTGTCTGCTCAGTCCTCCTCTCTGGCGCCCTCTGCTGGCCATGAGACACCAGTGGTGGGGGGAGACACCACAATATATTTGAGTAAACTGTGTTGAAGATGGCTTATCAAATTTGATACAGCGGGTATATAAGGTCATGTAACTCTGAAACAGTCAATGGCCATTTACTTGCATTTCATGCATTATGTCTAAAATCAAGCAACATACAGTCTTTTTATTTTCAAATGACATAGTTTGCTACATTTAGAGTTAAAACTTAGCTATGAAACTTGCTGTAAGCACGGACCAGAACTGGAGCTACGTTGCCCATGTGTACTGTCAGAAATGCAGAGTGCATCTTTGCTTAAACAAGGAGAGAAACTGTTTTCAGGCCTTCCACCATGCAAAATAAAAGGTTGTGAACTGCAAAATGAAAAAAATACTAAAATGTTGTTGTTGTTGTTGTTTTTTTCCAGACTTCCACCCAGCCAGTTCCATTGGTGGCTTTCTCACTACTGCATGATGGTAGCACTGTTTGTGTTTGGAAGTATAAATTTGTTAGTCATGTTAGTCATGTTAGTCATATAACTGCCCCCGTGACCTACTATAACTATATCAATATCTTTTGAGGTTCGTGCCCCTGGTAGGTGTTGACACACTTAAAACAAGTTTCGTGGGAAGATGGCCCACTGGACACTCCGTCGCGCCCTTGATGCAGAGTTAATAGACACATAGGAATGTGCATACTTACCAGCATACTTACAACAGCCCACAGTCTTCCTCCTTGGCCATTGGCTCTGCTCCTGGATGTAGACGGTTCGTTGAGTGTGCAGGAAGACGGAAGAGAATGGCTCGCCAGGAATGCCCTTCTCTAGGGATGCCACCGCAGTTCCCCAATACAAGCATATGTGGCTGACACAACATATCCAGTCCAGCTCCCAGACATGCCCAACCTGCCTGGACAATGGAGGGGCCACCAGTCCATCAGGGCTCATACCTTTGGAATGCTCCACCCTCACGTGAAAACAAACCTCCAGCAAAAGACCCTGCCACGCTCACAGTCCAAACCTGGCTCACGCCACCCAGTACTGGGTCCAACAAGTGTGATCCCCTGGCCCTTCTGACACCTCGAGCTAAGGGCTTATTGACCTGGAAGTTCTGACACCCACTCAGCAAAGCCTCCGAACTGGTCTGTGCTGTAACCAGGGAACCTGGCCGGGTCGTAGGGGAACCCCATCCAGTCCGGGCGCCTAGACATGCCCAGCTTGCCTGGACAATAGAGGGGCCACCTTAGATCTACCCAGAGGGAGGTATTTCGCATGTGGCCCCTTCAACATCCTGGCCCCCCTTGCCAGCTGTACATGAATAAGTCACACGGGCTGGGAAAAGTCCATCAGGGCTCAAACCTTTGGAATGCTCCACCCTCAAGTGTGAACAAACCTCCAGCAGAAACCCCTGCCTCGCTCACAGAAGAAACCCGGCCTACGCCCCCCAGTGGTGGGTCCAACACGAATAACCCCTGGCCCTTCTGACACCTCGAGCTAAGGGCTTATTGACCTGGAAGTCCTGACACCCACTCAGCAAAGCCTCCAGTTCTGGTCTGAGCTTTAACCAGGGAACCTGGCCGGGTCGTAGGGGAACCCCATCCAGTCTGGGCGCCTAGACATGCCCAGCTTGCCTGGACAATAGAGGGGCCACCTTAGATCTACCCAGAGGGAGGTATTTCGCATGTGGCCCCTTCAACATCCTGGCCCCCCTTGCCAGCTGTACATGAATAAGTCACACGGGCTGGGAAAAGTCCATCAGGGCTCATACCTTTGGAATGCTCCACCCTCAAGTGTGAACAAACCTCCAGCAGAAACCCCTGCCTCGCTCATAGAAGAAACCCGGCCTACGCCCCCCAGTGGTGGGTCAAACACGAATAACCCCTGGCCCTTCTGACACCTCGAGCTAAGGGCTTATTGACCTGGAAGTCCTGACACCCACTCAGCAAAGCCTCCAGTTCTGGTCTGAGCTTGAACCAGGGAACCTGGCCGGGTCATAAGGGAACCCCATCCAGTCCGGGCGCCTAGACATGCCCAGCTTGCCAGGGCAATGGAGGGGCCACCTTAGATCTACCCAGAGGGAGGTATTTCGCATGTGGCCCCTTCAACATCCTGGCCCCCCTTGCCAGCTGTACATGAATAAGTCACACGGGCTGGGAAAAGTCCATCAGGGCTCATACCTTTGGAATGCTCCACCCTCAAGTGTGAACAAACCTCCAGCAGAAACCCCTGCCTCGCTCACAGTAGAAACCCGGCCTACGCCCCCCAGTGGTGGGTCAAACACGAATAACCCCTGGCCCTTCTGACACCTCGAGCTAAGGGCTTATTGACCTGGAAGTCCTGACACCCACTCAGCAAAGCCTCCAGTTCTGGTCTGAGCTGGAACCAGGGAACCTGGCCGGGTCGTAGGGGAACCCCATCCAGTCCGGGCGCCTAGACATGCCCAGCTTGCCTGGACAATGGAGGGGCCACCTTAGATCTACCCAGAGGGAGGTATTTCGCATGTGGCACCTTCAACATCCTGGCCCCCCTTGCCAGCTGTACATGAATAAGTCACACGGGCTGGGAAAAGTCCATCAGGGCTCATACCTTTGGAATGCTCCACCCTCAAGTGTGAACAAACCTCCAGCAGAAACCCCTGCCTCGCTCATAGAAGAAACCCGGCCTACGCCCCCCCAGTGGTGGGTCAAACACGAATATCCCCTGGCCCTTCTGACACCTCGAGCTAAGGGCTTATTGACCTGGAAGTCCTGACACCCACTCAGCAAAGCCTCCAGTTCTGGTCTGAGCTTGAACCAGGGAACCTGGCCGGGTCATAAGGGAACCCCATCCAGTCCGGGCGCCTAGACATGCCCAGCTTGCCAGGGCAATGGAGGGGCCACCTTAGATCTACCCAGAGGGAGGTATTTCGCATGTGGCCCCTTCAACATCCTGGCCCCCCTTGCCAGCTGTACATGAATAAGTCACACGGGCTGGGAAAAGTCCATCAGGGCTCATACCTTTGGAATGCTCCACCCTCAAGTGTGAACAAACCTCCAGCAGAAACCCCTGCCTCGCTCACAGTAGAAACCCGGCCTAAGCCCCCCAGTGGTGGGTCAAACACGAATAACCCCTGGCCCTTCTGACACCTTGAGCTAAGGGCTTATTGACCTGGAAGTCCTGACACCCACTCAGTAAAGCCTCCAGTTCTGGTCTGAGCTGGAACCAGGGAACCTGGCCGGGTCGTAGGGGAACCCCATCCAGTCCGGGCGCCTAGACATGCCCAGCTTGCCTGGACAATGGAGGGGCCACCTTAGATCTACCCAGAGGGAGGTATTTCGCATGTGGCACCTTCAACATCCTGGCCCCCCTTGCCAGCTGTACATGAATAAGTCACACGGGCTGGGAAAAGTCCATCAGGGCTCAAACCTTTGGAATGCTCCACCCTCAAGTGTGAACAAACCTCCAGCAGAAACCCCTGCCTCGCTCATAGAAGAAACCCGGCCTACGTCCCCCAGTGGTGGGTCAAACACGAATAACCCCTGGCCCTTCTGACACCTCGAGCTAAGGGCTTATTGACCTGGAAGTCCTGACACCCACTCAGCAAAGCCTCCAGTTCTAGTCTGAGCTTGAACCAGGGAACCTGGCCGGGTCATAAGGGAACCCCATCCAGTCCGGGCACCTAGACATGCCCAGCTTGCCAGGGCAATGGAGGGGCCACCTTAGATCTACCCAGAGGGAGGTATTTCGCATGTGGCACCTTCAACATCCTGGCCCCCCTTGCCAGCTGTACATGAATAAGTCACACGGGCTGGGAAAAGTCCATCAGGGCTCATACCTTTGGAATGCTCCACCCTCAAGTGTGAACAAACCTCCAGCAGAAACCCCTGCCTCGCTCACAGTAGAAACCCGGCCTACGCCCCCCAGTGGTGGGTCCAACACAAATAACCCCTGGCCCTTCTGACACCTCGAGCTAAGGGCTTATTGACCTGGAGGTTCTGACACCCACTCAGCCAAGCCTCCAGTACCAGTCCGTGTCGGAACCAGGAGAACCTGGCTAGGTTGTAGCGGAACCTCCCCAGTCCGGGTGCCCAGATATGCCCAACCTGCCAGGGCAATGGAGGGGCCACCAGAGGGAGGTATTTCGCGTGTGGCCCCTTCAACTTCCTGGCACCTCTGTCGGTTGTGATAAACCAGAAGCAGGGACTGGGAACAGTCCTTCTTACTTTGACTTTAGCCTCCGGTGGGCAGTTCTGGAGCCTGACCTCGAGTTTCGTGTGGATATTAAGCCACTGTATGCATCAGCAACCAAGTCAAAAATACCACAGTGGTCCTGGGTCAGGCAGGTGCAGAAAAGAGTCACCCCACCATCATTGGCGTTAATCATTCCCTGAGAAATGGCTCTTTTAGGCGGGCATTCTCCACAGGTGGCAGGAACGCACAAACTCGCACAAAGCCTGAGGAGCAAATGGACTTTGGTGCAAACGGCAAGCGACAGTAGCAGCAGCGACATTAGCTCAGTGGGTAGAGAGAATGCTTGGGGACCGTGGGATCCGGGTTCAAAGCAATGATTTTCAATCAGTTGACTGAGAATTGTAACTGGACTCGATGCTTGTGAAAATGGACTTTAGCCTGAAAAAGCAGCAGTGATAACTCTTGGTCAGGTTCTGAAATCATGCCACACAAACACAAACACAGTATAGTCCAATTCACTGCCACTGGAGCTTGGGTTTTCTGTGTCACGAGATCCCTTGATCAAGCCCTCATTCAGGCCACAAACAAGTGAACAATGGGCTAGGGGATCACTGTCAGATGATCGCTCAGTGTGCAGCCACCTGAGCTCTCGCCAGAACCCCCTTGGTTCTAATTCAATCTCAGGCGGTACGCTTGGACCACGAACTGGGGGATATCTTGGAAACATTTACCCAGTTTTCAGCCCCCTGAGCCGGGCTGCTCTCTGGCCAGAACCCCCTTGGTTCTCATTCAATCTCAGGCGGTACGCTTGGACCACTAACTGGGGGATATCTTGGAAACATTTACCCAGTTTTCAGCCCCCTGAGCCGGGCTGCTCTCTGGCCAGAACCCCCTTGGTTCTCATTCAATCTCAGGCGGTACGCTTGGACCACTAACTGGGGGATATCTTGGAAACATTTACCCAGTTTTCAGCCCCCTGAGCCGGGCTGCTCTCTGGCCAGAACCCCCTTGGTTCTCATTCAATCTCAGGCGGTACGCTTGGACCACTAACTGGGGGATATCTTGGAAGCCATTTACCCAGTTTTCAGCCCCCTGAGCCGGGCTGCTCTCTGGCCAGAACCCCCTTGGTTCTCATTCAATCTCAGGCGGTACGCTTGGACCACGAACTGGGGGATATCTTGGAAGCCATTTACCCAGTTTTCAGCCCCCTGAGCCGGGCTGCTCTCTGGCCAGAACCCCCTTGGTTCTCATTCAATCTCAGGCGGTACGCTTGGACCACGAACCGGGGGATATCTTGGAAGCATTTACCCAGTTTTCAGCCCCCTGAGCCGGGCTGCTCTCTGGCCAGAACCCCCTTGGTTCTCATTCAATCTCAGGCGGTACGCTTGGACCACGAACCGGGGGATATCTTGGAAGCATTTACCCAGTTTTCAGCCCCCTGAGCCGGGCTGCTCTCTGGCCAGAACCCCCTTGGTTCTCATTCAATCTCAGGCGGTACGCTTGGACCACGAACCGGGGGATATCTTGGAAGCATTTACCCAGTTTTCAGCCCCCTGAGCCGGGCTGCTCTCTGGCCAGAACCCCCTTGGTTCTCATTCAATCTCAGGCGGTACGCTTGGACCACGAACCGGGGGATATCTTGGAAGCATTTACCCAGTTTTCAGCCCCCTGAGCCGGGCTGCTCTCTGGCCAGAACCCCCTTGGTTCTCATTCAATCTCAGGCGGTACGCTTGGACCACGAACCGGGGGATATCTTGGAAACATTTACCCAGTTTTCAGCCCCCTGAGCCGGGCTGCTCTCTGGCCAGAACCCCCTTGGTTCTCATTCAATCTCAGGCGGTACGCTTGGACCACGAACCGGGGGATATCTTGGAAGCATTTACCCAGTTTTCAGCCCCCTGAGCCGGGCTGCTCTCTGGCCAGAACCCTCTTGGTTCTCATTCAATCTCAGGCAGTACGCTTGGACCACGAACCGGGGGATATCTTGGAAGCATTTACCCAGTTTTCAGCCCCCTGAGCCGGGCTGCTCTCTGGCCAGAACCCCCTTGGTTCTCATTCAATCTCAGGCGGTACGCTTGGACCACGAACCGGGGGATATCTTGGAAGCATTTACCCAGTTTTCAGCCCCCTGAGCCGGGCTGCTCTCTGGCCAGAACCCCCTTGGTTCTCATTCAATCTCAGGCGGTACGCTTGGACCACGAACCGGGGGATATCTTGGAAGCATTTACCCAGTTTTCAGCCCCCTGAGCCGGGCTGCTCTCTGGCCAGAACCCCCTTGGTTCTCATTCAATCTCAGGCGGTACGCTTGGACCACGAACCGGGGGATATCTTGGAAACATTTACCCAGATCCGGGCTGCTCTCTGGCCAGAACCCCCTTGGTTCTCATTCAATCTCAGGCGGTACGCTTGGACCACGAACCGGGGGATATCTTGGAAACATTTACCCAGTTTTCAGCCCCCTGAGCCAGGCTGCTCTCTGGCCAGAACCCCCTTGGTTCTCATTCAATCTCAGGTGGTACGCTTGGACCACGAACCGGGGGATATCTTGGAAACATTTACCCAGTTTTCAGCCCCCTGAGCCGGGCTGCTCTCTGGCCAGAACCCCCTTGGCATTCAAACTCAGGCAGCACGTGTGGACCATGAGCCAATTCGGGGTTCAGTGCCTTGCTTAAGGACACTAGGGCATGCGACTGCTGTCTGCTGGACTCGAACCCTGGACCTTTGGATTGAGAGGCGACCACTCTGCCACTGAGCTACAGCCCAGGGCAGAGCCACCTGAGCTGGGTTCTTCTCTAGAGCCAGACCCCTGAGGCCAGGGACACTTTCTGTGAGAGCCAGACCCTGAGGCCAGGGAGACTTTCTGCTAGAGCCAGGCCATAGTGCACAATTTGTGGACACATTGTTTTCAATGTCCCCCTGTTCTGCTCTGGAGGTCCCCTGTTTCTGAAAACGTGATTCTCAAAAATGGGATGATGGTGGTTAGCCGATGGGACGTCACACAGCCACCAAAACACAGTATAACCATTGCGTGCTATGGCTATTAGGTTCGAGGAGTAGCCCAATCATTGATGTTTGGTGCCCCTGGTAGGTTGGGCCGCTAACCAGGGGCTCAGAGAGGATGACACTTTGAAAATTTTCACTCTACTGCCAGCTCATACCCCTGGTAAGACGCCCTGCCGACCAGGCTAAAGTTAATTCCATGATGTTGAATGAAGTGCAGTGTAGTTTGGGATGCATCAGCTCTCAGCTGTCTGGAATCCATACCGACAATTACTTAGAACACAATATCTGTTAATAAAATTGTCCAACCTAAAATGTGTTTTTCTCCATTTTTGAAAGTGGAATTACTTTCGCTATTTTCAATTTTTTCTATTGAAAAAGATAAAATTACACACACAGCCAACTATATAAAATAAATAAATAAATGGAAAATATATATATATATATATATATATATATATATATATATATATATATATATATATATATATATATATATATATATATATATATATAGTGGTTCAATAATCACATCAGTTATGTTTTAAACTAACATCATGTCCATACCTACACAGTCATTGGATCTTTTGCTTGCACAACTTTTCGCAATACTGAATATTTCAACTTTCTTTACTCTACCAAGAAAAAACACTTATAACTGATCTATGGACAATAGAAGGAAGCTTGCACAGTCAAAAGCACAACTACGTTGGCGCAGTCAGGAGAGAGCTTGGGTTGAGTCCAATAGACCCCAGGTTCAAGCCCAGAAGCGGGTGTGTTTTTTTTTTTTGCAAACTTAGACTAGTAACTGATCTATGGACAATAGAAGGAAGCTTGCACAGTCAAAAGCACAACTACGTTGGCGCAGTCAGGAGAGAGCTTGTGTTATGTCCAACAGATCCCGGGTTCAAGCCCAGAAGCGGGTGTGTTTTTTTTTTTTGCAAACTTAGACTAGTAACTGATCTATGGACAATAGAAGGAAGCTTGCACAGTCAAAAGCAAAACTAAGTTGGCGCAGTCAGGAGAGAGCTTGTGTTATGTCCAACAGATCCCGGGTTCAAGCCCAGAAGCGGGTGTGTTTTTTTTTTGTTGCAAACTTAGACTAGTAACTGATCTATGGACAATAGAAGGAAGCTTGCACAGTCAAAAGCACAACTACGTTGGCGCAGTCAGGAGAGAGCTTGTGTTATGTCCAACAGATCCCGGGTTCAAGCCCAGAAGCGGGTGTGTTTTTTTTTTTTGCAAACTTAGACTAGTAACTGATCTATGGACAATAGAAGGAAGCTTGCACAGTCAAAAGCACAACTACATTGGCGCAGTCAGGAGAGAGCTTGTGTTATGTCCAACAGATCCCGGGTTCAAGCCCAGAAGCGGGTGTGTTTTTTTTTTGTTGCAAACTTAGACTAGTAACTGATCTATGGACAATAGAAGGAAGCTTGCACAGTCAAAAGCACAACTACGTTGGCGCAGTCAGGAGAGAGCTTGTGTTATGTCCAACAGATCCCGGGTTCAAGCCCAGAAGCGGGTGTGTTTTTTTTTTTTGCAAACTTAGACTAGTAACTGATCTATGGACAATAGAAGGAAGCTTGCACAGTCAAAAGCACAACTACGTTGGCGCAGTCAGGAGAGAGCTTGGGTTGAGTCCAATAGACCCCAGGTTCAAGCCCAGAAGCGGGTGTGGTTTTTTTTTGCAAACTTAGACTAGTAACTGATCTATGGACTATAGAAGGAAGCTTGCACAGTCAAAAGCACAACTACGTTGGCGCAGTCAGGAGAGAGCTTGGGTTGAGTCCAATAGACCCCAGGTTCAAGCCCAGAAGCGGGTGTGTTTTTTTTTTTTGCAAACTTAGACTAGTAACTGATCTATGGACAATAGAAGGAAGCTTGCACAGTCAAAAGCACAACTACGTTGGCGCAGTCAGGAGAGAGCTTGTGTTATGTCCAACAGATCCCGGGTTCAAGCCCAGAAGCGGGTGTGTTCTTTTTTTGTTGCAAACTTAGACTAGTAACTGATCTATGGACAATAGAAGGAAGCTTGCACAGTCAAAAGCACAACTACGTTGGCGCAGTCAGGAGAGAGCTTGTGTTATGTCCAACAGATCCCGGGTTCAAGCCCAGAAGCGGGTGTGTTTTTTTTTTGCAAACTTAGACTAGTAACTGATCTATGGACTATAGAAGGAAGCTTGCACAGTCAAAAGCACAACTACGTTGGCGCAGTCAGGAGAGAGCTTGGGTTGAGTCCAATAGACCCCAGGTTCAAGCCCAGAAGCGGGTGTGTTTTTTTTTTTTGCAAACTTAGACTAGTAACTGATCTATGGACAATAGAAGGAAGCTTGCACAGTCAAAAGCAAAACTACGTTGGCGCAGTCAGGAGAGAGCTTGTGTTATGTCCAACAGATCCCGGGTTCAAGCCCAGAAGCGGGTGTGTTTTTTTTTTGTTGCAAACTTAGACTAGTAACTGATCTATGGACAATAGAAGGAAGCTTGCACAGTCAAAAGCACAACTACGTTGGCGCAGTCAGGAGAGAGCTTGTGTTATGTCCAACAGATCCCGGGTTCAAGCCCAGAAGCGGGTGTGTTTTTTTTTTGCAAACTTAGACTAGTAACTGATCTATGGACTATAGAAGGAAGCTTGCACAGTCAAAAGCACAACTACGTTGGCGCAGTCAGGAGAGAGCTTGGGTTGAGTCCAATAGACCCCAGGTTCAAGCCCAGAAGCGGGTGTGTTTTTTTTTTTTGCAAACTTAGACTAGTAACTGATCTATGGACAATAGAAGGAAGC
The DNA here is from genome assembly GCF_033239565.1 of Halichoeres trimaculatus. Taxonomy (NCBI): domain Eukaryota; kingdom Metazoa; phylum Chordata; class Actinopteri; order Labriformes; family Labridae; genus Halichoeres; species Halichoeres trimaculatus. The sequence continues at coordinate 110,175 of NW_027437231.1, read as the reverse complement.
TTGCACAGTCAAAAGCACAACTACGTTGGCGCAGTCAGGAGAGAGCTTGTGTTATGTCCAACAGATCCCGGGTTCAAGCCCAGAAGCGGGTGTATTTTTTTTTTTAAGCAAACTTAGACTTGTAACTGATCTATGGACTATAGAAGGAAGCCGCTCAGTCAAAGCACAACTCCGTTGGCGCAGTCAGGAGAGAGCTGGGGTTGAGGTCAACATACCTCGGGTTCAAGCCTAGGAGCAGGTGTATTTTTTTTTAAGCAAATTTAGACTAGTAACTGATCTATGGACTATAGAGGTATATAGATGCGATTTTTGGATGAAGGAAAAAAAGAATTTGTAATTATAATAATAATCTTAGTAATAATAATTATTATAATAATTCGTCCTTACAGTGGGTACAAGTTTAAATTTTTAAATGTATAAAAGAATCACTTTATATCTGTTTATTGCATCAGGGCTTCTTGACTTTCTCGGGAACCTTGATTTCAACCAAATTCAACAAAAACCTTTTTTTTTTCACGACATGATAAAATGCTCTGGTTGAAATTATTTCCTTTGTAGTGTCAGGGTTGGTTTTGACCCGGTCATAAAAATAAGATTATAAAGCAACTTTTGGAGCCAAAATAGAAATCACAAATGTACTTTCAGCCAACACAGCAGGGGGAGTTGACGGCGCACCAGGGGGAGGTGTCAGCAGATTCATGTTGGCGCAGTGTCACCATGTGGAATCACCTTTACATTATCGTCATGATCAGAACCCACCTCCGGTGAAGGAAGGTATTTCTATGGAAAATTGTGGCTGTTGTCACCTTTTATATCATAAGACAATTTGTGCCTTTATTCTGTTATATGTTGACTGTACTTTGAGGGTGACAGAAGAAAGAAAATCAGATCATTTTAAATAGTTACCACTGGTGGGATCGAACCCACGCTTGCAAGTAAAACATGGATCACCGTGCATCTACGTCCTACCCTCTAACCACTCAGCCACTGACTTTCCTGTGACAGGGACACACAGTCTACTATCTGACATGTCTTGATTCACGGTTATTCCAGTCTAGTATAACTGGGGCGGTTCACCTGTCAAAGGATCACGCAGGTGTCCTAATGCCAGCTCAGGGAGGACGGAAACCTCCCGTGGAGCTGAAGGACAAAAGCTCGCTTGATCTTGATTTTCAGTATGAATACGGACCGTCAAATCGGAGCCTCACGATCCTTCTGACTTTTTGGCTTTTAAGCAGGTGTCAGAAAAGTTAACAAAAGGTCTCAGCTTATGTTTCTGAACAAGAACATCAAATATTACAGGTATAGATTCATTTAATGTGACACCTGCAGTTCACAAGGCGTCTTTCAGAAGCTTGTCAGACCTTCTCTGAGACGCAGCTAAGGTAAGCCTGACGTTTAGCCTGACTGGGACCAGGCTTGTCGCACTGGCTAATTTACCATGCTTACCAAACCACGCTAGCCTTAAGCCTCGTTTGTGGAACCCAACGCTCGCTAAAGTTAGCCAGGCTAACCCAAATAAGCCAGGCTTTGAGCTAAGCCAGCTTCGTGGAATACCCCCAAGCTCTTGCACACAGATATATTTTTTAAAACTCTGATTTATCATTCTAATAGTTTCAAAAGTAATAATTGATTTCCAATGGCTTGATTGGTTCTTATACAAATAACTTCTTAATTCATTTTTTTGTGTTGAGACCTGTTCTGTATTTCAATATGTTCATATTAAAGTCCTATTGCTGACATTTTTTTATTATTATTATTAGTTTTTATTTTTGCATTTTCTTGAAGAAAATATATGGGTCGAAAATGACCCGTAACACCACAGATGTTGTGAAAGTTAATCATTTTTAAATGAAAAAATAAATCAAGCAAATTAATTTCAGAGATGTTTTTCCCTGAGTAATATTCAGGGAACACAACATCCTTTCATTCATTTATATGATTCTCTTGAGATTCATTTTGCTTTTGCTTTTTAAATTGACATCAGGATGGGGTGGGGGGGCAGAGACCTACAACCTACAACAAAAATATTAAACCCAACATTTTATGGATATGGAAACCTTACAAGGTAACCAAGAGATGAGAAAAAAATTGGATGATAAGATTTTGTTTTTGGTGTATTTTAAAGCTGATTTAAGACAACAGAAACAGTAACAGAAAAGCTAACACAGGAGGAAGGTTAAAAAGGTTAAGGTAAGAAAAACATCACAATATTTACTGGCACATCAAAAGGGACACTTACTGGGTTCATGCAAAGGGAAAAAAATACAAAAAAAAAAATACAAAAAAATCACAATATATTGTGACAGTGGAGGAGAGACCAGTCTGGACTGCAAGGTTTGCTTTTAACAAAAATCACAGTCTATTTACGTTAGGGAAACGGGTAGGGGAGAAAACACAACCAATCTTCTTCCCGGTCTGGGGTAGCCTCTAGTCTGCGGGGTCCAGACTGGTGTCCTCCTGGAGAGAGAGGCAAAAAAAGGGATGGGTTTTTTAAAGCTCACACTTTTTATTTCTGCCCTTCCTGGTCTCAGCCACCTGCTCCTCTCTCTTCTCTTCTCTCTTCTGTCTCCCTTTCCACTCCTCTCACCCCCCAGCACCCTCTGATCTTTGATTGTCTTCAGCTGGGCTCTCTCCAGCCTTGGGTCACCTGGCAGGGTAGGTACCTATGATATGACCCTGCCCAGCTGGTGTCTGCTCAGTCCTCCTCTCTGGCGCCCTCTGCTGGCCATGAGACACCAGTGGTGGGGGGAGACACCACAATATATTTGAGTAAACTGTGTTGAAGATGGCTTATCAAATTTGATACAGCGGGTATATAAGGTCATGTAACTCTGAAACAGTCAATGGCCATTTACTTGCATTTCATGCATTATGTCTAAAATCAAGCAACATACAGTCTTTTTATTTTCAAATGACATAGTTTGCTACATTTAGAGTTAAAACTTAGCTATGAAACTTGCTGTAAGCACGGACCAGAACTGGAGCTACGTTGCCCATGTGTACTGTCAGAAATGCAGAGTGCATCTTTGCTTAAACAAGGAGAGAAACTGTTTTCAGGCCTTCCACCATGCAAAATAAAAGGTTGTGAACTGCAAAATGAAAAAAATACTAAAATGTTGTTGTTGTTGTTGTTTTTTTCCAGACTTCCACCCAGCCAGTTCCATTGGTGGCTTTCTCACTACTGCATGATGGTAGCACTGTTTGTGTTTGGAAGTATAAATTTGTTAGTCATGTTAGTCATGTTAGTCATATAACTGCCCCCGTGACCTACTATAACTATATCAATATCTTTTGAGGTTCGTGCCCCTGGTAGGTGTTGACACACTTAAAACAAGTTTCGTGGGAAGATGGCCCACTGGACACTCCGTCGCGCCCTTGATGCAGAGTTAATAGACACATAGGAATGTGCATACTTACCAGCATACTTACAACAGCCCACAGTCTTCCTCCTTGGCCATTGGCTCTGCTCCTGGATGTAGACGGTTCGTTGAGTGTGCAGGAAGACGGAAGAGAATGGCTCGCCAGGAATGCCCTTCTCTAGGGATGCCACCGCAGTTCCCCAATACAAGCATATGTGGCTGACACAACATATCCAGTCCAGCTCCCAGACATGCCCAACCTGCCTGGACAATGGAGGGGCCACCAGTCCATCAGGGCTCATACCTTTGGAATGCTCCACCCTCACGTGAAAACAAACCTCCAGCAAAAGACCCTGCCACGCTCACAGTCCAAACCTGGCTCACGCCACCCAGTACTGGGTCCAACAAGTGTGATCCCCTGGCCCTTCTGACACCTCGAGCTAAGGGCTTATTGACCTGGAAGTTCTGACACCCACTCAGCAAAGCCTCCGAACTGGTCTGTGCTGTAACCAGGGAACCTGGCCGGGTCGTAGGGGAACCCCATCCAGTCCGGGCGCCTAGACATGCCCAGCTTGCCTGGACAATAGAGGGGCCACCTTAGATCTACCCAGAGGGAGGTATTTCGCATGTGGCCCCTTCAACATCCTGGCCCCCCTTGCCAGCTGTACATGAATAAGTCACACGGGCTGGGAAAAGTCCATCAGGGCTCAAACCTTTGGAATGCTCCACCCTCAAGTGTGAACAAACCTCCAGCAGAAACCCCTGCCTCGCTCACAGAAGAAACCCGGCCTACGCCCCCCAGTGGTGGGTCCAACACGAATAACCCCTGGCCCTTCTGACACCTCGAGCTAAGGGCTTATTGACCTGGAAGTCCTGACACCCACTCAGCAAAGCCTCCAGTTCTGGTCTGAGCTTTAACCAGGGAACCTGGCCGGGTCGTAGGGGAACCCCATCCAGTCTGGGCGCCTAGACATGCCCAGCTTGCCTGGACAATAGAGGGGCCACCTTAGATCTACCCAGAGGGAGGTATTTCGCATGTGGCCCCTTCAACATCCTGGCCCCCCTTGCCAGCTGTACATGAATAAGTCACACGGGCTGGGAAAAGTCCATCAGGGCTCATACCTTTGGAATGCTCCACCCTCAAGTGTGAACAAACCTCCAGCAGAAACCCCTGCCTCGCTCATAGAAGAAACCCGGCCTACGCCCCCCAGTGGTGGGTCAAACACGAATAACCCCTGGCCCTTCTGACACCTCGAGCTAAGGGCTTATTGACCTGGAAGTCCTGACACCCACTCAGCAAAGCCTCCAGTTCTGGTCTGAGCTTGAACCAGGGAACCTGGCCGGGTCATAAGGGAACCCCATCCAGTCCGGGCGCCTAGACATGCCCAGCTTGCCAGGGCAATGGAGGGGCCACCTTAGATCTACCCAGAGGGAGGTATTTCGCATGTGGCCCCTTCAACATCCTGGCCCCCCTTGCCAGCTGTACATGAATAAGTCACACGGGCTGGGAAAAGTCCATCAGGGCTCATACCTTTGGAATGCTCCACCCTCAAGTGTGAACAAACCTCCAGCAGAAACCCCTGCCTCGCTCACAGTAGAAACCCGGCCTACGCCCCCCAGTGGTGGGTCAAACACGAATAACCCCTGGCCCTTCTGACACCTCGAGCTAAGGGCTTATTGACCTGGAAGTCCTGACACCCACTCAGCAAAGCCTCCAGTTCTGGTCTGAGCTGGAACCAGGGAACCTGGCCGGGTCGTAGGGGAACCTCATCCAGTCCGGGCACCTAGACATGCCCAGCCTGCCAGGGCAATGGAGGGGCCACCTTAGATCTACCCAGAGGGAGGTATTTCGCATGTGGCACCTTCAACATCCTGGCCCCCCTTGCCAGCTGTACATGAATAAGTCACACGGGCTGGGAAAAGTCCATCAGGGCTCATACCTTTGGAATGCTCCACCCTCAAGTGTGAACAAACCTCCAGCAGAAACCCCTGCCTCGCTCATAGAAGAAACCCGGCCTACGCCCCCCCAGTGGTGGGTCAAACACGAATATCCCCTGGCCCTTCTGACACCTCGAGCTAAGGGCTTATTGACCTGGAAGTCCTGACACCCACTCAGCAAAGCCTCCAGTTCTGGTCTGAGCTTGAACCAGGGAACCTGGCCGGGTCATAAGGGAACCCCATCCAGTCCGGGCGCCTAGACATGCCCAGCTTGCCAGGGCAATGGAGGGGCCACCTTAGATCTACCCAGAGGGAGGTATTTCGCATGTGGCCCCTTCAACATCCTGGCCCCCCTTGCCAGCTGTACATGAATAAGTCACACGGGCTGGGAAAAGTCCATCAGGGCTCATACCTTTGGAATGCTCCACCCTCAAGTGTGAACAAACCTCCAGCAGAAACCCCTGCCTCGCTCACAGTAGAAACCCGGCCTAAGCCCCCCAGTGGTGGGTCAAACACGAATAACCCCTGGCCCTTCTGACACCTTGAGCTAAGGGCTTATTGACCTGGAAGTCCTGACACCCACTCAGTAAAGCCTCCAGTTCTGGTCTGAGCTGGAACCAGGGAACCTGGCCGGGTCGTAGGGGAACCCCATCCAGTCCGGGCGCCTAGACATGCCCAGCTTGCCTGGACAATGGAGGGGCCACCTTAGATCTACCCAGAGGGAGGTATTTCGCATGTGGCACCTTCAACATCCTGGCCCCCCTTGCCAGCTGTACATGAATAAGTCACACGGGCTGGGAAAAGTCCATCAGGGCTCATACCTTTGGAATGCTCCACCCTCAAGTGTGAACAAACCTCCAGCAGAAACCCCTGCCTCGCTCATAGAAGAAACCCGGCCTACGCCCCCCCAGTGGTGGGTCAAACACGAATATCCCCTGGCCCTTCTGACACCTCGAGCTAAGGGCTTATTGACCTGGAAGTCCTGACACCCACTCAGCAAAGCCTCCAGTTCTGGTCTGAGCTTGAACCAGGGAACCTGGCCGGGTCATAAGGGAACCCCATCCAGTCCGGGCGCCTAGACATGCCCAGCTTGCCAGGGCAATGGAGGGGCCACCTTAGATCTACCCAGAGGGAGGTATTTCGCATGTGGCCCCTTCAACATCCTGGCCCCCCTTGCCAGCTGTACATGAATAAGTCACACGGGCTGGGAAAAGTCCATCAGGGCTCATACCTTTGGAATGCTCCACCCTCAAGTGTGAACAAACCTCCAGCAGAAACCCCTGCCTCGCTCACAGTAGAAACCCGGCCTAAGCCCCCCAGTGGTGGGTCAAACACGAATAACCCCTGGCCCTTCTGACACCTTGAGCTAAGGGCTTATTGACCTGGAAGTCCTGACACCCACTCAGTAAAGCCTCCAGTTCTGGTCTGAGCTGGAACCAGGGAACCTGGCCGGGTCGTAGGGGAACCCCATCCAGTCCGGGCGCCTAGACATGCCCAGCTTGCCTGGACAATGGAGGGGCCACCTTAGATCTACCCAGAGGGAGGTATTTCGCATGTGGCACCTTCAACATCCTGGCCCCCCTTGCCAGCTGTACATGAATAAGTCACACGGGCTGGGAAAAGTCCATCAGGGCTCAAACCTTTGGAATGCTCCACCCTCAAGTGTGAACAAACCTCCAGCAGAAACCCCTGCCTCGCTCATAGAAGAAACCCGGCCTACGTCCCCCAGTGGTGGGTCAAACACGAATAACCCCTGGCCCTTCTGACACCTCGAGCTAAGGGCTTATTGACCTGGAAGTCCTGACACCCACTCAGCAAAGCCTCCAGTTCTAGTCTGAGCTTGAACCAGGGAACCTGGCCGGGTCATAAGGGAACCCCATCCAGTCCGGGCACCTAGACATGCCCAGCTTGCCAGGGCAATGGAGGGGCCACCTTAGATCTACCCAGAGGGAGGTATTTCGCATGTGGCACCTTCAACATCCTGGCCCCCCTTGCCAGCTGTACATGAATAAGTCACACGGGCTGGGAAAAGTCCATCAGGGCTCATACCTTTGGAATGCTCCACCCTCAAGTGTGAACAAACCTCCAGCAGAAACCCCTGCCTCGCTCACAGTAGAAACCCGGCCTACGCCCCCCAGTGGTGGGTCCAACACAAATAACCCCTGGCCCTTCTGACACCTCGAGCTAAGGGCTTATTGACCTGGAGGTTCTGACACCCACTCAGCCAAGCCTCCAGTACCAGTCCGTGTCGGAACCAGGAGAACCTGGCTAGGTTGTAGCGGAGCCTCCCCAGTCCGGGTGCCCAGATATGCCCAACCTGCCAGGGCAATGGAGGGGCCACCAGAGGGAGGTATTTCGCGTGTGGCCCCTTCAACTTCCTGGCACCTCTGTCGGTTGTGATAAACCAGAAGCAGGGACTGGGAACAGTCCTTCTTACTTTGACTTTAGCCTCCGGTGGGCAGTTCTGGAGCCTGACCTCGAGTTTCGTGTGGATATTAAGCCACTGTATGCATCAGCAACCAAGTCAAAAATACCACAGTGGTCCTGGGTCAGGCAGGTGCAGAAAAGAGTCACCCCACCATCATTGGCGTTAATCATTCCCTGAGAAATGGCTCTTTTAGGCGGGCATTCTCCACAGGTGGCAGGAACGCACAAACTCGCACAAAGCCTGAGGAGCAAATGGACTTTGGTGCAAACGGCAAGCGACAGTAGCAGCAGCGACATTAGCTCAGTGGGTAGAGAGAATGCTTGGGGACCGTGGGATCCGGGTTCAAAGCAATGATTTTCAATCAGTTGACTGAGAATTGTAACTGGACTCGATGCTTGTGAAAATGGACTTTAGCCTGAAAAAGCAGCAGTGATAACTCTTGGTCAGGTTCTGAAATCATGCCACACAAACACAAACACAGTATAGTCCAATTCACTGCCACTGGAGCTTGGGTTTTCTGTGTCACGAGATCCCTTGATCAAGCCCTCATTCAGGCCACAAACAAGTGAACAATGGGCTAGGGGATCACTGTCAGATGATCGCTCAGTGTGCAGCCACCTGAGCTCTCGCCAGAACCCCCTTGGTTCTAATTCAATCTCAGGCGGTACGCTTGGACCACGAACTGGGGGATATCTTGGAAACATTTACCCAGTTTTCAGCCCCCTGAGCCGGGCTGCTCTCTGGCCAGAACCCCCTTGGTTCTCATTCAATCTCAGGCGGTACGCTTGGACCACTAACTGGGGGATATCTTGGAAACATTTACCCAGTTTTCAGCCCCCTGAGCCGGGCTGCTCTCTGGCCAGAACCCCCTTGGTTCTCATTCAATCTCAGGCGGTACGCTTGGACCACTAACTGGGGGATATCTTGGAAACATTTACCCAGTTTTCAGCCCCCTGAGCCGGGCTGCTCTCTGGCCAGAACCCCCTTGGTTCTCATTCAATCTCAGGCGGTACGCTTGGACCACTAACTGGGGGATATCTTGGAAGCCATTTACCCAGTTTTCAGCCCCCTGAGCCGGGCTGCTCTCTGGCCAGAACCCCCTTGGTTCTCATTCAATCTCAGGCGGTACGCTTGGACCACGAACTGGGGGATATCTTGGAAGCCATTTACCCAGTTTTCAGCCCCCTGAGCCGGGCTGCTCTCTGGCCAGAACCCCCTTGGTTCTCATTCAATCTCAGGCGGTACGCTTGGACCACGAACCGGGGGATATCTTGGAAGCATTTACCCAGTTTTCAGCCCCCTGAGCCGGGCTGCTCTCTGGCCAGAACCCCCTTGGTTCTCATTCAATCTCAGGCGGTACGCTTGGACCACGAACCGGGGGATATCTTGGAAGCATTTACCCAGTTTTCAGCCCCCTGAGCCGGGCTGCTCTCTGGCCAGAACCCCCTTGGTTCTCATTCAATCTCAGGCGGTACGCTTGGACCACGAACCGGGGGATATCTTGGAAGCATTTACCCAGTTTTCAGCCCCCTGAGCCGGGCTGCTCTCTGGCCAGAACCCCCTTGGTTCTCATTCAATCTCAGGCGGTACGCTTGGACCACGAACCGGGGGATATCTTGGAAGCATTTACCCAGTTTTCAGCCCCCTGAGCCGGGCTGCTCTCTGGCCAGAACCCCCTTGGTTCTCATTCAATCTCAGGCGGTACGCTTGGACCACGAACCGGGGGATATCTTGGAAGCATTTACCCAGTTTTCAGCCCCCTGAGCCGGGCTGCTCTCTGGCCAGAACCCTCTTGGTTCTCATTCAATCTCAGGCGGTACGCTTGGACCACGAACCGGGGGATATCTTGGAAGCATTTACCCAGTTTTCAGCCCCCTGAGCCGGGCTGCTCTCTGGCCAGAACCCCCTTGGTTCTCATTCAATCTCAGGCGGTACGCTTGGACCACGAACCGGGGGATATCTTGGAAGCATTTACCCAGTTTTCAGCCCCCTGAGCCGGGCTGCTCTCTGGCCAGAACCCCCTTGGTTCTCATTCAATCTCAGGCGGTACGCTTGGACCACGAACCGGGGGATATCTTGGAAGCATTTACCCAGTTTTCAGCCCCCTGAGCCGGGCTGCTCTCTGGCCAGAACCCCCTTGGTTCTCATTCAATCTCAGGCGGTACGCTTGGACCACGAACCGGGGGATATCTTGGAAACATTTACCCAGATCCGGGCTGCTCTCTGGCCAGAACCCCCTTGGTTCTCATTCAATCTCAGGCGGTACGCTTGGACCACGAACCGGGGGATATCTTGGAAACATTTACCCAGTTTTCAGCCCCCTGAGCCAGGCTGCTCTCTGGCCAGAACCCCCTTGGTTCTCATTCAATCTCAGGTGGTACGCTTGGACCACGAACCGGGGGATATCTTGGAAACATTTACCCAGTTTTCAGCCCCCTGAGCCGGGCTGCTCTCTGGCCAGAACCCCCTTGGCATTCAAACTCAGGCAGCACGTGTGGACCATGAGCCAATTCGGGGTTCAGTGCCTTGCTTAAGGACACTAGGGCATGCGACTGCTGTCTGCTGGACTCGAACCCTGGACCTTTGGATTGAGAGGCGACCACTCTGCCACTGAGCTACAGCCCAGGGCAGAGCCACCTGAGCTGGGTTCTTCTCTAGAGCCAGACCCCTGAGGCCAGGGACACTTTCTGTGAGAGCCAGACCCTGAGGCCAGGGAGACTTTCTGCTAGAGCCAGGCCATAGTGCACAATTTGTGGACACATTGTTTTCAATGTCCCCCTGTTCTGCTCTGGAGGTCCCCTGTTTCTGAAAACGTGATTCTCAAAAATGGGATGATGGTGGTTAGCCGATGGGACGTCACACAGCCACCAAAACACAGTATAACCATTGCGTGCTATGGCTATTAGGTTCGAGGAGTAGCCCAATCATTGATGTTTGGTGCCCCTGGTAGGTTGGGCCGCTAACCAGGGGCTCAGAGAGGATGACACTTTGAAAATTTTCACTCTACTGCCAGCTCATACCCCTGGTAAGACGCCCTGCCGACCAGGCTAAAGTTAATTCCATGATGTTGAATGAAGTGCAGTGTAGTTTGGGATGCATCAGCTCTCAGCTGTCTGGAATCCATACCGACAATTACTTAGAACACAATATCTGTTAATAAAATTGTCCAACCTAAAATGTGTTTTTCTCCATTTTTGAAAGTGGAATTACTTTCGCTATTTTCAATTTTTTCTATTGAAAAAGATAAAATTACACACACAGCCAACTATATAAAATAAATAAATAAATGGAAAAAAAAAAAAAAAATATATATATATATATATATATATATATATATATATATATATATATATATATATATATATATATATATATATAGTGGTTCAATAATCACATCAGTTATGTTTTAAACTAACATCATGTCCATACCTACACAGTCATTGGATCTTTTGCTTGCACAACTTTTCGCAATACTGAATATTTCAACTTTCTTTACTCTACCAAGAAAAAACACTTATAACTGATCTATGGACAATAGAAGGAAGCTTGCACAGTCAAAAGCACAACTACGTTGGCGCAGTCAGGAGAGAGCTTGGGTCGAGTCCAATAGACCCCAGGTTCAAGCCCAGAAGCGGGTGTGTTTTTTTTTTTTGCAAACTTAGACTAGTAACTGATCTATGGACAATAGAAGGAAGCTTGCACAGTCAAAAGCACAACTACGTTGGCGCAGTCAGGAGAGAGCTTGTGTTATGTCCAACAGATCCCGGGTTCAAGCCCAGAAGCGGGTGTGTTTTTTTTTTTTGCAAACTTAGACTAGTAACTGATCTATGGACAATAGAAGGAAGCTTGCACAGTCAAAAGCAAAACTAAGTTGGCGCAGTCAGGAGAGAGCTTGTGTTATGTCCAACAGATCCCGGGTTCAAGCCCAGAAGCGGGTGTGTTTTTTTTTTGTTGCAAACTTAGACTAGTAACTGATCTATGGACAATAGAAGGAAGCTTGCACAGTCAAAAGCACAACTACGTTGGCGCAGTCAGGAGAGAGCTTGTGTTATGTCCAACAGATCCCGGGTTCAAGCCCAGAAGCGGGTGTGTTTTTTTTTTTTGCAAACTTAGACTAGTAACTGATCTATGGACAATAGAAGGAAGCTTGCACAGTCAAAAGCACAACTACATTGGCGCAGTCAGGAGAGAGCTTGTGTTATGTCCAACAGATCCCGGGTTCAAGCCCAGAAGCGGGTGTGTTTTTTTTTTGTTGCAAACTTAGACTAGTAACTGATCTATGGACAATAGAAGGAAGCTTGCACAGTCAAAAGCACAACTACGTTGGCGCAGTCAGGAGAGAGCTTGTGTTATGTCCAACAGATCCCGGGTTCAAGCCCAGAAGCGGGTGTGTTTTTTTTTTTTGCAAACTTAGACTAGTAACTGATCTATGGACAATAGAAGGAAGCTTGCACAGTCAAAAGCACAACTACGTTGGCGCAGTCAGGAGAGAGCTTGGGTTGAGTCCAATAGACCCCAGGTTCAAGCCCAGAAGCGGGTGTGTTTTTTTTTTGCAAACTTAGACTAGTAACTGATCTATGGACTATAGAAGGAAGCTTGCACAGTCAAAAGCACAACTACGTTGGCGCAGTCAGGAGAGAGCTTGGGTTGAGTCCAATAGACCCCAGGTTCAAGCCCAGAAGCGGGTGTGTTTTTTTTTTTTGCAAACTTAGACTAGTAACTGATCTATGGACAATAGAAGGAAGCTTGCACAGTCAAAAGCACAACTACGTTGGCGCAGTCAGGAGAGAGCTTGTGTTATGTCCAACAGATCCCGGGTTCAAGCCCAGAAGCGGGTGTGTTTTTTTTTTGTTGCAAACTTAGACTAGTAACTGATCTATGGATAATAGAAGGAAGCTTGCACAGTCAAAAGCACAACTACGTTGGCGCAGTCAGGAGAGAGCTTGTGTTATGTCCAACAGATCCCGGGTTCAAGCCCAGAAGCGGGTGTGTTTTTTTTTTGCAAACTTAGACTAGTAACTGATCTATGGACTATAGAAGGAAGCTTGCACAGTCAAAAGCACAACTACGTTGGCGCAGTCAGGAGAGAGCTTGGGTTGAGTCCAATAGACCCCAGGTTCAAGCCCAGAAGCGGGTGTGTTTTTTTTTTTTTGCAAACTTAGACTAGTAACTGGTCTATGGACAATAGAAGGAAGCTTGCACAGTCAAAAGCAAAACTACGTTGGCGCAGTCAGGAGAGAGCTTGTGTTATGTCCAACAGATCCCGGGTTCAAGCCCAGAAGCGGGTGTGTTTTTTTTTTGTTGCAAACTTAGACTAGTAACTGATCTATGGACAATAGAAGGAAGCTTGCACAGTCAAAAGCACAACTACGTTGGCGCAGTCAGGAGAGAGCTTGTGTTATGTCCAACAGATCCCGGGTTCAAGCCCAGAAGCGGGTGTGTTTTTTTTTTGCAAACTTAGACTAGTAACTGATCTATGGACTATAGAAGGAAGCTTGCACAGTCAAAAGCACAACTACGTTGGCGCAGTCAGGAGAGAGCTTGGGTTGAGTCCAATAGACCCCAGGTTCAAGCCCAGAAGCGGGTGTGTTTTTTTTTTTTGCAAACTTAGACTAGTAACTGATCTATGGACAATAGAAGGAAGCTTGCACAGTCAAAAGCACAACTACGTTGGCGCAGTCAGGAGAGAGCTTGTGTTATGTCCAACAGATCCCGGGTTCAAGCCCAGAAGCGGGTGTATTTTTTTTTTTAAGCAAACTTAGACTTGTAACTGATCTATGGACTATAGAAGGAAGCCGCTCAGTCAAAGCACAACTCCGTTGGCGCAGTCAGGAGAGAGCTGGGGTTGAGGTCAACATACCTCGGGTTCAAGCCTAGGAGCAGGTGTATTTTTTTTTAAGCAAATTTAGACTAGTAACTGATCTATGGACTATAGAGGTATATAGATGCGATTTTTGGATGAAGGAAAAAAAGAATTTGTAATTATAATAATAATCTTAGTAATAATAATTATTATAATAATTCGTCCTTACAGTGGGTACAAGTTTAAATTTTTAAATGTATAAAAGAATCACTTTATATCTGTTTATTGCATCAGGGCTTCTTGACTTTCTCGGGAACCTTGATTTCAACCAAATTCAACAAAAACCTTTTTTTTTTCACGACATGATAAAATGCTCTGGTTGAAATTATATCCTTTGTAGTGTCAGGGTTGGTTTTGACCCGGTCATAAAAATAAGATTATAAAGCAACTTTTGGAGCCAAAATAGAAATCACAAATGTACTTTCAGCCAACACAGCAGGGGGAGTTGACGGCGCACCAGGGGGAGGTGTCAGCAGATTCATGTTGGCGCAGTGTCACCATGTGGAATCACCTTTACATTATCGTCATGATCAGAACCCACCTCCGGTGAAGGAAGGTATTTCTATGGAAAATTGTGGCTGTTGTCACCTTTTATATCATAAGACAATTTGTGCCTTTATTCTGTTATATGTTGACTGTACTTTGAGGGTGACAGAAGAAAGAAAATCAGATCATTTTAAATAGTTACCACTGGTGGGATCGAACCCACGCTTGCAAGTAAAACATGGATCACCGTGCATCTACGTCCTACCCTCTAACCACTCAGCCACTGACTTTCCTGTGACAGGGACACACAGTCTACTATCTGACATGTCTTGATTCACGGTTATTCCAGTCTAGTATAACTGGGGCGGTTCACCTGTCAAAGGATCACGCAGGTGTCCTAATGCCAGCTCAGGGAGGACGGAAACCTCCCGTGGAGCTGAAGGACAAAAGCTCGCTTGATCTTGATTTTCAGTATGAATACGGACCATCAAATCGGAGCCTCACGATCCTTCTGACTTTTTGGCTTTTAAGCAGGTGTCAGAAAAGTTAACAAAAGGTCTCAGCTTATGTTTCTGAACAAGAACATCAAATATTACAGGTATAGATTCATTTAATGTGACACCTGCAGTTCACAAGGCGTCTTTCAGAAGCTTGTCAGACCTTCTCTGAGACGCAGCTAAGGTAAGCCTGACGTTTAGCCTGACTGGGACCAGGCTTGTCGCACTGGCTAATTTACCATGCTTACCAAACCACGCTAGCCTTAAGCCTCGTTTGTGGAACCCAACGCTCGCTAAAGTTAGCCAGGCTAACCCAAATAAGCCAGGCTTTGAGCTAAGCCAGCTTCGTGGAATACCCCCAAGCTCTTGCACACAGATATATTTTTTAAAACTCTGATTTATCATTCTAATAGTTTCAAAAGTAATAATTGATTTCCAATGGCTTGATTGGTTCTTATACAAATAACTTCTTAATTCATTTTTTTGTGTTGAGACCTGTTCTGTATTTCAATATGTTCATATTAAAGTCCTATTGCTGACATTTTTTTATTATTATTATTAGTTTTTATTTTTGCATTTTCTTGAAGAAAATATATGGGTCGAAAATGACCCGTAACACCACAGATGTTGTGAAAGTTAATCATTTTTAAATGAAAAAATAAATCAAGCAAATTAATTTCAGAGATGTTTTTCCCTGAGTAATATTCAGGGAACACAACATCCTTTCATTCATTTATATGATTCTCTTGAGATTCATTTTGCTTTTGCTTTTTAAATTGACATCAGGAGGGGGTGGGGGGGCAGAGACCTACAACCTACAACAAAAATATTAAACCCAACATTTTATGGATATGGAAACCTTACAAGGTAACCAAGAGATGAGAAAAAAATTGGATGATAAGATTTTGTTTTTGGTGTATTTTAAAGCTGATTTAAGACAACAGAAACAGTAACAGAAAAGCTAACACAGGAGGAAGGTTAAAAAGGTTAAGGTAAGAAAAACATCACAATATTTACTGGCACATCAAAAGGGACACTTACTGGGTTCATGCAAAGGGAAAAAAATACAAAAAAAAAAAATACAAAAAAATCACAATATATTGTGACAGTGGAGGAGAGACCAGTCTGGACTGCAAGGTTTGCTTTTAACAAAAATCACAGTCTATTTACGTTAGGGAAACGGGTAGGGGAGAAAACACAACCAATCTTCTTCCCGGTCTGGGGTAGCCTCTAGTCTGCGGGGTCCAGACTGGTGTCCTCCTGGAGAGAGAGGCAAAAAAAGGGATGGGTTTTTTAAAGCTCACACTTTTTATTTCTGCCCTTCCTGGTCTCAGCCACCTGCTCCTCTCTCTTCTCTTCTCTCTTCTGTCTCCCTTTCCACTCCTCTCACCCCCCAGCACCCTCTGATCTTTGATTGTCTTCAGCTGGGCTCTCTCCAGCCTTGGGTCACCTGGCAGGGTAGGTACCTATGATATGACCCTGCCCAGCTGGTGTCTGCTCAGTCCTCCTCTCTGGCGCCCTCTGCTGGCCATGAGACACCAGTGGTGGGGGGAGACACCACAATATATTTGAGTAAACTGTGTTGAAGATGGCTTATCAAATTTGATACAGCGGGTATATAAGGTCATGTAACTCTGAAACAGTCAATGGCCATTTACTTGCATTTCATGCATTATGTCTAAAATCAAGCAACATACAGTCTTTTTATTTTCAAATGACATAGTTTGCTACATTTAGAGTTAAAACTTAGCTATGAAACTTGCTGTAAGCACGGACCAGAACTGGAGCTACGTTGCCCATGTGTACTGTCAGAAATGCAGAGTGCATCTTTGCTTAAACAAGGAGAGAAACTGTTTTCAGGCCTTCCACCATGCAAAATAAAAGGTTGTGAACTGCAAAATGAAAAAAATACTAAAATGTTGTTGTTGTTGTTGTTTTTTTCCAGACTTCCACCCAGCCAGTTCCATTGGTGGCTTTCTCACTACTGCATGATGGTAGCACTGTTTGTGTTTGGAAGTATAAATTTGTTAGTCATGTTAGTCATGTTAGTCATATAACTGCCCCCGTGACCTACTATAACTATATCAATATCTTTTGAGGTTCGTGCCCCTGGTAGGTGTTGACACACTTAAAACAAGTTTCGTGGGAAGATGGCCCACTGGACACTCCGTCGCGCCCTTGATGCAGAGTTAATAGACACATAGGAATGTGCATACTTACCAGCATACTTACAACAGCCCACAGTCTTCCTCCTTGGCCATTGGCTCTGCTCCTGGATGTAGACGGTTCGTTGAGTGTGCAGGAAGACGGAAGAGAATGGCTCGCCAGGAATGCCCTTCTCTAGGGATGCCACCGCAGTTCCCCAATACAAGCATATGTGGCTGACACAACATATCCAGTCCAGCTCCCAGACATGCCCAACCTGCCTGGACAATGGAGGGGCCACCAGTCCATCAGGGCTCATACCTTTGGAATGCTCCACCCTCACGTGAAAACAAACCTCCAGCAAAAGACCCTGCCACGCTCACAGTCCAAACCTGGCTCACGCCACCCAGTACTGGGTCCAACAAGTGTGATCCCCTGGCCCTTCTGACACCTCGAGCTAAGGGCTTATTGACCTGGAAGTTCTGACACCCACTCAGCAAAGCCTCCGAACTGGTCTGTGCTGTAACCAGGGAACCTGGCCGGGTCGTAGGGGAACCCCATCCAGTCCGGGCGCCTAGACATGCCCAGCTTGCCTGGACAATAGAGGGGCCACCTTAGATCTACCCAGAGGGAGGTATTTCGCATGTGGCCCCTTCAACATCCTGGCCCCCCTTGCCAGCTGTACATGAATAAGTCACACGGGCTGGGAAAAGTCCATCAGGGCTCAAACCTTTGGAATGCTCCACCCTCAAGTGTGAACAAACCTCCAGCAGAAACCCCTGCCTCGCTCACAGAAGAAACCCGGCCTACGCCCCCCAGTGGTGGGTCCAACACGAATAACCCCTGGCCCTTCTGACACCTCGAGCTAAGGGCTTATTGACCTGGAAGTCCTGACACCCACTCAGCAAAGCCTCCAGTTCTGGTCTGAGCTTTAACCAGGGAACCTGGCCGGGTCGTAGGGGAACCCCATCCAGTCTGGGCGCCTAGACATGCCCAGCTTGCCTGGACAATAGAGGGGCCACCTTAGATCTACCCAGAGGGAGGTATTTCGCATGTGGCCCCTTCAACATCCTGGCCCCCCTTGCCAGCTGTACATGAATAAGTCACACGGGCTGGGAAAAGTCCATCAGGGCTCATACCTTTGGAATGCTCCACCCTCAAGTGTGAACAAACCTCCAGCAGAAACCCCTGCCTCGCTCATAGAAGAAACCCGGCCTACGCCCCCCAGTGGTGGGTCAAACACGAATAACCCCTGGCCCTTCTGACACCTCGAGCTAAGGGCTTATTGACCTGGAAGTCCTGACACCCACTCAGCAAAGCCTCCAGTTCTGGTCTGAGCTTGAACCAGGGAACCTGGCCGGGTCATAAGGGAACCCCATCCAGTCCGGGCGCCTAGACATGCCCAGCTTGCCAGGGCAATGGAGGGGCCACCTTAGATCTACCCAGAGGGAGGTATTTCGCATGTGGCCCCTTCAACATCCTGGCCCCCCTTGCCAGCTGTACATGAATAAGTCACACGGGCTGGGAAAAGTCCATCAGGGCTCATACCTTTGGAATGCTCCACCCTCAAGTGTGAACAAACCTCCAGCAGAAACCCCTGCCTCGCTCACAGTAGAAACCCGGCCTACGCCCCCCAGTGGTGGGTCAAACACGAATAACCCCTGGCCCTTCTGACACCTCGAGCTAAGGGCTTATTGACCTGGAAGTCCTGACACCCACTCAGCAAAGCCTCCAGTTCTGGTCTGAGCTGGAACCAGGGAACCTGGCCGGGTCGTAGGGGAACCTCATCCAGTCCGGGCACCTAGACATGCCCAGCCTGCCAGGGCAATGGAGGGGCCACCTTAGATCTACCCAGAGGGAGGTATTTCGCATGTGGCACCTTCAACATCCTGGCCCCCCTTGCCAGCTGTACATGAATAAGTCACACGGGCTGGGAAAAGTCCATCAGGGCTCATACCTTTGGAATGCTCCACCCTCAAGTGTGAACAAACCTCCAGCAGAAACCCCTGCCTCGCTCATAGAAGAAACCCGGCCTACGCCCCCCCAGTGGTGGGTCAAACACGAATATCCCCTGGCCCTTCTGACACCTCGAGCTAAGGGCTTATTGACCTGGAAGTCCTGACACCCACTCAGCAAAGCCTCCAGTTCTGGTCTGAGCTTGAACCAGGGAACCTGGCCGGGTCATAAGGGAACCCCATCCAGTCCGGGCGCCTAGACATGCCCAGCTTGCCAGGGCAATGGAGGGGCCACCTTAGATCTACCCAGAGGGAGGTATTTCGCATGTGGCCCCTTCAACATCCTGGCCCCCCTTGCCAGCTGTACATGAATAAGTCACACGGGCTGGGAAAAGTCCATCAGGGCTCATACCTTTGGAATGCTCCACCCTCAAGTGTGAACAAACCTCCAGCAGAAACCCCTGCCTCGCTCACAGTAGAAACCCGGCCTAAGCCCCCCAGTGGTGGGTCAAACACGAATAACCCCTGGCCCTTCTGACACCTTGAGCTAAGGGCTTATTGACCTAGAAGTCCTGACACCCACTCAGTAAAGCCTCCAGTTCTGGTCTGAGCTGGAACCAGGGAACCTGGCCGGGTCGTAGGGGAACCCCATCCAGTCCGGGCGCCTAGACATGCCCAGCTTGCCTGGACAATGGAGGGGCCACCTTAGATCTACCCAGAGGGAGGTATTTCGCATGTGGCACCTTCAACATCCTGGCCCCCCTTGCCAGCTGTACATGAATAAGTCACACGGGCTGGGAAAAGTCCATCAGGGCTCATACCTTTGGAATGCTCCACCCTCAAGTGTGAACAAACCTCCAGCAGAAACCCCTGCCTCGCTCATAGAAGAAACCCGGCCTACGCCCCCCCAGTGGTGGGTCAAACACGAATATCCCCTGGCCCTTCTGACACCTCGAGCTAAGGGCTTATTGACCTGGAAGTCCTGACACCCACTCAGCAAAGCCTCCAGTTCTGGTCTGAGCTTGAACCAGGGAACCTGGCCGGGTCATAAGGGAACCCCATCCAGTCCGGGCGCCTAGACATGCCCAGCTTGCCAGGGCAATGGAGGGGCCACCTTAGATCTACCCAGAGGGAGGTATTTCGCATGTGGCCCCTTCAACATCCTGGCCCCCCTTGCCAGCTGTACATGAATAAGTCACACGGGCTGGGAAAAGTCCATCAGGGCTCATACCTTTGGAATGCTCCACCCTCAAGTGTGAACAAACCTCCAGCAGAAACCCCTGCCTCGCTCACAGTAGAAACCCGGCCTAAGCCCCCCAGTGGTGGGTCAAACACGAATAACCCCTGGCCCTTCTGACACCTTGAGCTAAGGGCTTATTGACCTGGAAGTCCTGACACCCACTCAGTAAAGCCTCCAGTTCTGGTCTGAGCTGGAACCAGGGAACCTGGCCGGGTCGTAGGGGAACCCCATCCAGTCCGGGCGCCTAGACATGCCCAGCTTGCCTGGACAATGGAGGGGCCACCTTAGATCTACCCAGAGGGAGGTATTTCGCATGTGGCACCTTCAACATCCTGGCCCCCCTTGCCAGCTGTACATGAATAAGTCACACGGGCTGGGAAAAGTCCATCAGGGCTCAAACCTTTGGAATGCTCCACCCTCAAGTGTGAACAAACCTCCAGCAGAAACCCCTGCCTCGCTCATAGAAGAAACCCGGCCTACGTCCCCCAGTGGTGGGTCAAACACGAATAACCCCTGGCCCTTCTGACACCTCGAGCTAAGGGCTTATTGACCTGGAAGTCCTGACACCCACTCAGCAAAGCCTCCAGTTCTAGTCTGAGCTTGAACCAGGGAACCTGGCCGGGTCATAAGGGAACCCCATCCAGTCCGGGCACCTAGACATGCCCAGCTTGCCAGGGCAATGGAGGGGCCACCTTAGATCTACCCAGAGGGAGGTATTTCGCATGTGGCACCTTCAACATCCTGGCCCCCCTTGCCAGCTGTACATGAATAAGTCACACGGGCTGGGAAAAGTCCATCAGGGCTCATACCTTTGGAATGCTCCACCCTCAAGTGTGAACAAACCTCCAGCAGAAACCCCTGCCTCGCTCACAGTAGAAACCCGGCCTACGCCCCCCAGTGGTGGGTCCAACACAAATAACCCCTGGCCCTTCTGACACCTCGAGCTAAGGGCTTATTGACCTGGAGGTTCTGACACCCACTCAGCCAAGCCTCCAGTACCAGTCCGTGTCGGAACCAGGAGAACCTGGCTAGGTTGTAGCGGAACCTCCCCAGTCCGGGTGCCCAGATATGCCCAACCTGCCAGGGCAATGGAGGGGCCACCAGAGGGAGGTATTTCGCGTGTGGCCCCTTCAACTTCCTGGCACCTCTGTCGGTTGTGATAAACCAGAAGCAGGGACTGGGAACAGTCCTTCTTACTTTGACTTTAGCCTCCGGTGGGCAGTTCTGGAGCCTGACCTCGAGTTTCGTGTGGATATTAAGCCACTGTATGCATCAGCAACCAAGTCAAAAATACCACAGTGGTCCTGGGTCAGGCAGGTGCAGAAAAGAGTCACCCCACCATCATTGGCGTTAATCATTCCCTGAGAAATGGCTCTTTTAGGCGGGCATTCTCCACAGGTGGCAGGAACGCACAAACTCGCACAAAGCCTGAGGAGCAAATGGACTTTGGTGCAAACGGCAAGCGACAGTAGCAGCAGCGACATTAGCTCAGTGGGTAGAGAGAATGCTTGGGGACCGTGGGATCCGGGTTCAAAGCAATGATTTTCAATCAGTTGACTGAGAATTGTAACTGGACTCGATGCTTGTGAAAATGGACTTTAGCCTGAAAAAGCAGCAGTGATAACTCTTGGTCAGGTTCTGAAATCATGCCACACAAACACAAACACAGTATAGTCCAATTCACTGCCACTGGAGCTTGGGTTTTCTGTGTCACGAGATCCCTTGATCAAGCCCTCATTCAGGCCACAAACAAGTGAACAATGGGCTAGGGGATCACTGTCAGATGATCGCTCAGTGTGCAGCCACCTGAGCTCTCGCCAGAACCCCCTTGGTTCTAATTCAATCTCAGGCGGTACGCTTGGACCACGAACTGGGGGATATCTTGGAAACATTTACCCAGTTTTCAGCCCCCTGAGCCGGGCTGCTCTCTGGCCAGAACCCCCTTGGTTCTCATTCAATCTCAGGCGGTACGCTTGGACCACTAACTGGGGGATATCTTGGAAACATTTACCCAGTTTTCAGCCCCCTGAGCCGGGCTGCTCTCTGGCCAGAACCCCCTTGGTTCTCATTCAATCTCAGGCGGTACGCTTGGACCACTAACTGGGGGATATCTTGGAAACATTTACCCAGTTTTCAGCCCCCTGAGCCGGGCTGCTCTCTGGCCAGAACCCCCTTGGTTCTCATTCAATCTCAGGCGGTACGCTTGGACCACTAACTGGGGGATATCTTGGAAGCCATTTACCCAGTTTTCAGCCCCCTGAGCCGGGCTGCTCTCTGGCCAGAACCCCCTTGGTTCTCATTCAATCTCAGGCGGTACGCTTGGACCACGAACTGGGGGATATCTTGGAAGCCATTTACCCAGTTTTCAGCCCCCTGAGCCGGGCTGCTCTCTGGCCAGAACCCCCTTGGTTCTCATTCAATCTCAGGCGGTACGCTTGGACCACGAACCGGGGGATATCTTGGAAACATTTACCCAGTTTTCAGCCCCCTGAGCCGGGCTGCTCTCTGGCCAGAACCCCCTTGGTTCTCATTCAATCTCAGGCGGTACGCTTGGACCACGAACCGGGGGATATCTTGGAAGCATTTACCCAGTTTTCAGCCCCCTGAGCCGGGCTGCTCTCTGGCCAGAACCCCCTTGGTTCTCATTCAATCTCAGGCGGTACGCTTGGACCACGAACCGGGGGATATCTTGGAAGCATTTACCCAGTTTTCAGCCCCCTGAGCCGGGCTGCTCTCTGGCCAGAACCCCCTTGGTTCTCATTCAATCTCAGGCGGTACGCTTGGACCACGAACCGGGGGATATCTTGGAAGCATTTACCCAGTTTTCAGCCCCCTGAGCCGGGCTGCTCTCTGGCCAGAACCCCCTTGGTTCTCATTCAATCTCAGGCGGTACGCTTGGACCACGAACCGGGGGATATCTTGGAAGCATTTACCCAGTTTTCAGCCCCCTGAGCCGGGCTGCTCTCTGGCCAGAACCCTCTTGGTTCTCATTCAATCTCAGGCGGTACGCTTGGACCACGAACCGGGGGATATCTTGGAAGCATTTACCCAGTTTTCAGCCCCCTGAGCCGGGCTGCTCTCTGGCCAGAACCCCCTTGGTTCTCATTCAATCTCAGGCGGTACGCTTGGACCACGAACCGGGGGATATCTTGGAAGCATTTACCCAGTTTTCAGCCCCCTGAGCCGGGCTGCTCTCTGGCCAGAACCCCCTTGGTTCTCATTCAATCTCAGGCGGTACGCTTGGACCACGAACCGGGGGATATCTTGGAAGCATTTACCCAGTTTTCAGCCCCCTGAGCCGGGCTGCTCTCTGGCCAGAACCCCCTTGGTTCTCATTCAATCTCAGGCGGTACGCTTGGACCACGAACCGGGGGATATCTTGGAAACATTTACCCAGATCCGGGCTGCTCTCTGGCCAGAACCCCCTTGGTTCTCATTCAATCTCAGGCGGTACGCTTGGACCACGAACCGGGGGATATCTTGGAAACATTTACCCAGTTTTCAGCCCCCTGAGCCAGGCTGCTCTCTGGCCAGAACCCCCTTGGTTCTCATTCAATCTCAGGTGGTACGCTTGGACCACGAACCGGGGGATATCTTGGAAACATTTACCCAGTTTTCAGCCCCCTGAGCCGGGCTGCTCTCTGGCCAGAACCCCCTTGGCATTCAAACTCAGGCAGCATGTGTGGACCATGAGCCAATTCGGGGTTCAGTGCCTTGCTTAAGGACACTAGGGCATGCGACTGCTGTCTGCTGGACTCGAACCCTGGACCTTTGGATTGAGAGGCGACCACTCTGCCACTGAGCTACAGCCCAGGGCAGAGCCACCTGAGCTGGGTTCTTCTCTAGAGCCAGACCCCTGAGGCCAGGGACACTTTCTGTGAGAGCCAGACCCTGAGGCCAGGGAGACTTTCTGCTAGAGCCAGGCCATAGTGCACAATTTGTGGACACATTGTTTTCAATGTCCCCCTGTTCTGCTCTGGAGGTCCCCTGTTTCTGAAAACGTGATTCTCAAAAATGGGATGATGGTGGTTAGCCGATGGGACGTCACACAGCCACCAAAACACAGTATAACCATTGCGTGCTATGGCTATTAGGTTCGAGGAGTAGCCCAATCATTGATGTTTGGTGCCCCTGGTAGGTTGGGCCGCTAACCAGGGGCTCAGAGAGGATGACACTTTGAAAATTTTCACTCTACTGCCAGCTCATACCCCTGGTAAGACGCCCTGCCGACCAGGCTAAAGTTAATTCCATGATGTTGAATGAAGTGCAGTGTAGTTTGGGATGCATCAGCTCTCAGCTGTCTGGAATCCATACCGACAATTACTTAGAACACAATATCTGTTAATAAAATTGTCCAACCTAAAATGTGTTTTTCTCCATTTTTGAAAGTGGAATTACTTTCGCTATTTTCAATTTTTTCTATTGAAAAAGATAAAATTACACACACAGCCAACTATATAAAATAAATAAATAAATGGAAAAAAAAAAAAAAAAAATATATATATATATATATATATATATATATATATATATATATATATAGTGGTTCAATAATCACATCAGTTATGTTTTAAACTAACATCATGTCCATACCTACACAGTCATTGGATCTTTTGCTTGCACAACTTTTCGCAATACTGAATATTTCAACTTTCTTTACTCTACCAAGAAAAAACACTTATAACTGATCTATGGACAATAGAAGGAAGCTTGCACAGTCAAAAGCACAACTACGTTGGCGCAGTCAGGAGAGAGCTTGGGTTGAGTCCAATAGACCCCAGGTTCAAGCCCAGAAGCGGGTGTGTTTTTTTTTTTTGCAAACTTAGACTAGTAACTGATCTATGGACAATAGAAGGAAGCTTGCACAGTCAAAAGCACAACTACGTTGGCGCAGTCAGGAGAGAGCTTGTGTTATGTCCAACAGATCCCGGGTTCAAGCCCAGAAGCGGGTGTGTTTTTTTTTTTTGCAAACTTAGACTAGTAACTGATCTATGGACAATAGAAGGAAGCTTGCACAGTCAAAAGCAAAACTAAGTTGGCGCAGTCAGGAGAGAGCTTGTGTTATGTCCAACAGATCCCGGGTTCAAGCCCAGAAGCGGGTGTGTTTTTTTTTTGTTGCAAACTTAGACTAGTAACTGATCTATGGACAATAGAAGGAAGCTTGCACAGTCAAAAGCACAACTACGTTGGCGCAGTCAGGAGAGAGCTTGTGTTATGTCCAACAGATCCCGGGTTCAAGCCCAGAAGCGGGTGTGTTTTTTTTTTTTGCAAACTTAGACTAGTAACTGATCTATGGACAATAGAAGGAAGCTTGCACAGTCAAAAGCACAACTACATTGGCGCAGTCAGGAGAGAGCTTGTGTTATGTCCAACAGATCCCGGGTTCAAGCCCAGAAGCGGGTGTGTTTTTTTTTTGTTGCAAACTTAGACTAGTAACTGATCTATGGACAATAGAAGGAAGCTTGCACAGTCAAAAGCACAACTACGTTGGCGCAGTCAGGAGAGAGCTTGTGTTATGTCCAACAGATCCCGGGTTCAAGCCCAGAAGCGGGTGTGTTTTTTTTTTTTGCAAACTTAGACTAGTAACTGATCTATGGACAATAGAAGGAAGCTTGCACAGTCAAAAGCACAACTACGTTGGCGCAGTCAGGAGAGAGCTTGGGTTGAGTCCAATAGACCCCAGGTTCAAGCCCAGAAGCGGGTGTGTTTTTTTTTTGCAAACTTAGACTAGTAACTGATCTATGGACTATAGAAGGAAGCTTGCACAGTCAAAAGCACAACTACGTTGGCGCAGTCAGGAGAGAGCTTGGGTTGAGTCCAATAGACCCCAGGTTCAAGCCCAGAAGCGGGTGTGTTTTTTTTTTTTGCAAACTTAGACTAGTAACTGATCTATGGACAATAGAAGGAAGCTTGCACAGTCAAAAGCACAACTACGTTGGCGCAGTCAGGAGAGAGCTTGTGTTATGTCCAACAGATCCCGGGTTCAAGCCCAGAAGCGGGTGTGTTTTTTTTTTGTTGCAAACTTAGACTAGTAACTGATCTATGGATAATAGAAGGAAGCTTGCACAGTCAAAAGCACAACTACGTTGGCGCAGTCAGGAGAGAGCTTGTGTTATGTCCAACAGATCCCGGGTTCAAGCCCAGAAGCGGGTGTGTTTTTTTTTTGCAAACTTAGACTAGTAACTGATCTATGGACTATAGAAGGAAGCTTGCACAGTCAAAAGCACAACTACGTTGGCGCAGTCAGGAGAGAGCTTGGGTTGAGTCCAATAGACCCCAGGTTCAAGCCCAGAAGCGGGTGTGTTTTTTTTTTTTGCAAACTTAGACTAGTAACTGGTCTATGGACAATAGAAGGAAGCTTGCACAGTCAAAAGCAAAACTACGTTGGCGCAGTCAGGAGAGAGCTTGTGTTATGTCCAACAGATCCCGGGTTCAAGCCCAGAAGCGGGTGTGTTTTTTTTTTGTTGCAAACTTAGACTAGTAACTGATCTATGGACAATAGAAGGAAGCTTGCACAGTCAAAAGCACAACTACGTTGGCGCAGTCAGGAGAGAGCTTGTGTTATGTCCAACAGATCCCGGGTTCAAGCCCAGAAGCGGGTGTGTTTTTTTTTTGCAAACTTAGACTAGTAACTGATCTATGGACTATAGAAGGAAGCTTGCACAGTCAAAAGCACAACTACGTTGGCGCAGTCAGGAGAGAGCTTGGGTTGAGTCCAATAGACCCCAGGTTCAAGCCCAGAAGCGGGTGTGTTTTTTTTTTTTGCAAACTTAGACTAGTAACTGATCTATGGACAATAGAAGGAAGCTTGCACAGTCAAAAGCACAACTACGTTGGCGCAGTCAGGAGAGAGCTTGTGTTATGTCCAACAGATCCCGGGTTCAAGCCCAGAAGCGGGTGTATTTTTTTTTTTAAGCAAACTTAGACTTGTAACTGATCTATGGACTATAGAAGGAAGCCGCTCAGTCAAAGCACAACTCCGTTGGCGCAGTCAGGAGAGAGCTGGGGTTGAGGTCAACATACCTCGGGTTCAAGCCTAGGAGCAGGTGTATTTTTTTTTAAGCAAATTTAGACTAGTAACTGATCTATGGACTATAGAGGTATATAGATGCGATTTTTGGATGAAGGAAAAAAAGAATTTGTAATTATAATAATAATCTTAGTAATAATAATTATTATAATAATTCGTCCTTACAGTGGGTACAAGTTTAAATTTTTAAATGTATAAAAGAATCACTTTATATCTGTTTATTGCATCAGGGCTTCTTGACTTTCTCGGGAACCTTGATTTCAACCAAATTCAACAAAAACCTTTTTTTTTTCACGACATGATAAAATGCTCTGGTTGAAATTATATCCTTTGTAGTGTCAGGGTTGGTTTTGACCCGGTCATAAAAATAAGATTATAAAGCAACTTTTGGAGCCAAAATAGAAATCACAAATGTACTTTCAGCCAACACAGCAGGGGGAGTTGACGGCGCACCAGGGGGAGGTGTCAGCAGATTCATGTTGGCGCAGTGTCACCATGTGGAATCACCTTTACATTATCGTCATGATCAGAACCCACCTCCGGTGAAGGAAGGTATTTCTATGGAAAATTGTGGCTGTTGTCACCTTTTATATCATAAGACAATTTGTGCCTTTATTCTGTTATATGTTGACTGTACTTTGAGGGTGACAGAAGAAAGAAAATCAGATCATTTTAAATAGTTACCACTGGTGGGATCGAACCCACGCTTGCAAGTAAAACATGGATCACCGTGCATCTACGTCCTACCCTCTAACCACTCAGCCACTGACTTTCCTGTGACAGGGACACACAGTCTACTATCTGACATGTCTTGATTCACGGTTATTCCAGTCTAGTATAACTGGGGCGGTTCACCTGTCAAAGGATCACGCAGGTGTCCTAATGCCAGCTCAGGGAGGACGGAAACCTCCCGTGGAGCTGAAGGACAAAAGCTCGCTTGATCTTGATTTTCAGTATGAATACGGACCGTCAAATCGGAGCCTCACGATCCTTCTGACTTTTTGGCTTTTAAGCAGGTGTCAGAAAAGTTAACAAAAGGTCTCAGCTTATGTTTCTGAACAAGAACATCAAATATTACAGGTATAGATTCATTTAATGTGACACCTGCAGTTCACAAGGCGTCTTTCAGAAGCTTGTCAGACCTTCTCTGAGACGCAGCTAAGGTAAGCCTGACGTTTAGCCTGACTGGGACCAGGCTTGTCGCACTGGCTAATTTACCATGCTTACCAAACCACGCTAGCCTTAAGCCTCGTTTGTGGAACCCAACGCTCGCTAAAGTTAGCCAGGCTAACCCAAATAAGCCAGGCTTTGAGCTAAGCCAGCTTCGTGGAATACCCCCAAGCTCTTGCACACAGATATATTTTTTAAAACTCTGATTTATCATTCTAATAGTTTCAAAAGTAATAATTGATTTCCAATGGCTTGATTGGTTCTTATACAAATAACTTCTTAATTCATTTTTTTGTGTTGAGACCTGTTCTGTATTTCAATATGTTCATATTAAAGTCCTATTGCTGACATTTTTTTATTATTATTATTAGTTTTTATTTTTGCATTTTCTTGAAGAAAATATATGGGTCGAAAATGACCCGTAACACCACAGATGTTGTGAAAGTTAATCATTTTTAAATGAAAAAATAAATCAAGCAAATTAATTTCAGAGATGTTTTTCCCTGAGTAATATTCAGGGAACACAACATCCTTTCATTCATTTATATGATTCTCTTGAGATTCATTTTGCTTTTGCTTTTTAAATTGACATCAGGAGGGGGTGGGGGGGCAGAGACCTACAACCTACAACAAAAATATTAAACCCAACATTTTATGGATATGGAAACCTTACAAGGTAACCAAGAGATGAGAAAAAAATTGGATGATAAGATTTTGTTTTTGGTGTATTTTAAAGCTGATTTAAGACAACAGAAACAGTAACAGAAAAGCTAACACAGGAGGAAGGTTAAAAAGGTTAAGGTAAGAAAAACATCACAATATTTACTGGCACATCAAAAGGGACACTTACTGGGTTCATGCAAAGGGAAAAAAATACAAAAAAAAAAAATACAAAAAAATCACAATATATTGTGACAGTGGAGGAGAGACCAGTCTGGACTGCAAGGTTTGCTTTTAACAAAAATCACAGTCTATTTACGTTAGGGAAACGGGTAGGGGAGAAAACACAACCAATCTTCTTCCCGGTCTGGGGTAGCCTCTAGTCTGCGGGGTCCAGACTGGTGTCCTCCTGGAGAGAGAGGCAAAAAAAGGGATGGGTTTTTTAAAGCTCACACTTTTTATTTCTGCCCTTCCTGGTCTCAGCCACCTGCTCCTCTCTCTTCTCTTCTCTCTTCTGTCTCCCTTTCCACTCCTCTCACCCCCCAGCACCCTCTGATCTTTGATTGTCTTCAGCTGGGCTCTCTCCAGCCTTGGGTCACCTGGCAGGGTAGGTACCTATGATATGACCCTGCCCAGCTGGTGTCTGCTCAGTCCTCCTCTCTGGCGCCCTCTGCTGGCCATGAGACACCAGTGGTGGGGGGAGACACCACAATATATTTGAGTAAACTGTGTTGAAGATGGCTTATCAAATTTGATACAGCGGGTATATAAGGTCATGTAACTCTGAAACAGTCAATGGCCATTTACTTGCATTTCATGCATTATGTCTAAAATCAAGCAACATACAGTCTTTTTATTTTCAAATGACATAGTTTGCTACATTTAGAGTTAAAACTTAGCTATGAAACTTGCTGTAAGCACGGACCAGAACTGGAGCTACGTTGCCCATGTGTACTGTCAGAAATGCAGAGTGCATCTTTGCTTAAACAAGGAGAGAAACTGTTTTCAGGCCTTCCACCATGCAAAATAAAAGGTTGTGAACTGCAAAATGAAAAAAATACTAAAATGTTGTTGTTGTTGTTGTTTTTTTCCAGACTTCCACCCAGCCAGTTCCATTGGTGGCTTTCTCACTACTGCATGATGGTAGCACTGTTTGTGTTTGGAAGTATAAATTTGTTAGTCATGTTAGTCATGTTAGTCATATAACTGCCCCCGTGACCTACTATAACTATATCAATATCTTTTGAGGTTCGTGCCCCTGGTAGGTGTTGACACACTTAAAACAAGTTTCGTGGGAAGATGGCCCACTGGACACTCCGTCGCGCCCTTGATGCAGAGTTAATAGACACATAGGAATGTGCATACTTACCAGCATACTTACAACAGCCCACAGTCTTCCTCCTTGGCCATTGGCTCTGCTCCTGGATGTAGACGGTTCGTTGAGTGTGCAGGAAGACGGAAGAGAATGGCTCGCCAGGAATGCCCTTCTCTAGGGATGCCACCGCAGTTCCCCAATACAAGCATATGTGGCTGACACAACATATCCAGTCCAGCTCCCAGACATGCCCAACCTGCCTGGACAATGGAGGGGCCACCAGTCCATCAGGGCTCATACCTTTGGAATGCTCCACCCTCACGTGAAAACAAACCTCCAGCAAAAGACCCTGCCACGCTCACAGTCCAAACCTGGCTCACGCCACCCAGTACTGGGTCCAACAAGTGTGATCCCCTGGCCCTTCTGACACCTCGAGCTAAGGGCTTATTGACCTGGAAGTTCTGACACCCACTCAGCAAAGCCTCCGAACTGGTCTGTGCTGTAACCAGGGAACCTGGCCGGGTCGTAGGGGAACCCCATCCAGTCCGGGCGCCTAGACATGCCCAGCTTGCCTGGACAATAGAGGGGCCACCTTAGATCTACCCAGAGGGAGGTATTTCGCATGTGGCCCCTTCAACATCCTGGCCCCCCTTGCCAGCTGTACATGAATAAGTCACACGGGCTGGGAAAAGTCCATCAGGGCTCAAACCTTTGGAATGCTCCACCCTCAAGTGTGAACAAACCTCCAGCAGAAACCCCTGCCTCGCTCACAGAAGAAACCCGGCCTACGCCCCCCAGTGGTGGGTCCAACACGAATAACCCCTGGCCCTTCTGACACCTCGAGCTAAGGGCTTATTGACCTGGAAGTCCTGACACCCACTCAGCAAAGCCTCCAGTTCTGGTCTGAGCTTTAACCAGGGAACCTGGCCGGGTCGTAGGGGAACCCCATCCAGTCTGGGCGCCTAGACATGCCCAGCTTGCCTGGACAATAGAGGGGCCACCTTAGATCTACCCAGAGGGAGGTATTTCGCATGTGGCCCCTTCAACATCCTGGCCCCCCTTGCCAGCTGTACATGAATAAGTCACACGGGCTGGGAAAAGTCCATCAGGGCTCATACCTTTGGAATGCTCCACCCTCAAGTGTGAACAAACCTCCAGCAGAAACCCCTGCCTCGCTCATAGAAGAAACCCGGCCTACGCCCCCCAGTGGTGGGTCAAACACGAATAACCCCTGGCCCTTCTGACACCTCGAGCTAAGGGCTTATTGACCTGGAAGTCCTGACACCCACTCAGCAAAGCCTCCAGTTCTGGTCTGAGCTTGAACCAGGGAACCTGGCCGGGTCATAAGGGAACCCCATCCAGTCCGGGCGCCTAGACATGCCCAGCTTGCCAGGGCAATGGAGGGGCCACCTTAGATCTACCCAGAGGGAGGTATTTCGCATGTGGCCCCTTCAACATCCTGGCCCCCCTTGCCAGCTGTACATGAATAAGTCACACGGGCTGGGAAAAGTCCATCAGGGCTCATACCTTTGGAATGCTCCACCCTCAAGTGTGAACAAACCTCCAGCAGAAACCCCTGCCTCGCTCACAGTAGAAACCCGGCCTACGCCCCCCAGTGGTGGGTCAAACACGAATAACCCCTGGCCCTTCTGACACCTCGAGCTAAGGGCTTATTGACCTGGAAGTCCTGACACCCACTCAGCAAAGCCTCCAGTTCTGGTCTGAGCTGGAACCAGGGAACCTGGCCGGGTCGTAGGGGAACCTCATCCAGTCCGGGCACCTAGACATGCCCAGCCTGCCAGGGCAATGGAGGGGCCACCTTAGATCTACCCAGAGGGAGGTATTTCGCATGTGGCACCTTCAACATCCTGGCCCCCCTTGCCAGCTGTACATGAATAAGTCACACGGGCTGGGAAAAGTCCATCAGGGCTCATACCTTTGGAATGCTCCACCCTCAAGTGTGAACAAACCTCCAGCAGAAACCCCTGCCTCGCTCATAGAAGAAACCCGGCCTACGCCCCCCCAGTGGTGGGTCAAACACGAATATCCCCTGGCCCTTCTGACACCTCGAGCTAAGGGCTTATTGACCTGGAAGTCCTGACACCCACTCAGCAAAGCCTCCAGTTCTGGTCTGAGCTTGAACCAGGGAACCTGGCCGGGTCATAAGGGAACCCCATCCAGTCCGGGCGCCTAGACATGCCCAGCTTGCCAGGGCAATGGAGGGGCCACCTTAGATCTACCCAGAGGGAGGTATTTCGCATGTGGCCCCTTCAACATCCTGGCCCCCCTTGCCAGCTGTACATGAATAAGTCACACGGGCTGGGAAAAGTCCATCAGGGCTCATACCTTTGGAATGCTCCACCCTCAAGTGTGAACAAACCTCCAGCAGAAACCCCTGCCTCGCTCACAGTAGAAACCCGGCCTACGCCCCCCAGTGGTGGGTCCAACACGAATAACCCCTGGCCCTTCTGACACCTCGAGCTAAGGGCTTATTGACCTGGAAGTCCTGACACCCACTCAGCAAAGCCTCCAGTTCTGGTCTGAGCTTTAACCAGGGAACCTGGCCGGGTCGTAGGGGAACCCCATCCAGTCTGGGCGCCTAGACATGCCCAGCTTGCCTGGACAATAGAGGGGCCACCTTAGATCTACCCAGAGGGAGGTATTTCGCATGTGGCCCCTTCAACATCCTGGCCCCCCTTGCCAGCTGTACATGAATAAGTCACACGGGCTGGGAAAAGTCCATCAGGGCTCATACCTTTGGAATGCTCCACCCTCAAGTGTGAACAAACCTCCAGCAGAAACCCCTGCCTCGCTCATAGAAGAAACCCGGCCTACGCCCCCCAGTGGTGGGTCAAACACGAATAACCCCTGGCCCTTCTGACACCTCGAGCTAAGGGCTTATTGACCTGGAAGTCCTGACACCCACTCAGCAAAGCCTCCAGTTCTGGTCTGAGCTTGAACCAGGGAACCTGGCCGGGTCATAAGGGAACCCCATCCAGTCCGGGCGCCTAGACATGCCCAGCTTGCCAGGGCAATGGAGGGGCCACCTTAGATCTACCCAGAGGGAGGTATTTCGCATGTGGCCCCTTCAACGTCCTGGCCCCCCTTGCCAGCTGTACATGAATAAGTCACACGGGCTGGGAAAAGTCCATCAGGGCTCATACCTTTGGAATGCTCCACCCTCAAGTGTGAACAAACCTCCAGCAGAAACCCCTGCCTCGCTCACAGTAGAAACCCGGCCTACGCCCCCCAGTGGTGGGTCAAACACGAATAACCC
The DNA here is from genome assembly GCF_033239565.1 of Halichoeres trimaculatus. Classification (NCBI taxonomy): domain Eukaryota; kingdom Metazoa; phylum Chordata; class Actinopteri; order Labriformes; family Labridae; genus Halichoeres; species Halichoeres trimaculatus. The sequence goes on along the minus strand of NW_027437231.1, from coordinate 76,809 downwards.
CTGGCCCTTCTGACACCTCGAGCTAAGGGCTTATTGACCTGGAAGTCCTGACACCCACTCAGCAAAGCCTCCAGTTCTGGTCTGAGCTGGAACCAGGGAACCTGGCCGGGTCGTAGGGGAACCTCATCCAGTCCGGGCACCTAGACATGCCCAGCCTGCCAGGGCAATGGAGGGGCCACCTTAGATCTACCCAGAGGGAGGTATTTCGCATGTGGCACCTTCAACATCCTGGCCCCCCTTGCCAGCTGTACATGAATAAGTCACACGGGCTGGGAAAAGTCCATCAGGGCTCATACCTTTGGAATGCTCCACCCTCAAGTGTGAACAAACCTCCAGCAGAAACCCCTGCCTCGCTCATAGAAGAAACCCGGCCTACGCCCCCCCAGTGGTGGGTCAAACACGAATATCCCCTGGCCCTTCTGACACCTCGAGCTAAGGGCTTATTGACCTGGAAGTCCTGACACCCACTCAGCAAAGCCTCCAGTTCTGGTCTGAGCTTGAACCAGGGAACCTGGCCGGGTCATAAGGGAACCCCATCCAGTCCGGGCGCCTAGACATGCCCAGCTTGCCAGGGCAATGGAGGGGCCACCTTAGATCTACCCAGAGGGAGGTATTTCGCATGTGGCCCCTTCAACATCCTGGCCCCCCTTGCCAGCTGTACATGAATAAGTCACACGGGCTGGGAAAAGTCCATCAGGGCTCATACCTTTGGAATGCTCCACCCTCAAGTGTGAACAAACCTCCAGCAGAAACCCCTGCCTCGCTCACAGTAGAAACCCGGCCTAAGCCCCCCAGTGGTGGGTCAAACACGAATAACCCCTGGCCCTTCTGACACCTTGAGCTAAGGGCTTATTGACCTGGAAGTCCTGACACCCACTCAGTAAAGCCTCCAGTTCTGGTCTGAGCTGGAACCAGGGAACCTGGCCGGGTCTTAGGGGAACCCCATCCAGTCCGGGCGCCTAGACATGCCCAGCTTGCCTGGACAATGGAGGGGCCACCTTAGATCTACCCAGAGGGAGGTATTTCGCATGTGGCACCTTCAACATCCTGGCCCCCCTTGCCAGCTGTACATGAATAAGTCACACGGGCTGGGAAAAGTCCATCAGGGCTCATACCTTTGGAATGCTCCACCCTCAAGTGTGAACAAACCTCCAGCAGAAACCCCTGCCTCGCTCATAGAAGAAACCCGGCCTACGCCCCCCCAGTGGTGGGTCAAACACGAATATCCCCTGGCCCTTCTGACACCTCGAGCTAAGGGCTTATTGACCTGGAAGTCCTGACACCCACTCAGCAAAGCCTCCAGTTCTGGTCTGAGCTTGAACCAGGGAACCTGGCCGGGTCATAAGGGAACCCCATCCAGTCCGGGCGCCTAGACATGCCCAGCTTGCCAGGGCAATGGAGGGGCCACCTTAGATCTACCCAGAGGGAGGTATTTCGCATGTGGCACCTTCAACATCCTGGCCCCCCTTGCCAGCTGTACATGAATAAGTCACACGGGCTGGGAAAAGTCCATCAGGGCTCAAACCTTTGGAATGCTCCACCCTCAAGTGTGAACAAACCTCCAGCAGAAACCCCTGCCTCGCTCATAGAAGAAACCCGGCCTACGTCCCCCAGTGGTGGGTCAAACACGAATAACCCCTGGCCCTTCTGACACCTCGAGCTAAGGGCTTATTGACCTGGAAGTCCTGACACCCACTCAGCAAAGCCTCCAGTTCTAGTCTGAGCTTGAACCAGGGAACCTGGCCGGGTCATAAGGGAACCCCATCCAGTCCGGGCACCTAGACATGCCCAGCTTGCCAGGGCAATGGAGGGGCCACCTTAGATCTACCCAGAGGGAGGTATTTCGCATGTGGCACCTTCAACATCCTGGCCCCCCTTGCCAGCTGTACATGAATAAGTCACACGGGCTGGGAAAAGTCCATCAGGGCTCATACCTTTGGAATGCTCCACCCTCAAGTGTGAACAAACCTCCAGCAGAAACCCCTGCCTCGCTCACAGTAGAAACCCGGCCTACGCCCCCCAGTGGTGGGTCCAACACAAATAACCCCTGGCCCTTCTGACACCTCGAGCTAAGGGCTTATTGACCTGGAGGTTCTGACACCCACTCAGCCAAGCCTCCAGTACCAGTCCGTGTCGGAACCAGGAGAACCTGGCTAGGTTGTAGCGGAACCTCCCCAGTCCGGGTGCCCAGATATGCCCAACCTGCCAGGGCAATGGAGGGGCCACCAGAGGGAGGTATTTCGCGTGTGGCCCCTTCAACTTCCTGGCACCTCTGTCGGTTGTGATAAACCAGAAGCAGGGACTGGGAACAGTCCTTCTTACTTTGACTTTAGCCTCCGGTGGGCAGTTCTGGAGCCTGACCTCGAGTTTCGTGTGGATATTAAGCCACTGTATGCATCAGCAACCAAGTCAAAAATACCACAGTGGTCCTGGGTCAGGCAGGTGCAGAAAAGAGTCACCCCACCATCATTGGCGTTAATCATTCCCTGAGAAATGGCTCTTTTAGGCGGGCATTCTCCACAGGTGGCAGGAACGCACAAACTCGCACAAAGCCTGAGGAGCAAATGGACTTTGGTGCAAACGGCAAGCGACAGTAGCAGCAGCGACATTAGCTCAGTGGGTAGAGAGAATGCTTGGGGACCGTGGGATCCGGGTTCAAAGCAATGATTTTCAATCAGTTGACTGAGAATTGTAACTGGACTCGATGCTTGTGAAAATGGACTTTAGCCTGAAAAAGCAGCAGTGATAACTCTTGGTCAGGTTCTGAAATCATGCCACACAAACACAAACACAGTATAGTCCAATTCACTGCCACTGGAGCTTGGGTTTTCTGTGTCACGAGATCCCTTGATCAAGCCCTCATTCAGGCCACAAACAAGTGAACAATGGGCTAGGGGATCACTGTCAGATGATCGCTCAGTGTGCAGCCACCTGAGCTCTCGCCAGAACCCCCTTGGTTCTAATTCAATCTCAGGCGGTACGCTTGGACCACGAACTGGGGGATATCTTGGAAACATTTACCCAGTTTTCAGCCCCCTGAGCCGGGCTGCTCTCTGGCCAGAACCCCCTTGGTTCTCATTCAATCTCAGGCGGTACGCTTGGACCACTAACTGGGGGATATCTTGGAAACATTTACCCAGTTTTCAGCCCCCTGAGCCGGGCTGCTCTCTGGCCAGAACCCCCTTGGTTCTCATTCAATCTCAGGCGGTACGCTTGGACCACTAACTGGGGGATATCTTGGAAACATTTACCCAGTTTTCAGCCCCCTGAGCCGGGCTGCTCTCTGGCCAGAACCCCCTTGGTTCTCATTCAATCTCAGGCGGTACGCTTGGACCACTAACTGGGGGATATCTTGGAAGCCATTTACCCAGTTTTCAGCCCCCTGAGCCGGGCTGCTCTCTGGCCAGAACCCCCTTGGTTCTCATTCAATCTCAGGCGGTACGCTTGGACCACGAACTGGGGGATATCTTGGAAGCCATTTACCCAGTTTTCAGCCCCCTGAGCCGGGCTGCTCTCTGGCCAGAACCCCCTTGGTTCTCATTCAATCTCAGGCGGTACGCTTGGACCACGAACCGGGGGATATCTTGGAAACATTTACCCAGTTTTCAGCCCCCTGAGCCGGGCTGCTCTCTGGCCAGAACCCCCTTGGTTCTCATTCAATCTCAGGCGGTACGCTTGGACCACGAACCGGGGGATATCTTGGAAGCATTTACCCAGTTTTCAGCCCCCTGAGCCGGGCTGCTCTCTGGCCAGAACCCCCTTGGTTCTCATTCAATCTCAGGCGGTACGCTTGGACCACGAACCGGGGGATATCTTGGAAGCATTTACCCAGTTTTCAGCCCCCTGAGCCGGGCTGCTCTCTGGCCAGAACCCCCTTGGTTCTCATTCAATCTCAGGCGGTACGCTTGGACCACGAACCGGGGGATATCTTGGAAGCATTTACCCAGTTTTCAGCCCCCTGAGCCGGGCTGCTCTCTGGCCAGAACCCCCTTGGTTCTCATTCAATCTCAGGCGGTACGCTTGGACCACGAACCGGGGGATATCTTGGAAGCATTTACCCAGTTTTCAGCCCCCTGAGCCGGGCTGCTCTCTGGCCAGAACCCTCTTGGTTCTCATTCAATCTCAGGCGGTACGCTTGGACCACGAACCGGGGGATATCTTGGAAGCATTTACCCAGTTTTCAGCCCCCTGAGCCGGGCTGCTCTCTGGCCAGAACCCCCTTGGTTCTCATTCAATCTCAGGCGGTACGCTTGGACCACGAACCGGGGGATATCTTGGAAGCATTTACCCAGTTTTCAGCCCCCTGAGCCGGGCTGCTCTCTGGCCAGAACCCCCTTGGTTCTCATTCAATCTCAGGCGGTACGCTTGGACCACGAACCGGGGGATATCTTGGAAGCATTTACCCAGTTTTCAGCCCCCTGAGCCGGGCTGCTCTCTGGCCAGAACCCCCTTGGTTCTCATTCAATCTCAGGCGGTACGCTTGGACCACGAACCGGGGGATATCTTGGAAACATTTACCCAGATCCGGGCTGCTCTCTGGCCAGAACCCCCTTGGTTCTCATTCAATCTCAGGCGGTACGCTTGGACCACGAACCGGGGGATATCTTGGAAACATTTACCCAGTTTTCAGCCCCCTGAGCCAGGCTGCTCTCTGGCCAGAACCCCCTTGGTTCTCATTCAATCTCAGGTGGTACGCTTGGACCACGAACCGGGGGATATCTTGGAAACATTTACCCAGTTTTCAGCCCCCTGAGCCGGGCTGCTCTCTGGCCAGAACCCCCTTGGCATTCAAACTCAGGCAGCACGTGTGGACCATGAGCCAATTCGGGGTTCAGTGCCTTGCTTAAGGACACTAGGGCATGCGACTGCTGTCTGCTGGACTCGAACCCTGGACCTTTGGATTGAGAGGCGACCACTCTGCCACTGAGCTACAGCCCAGGGCAGAGCCACCTGAGCTGGGTTCTTCTCTAGAGCCAGACCCCTGAGGCCAGGGACACTTTCTGTGAGAGCCAGACCCTGAGGCCAGGGAGACTTTCTGCTAGAGCCAGGCCATAGTGCACAATTTGTGGACACATTGTTTTCAATGTCCCCCTGTTCTGCTCTGGAGGTCCCCTGTTTCTGAAAACGTGATTCTCAAAAATGGGATGATGGTGGTTAGCCGATGGGACGTCACACAGCCACCAAAACACAGTATAACCATTGCGTGCTATGGCTATTAGGTTCGAGGAGTAGCCCAATCATTGATGTTTGGTGCCCCTGGTAGGTTGGGCCGCTAACCAGGGGCTCAGAGAGGATGACACTTTGAAAATTTTCACTCTACTGCCAGCTCATACCCCTGGTAAGACGCCCTGCCGACCAGGCTAAAGTTAATTCCATGATGTTGAATGAAGTGCAGTGTAGTTTGGGATGCATCAGCTCTCAGCTGTCTGGAATCCATACCGACAATTACTTAGAACACAATATCTGTTAATAAAATTGTCCAACCTAAAATGTGTTTTTCTCCATTTTTGAAAGTGGAATTACTTTCGCTATTTTCAATTTTTTCTATTGAAAAAGATAAAATTACACACACAGCCAACTATATAAAATAAATAAATAAATGGAAAAAAAAAAAAAAAAAATATATATATATATATATATATATATATATATATATATATATATATATATATATATATATATATATATAGTGGTTCAATAATCACATCAGTTATGTTTTAAACTAACATCATGTCCATACCTACACAGTCATTGGATCTTTTGCTTGCACAACTTTTCGCAATACTGAATATTTCAACTTTCTTTACTCTACCAAGAAAAAACACTTATAACTGATCTATGGACAATAGAAGGAAGCTTGCACAGTCAAAAGCACAACTACGTTGGCGCAGTCAGGAGAGAGCTTGGGTTGAGTCCAATAGACCCCAGGTTCAAGCCCAGAAGCGGGTGTGTTTTTTTTTTTTGCAAACTTAGACTAGTAACTGATCTATGGACAATAGAAGGAAGCTTGCACAGTCAAAAGCACAACTACGTTGGCGCAGTCAGGAGAGAGCTTGTGTTATGTCCAACAGATCCCGGGTTCAAGCCCAGAAGCGGGTGTGTTTTTTTTTTTTGCAAACTTAGACTAGTAACTGATCTATGGACAATAGAAGGAAGCTTGCACAGTCAAAAGCAAAACTAAGTTGGCGCAGTCAGGAGAGAGCTTGTGTTATGTCCAACAGATCCCGGGTTCAAGCCCAGAAGCGGGTGTGTTTTTTTTTTGTTGCAAACTTAGACTAGTAACTGATCTATGGACAATAGAAGGAAGCTTGCACAGTCAAAAGCACAACTACGTTGGCGCAGTCAGGAGAGAGCTTGTGTTATGTCCAACAGATCCCGGGTTCAAGCCCAGAAGCGGGTGTGTTTTTTTTTTTTGCAAACTTAGACTAGTAACTGATCTATGGACAATAGAAGGAAGCTTGCACAGTCAAAAGCACAACTACATTGGCGCAGTCAGGAGAGAGCTTGTGTTATGTCCAACAGATCCCGGGTTCAAGCCCAGAAGCGGGTGTGTTTTTTTTTTGTTGCAAACTTAGACTAGTAACTGATCTATGGACAATAGAAGGAAGCTTGCACAGTCAAAAGCACAACTACGTTGGCGCAGTCAGGAGAGAGCTTGTGTTATGTCCAACAGATCCCGGGTTCAAGCCCAGAAGCGGGTGTGTTTTTTTTTTTTGCAAACTTAGACTAGTAACTGATCTATGGACAATAGAAGGAAGCTTGCACAGTCAAAAGCACAACTACGTTGGCGCAGTCAGGAGAGAGCTTGGGTTGAGTCCAATAGACCCCAGGTTCAAGCCCAGAAGCGGGTGTGTTTTTTTTTTGCAAACTTAGACTAGTAACTGATCTATGGACTATAGAAGGAAGCTTGCACAGTCAAAAGCACAACTACGTTGGCGCAGTCAGGAGAGAGCTTGGGTTGAGTCCAATAGACCCCAGGTTCAAGCCCAGAAGCGGGTGTGTTTTTTTTTTTTGCAAACTTAGACTAGTAACTGATCTATGGACAATAGAAGGAAGCTTGCACAGTCAAAAGCACAACTACGTTGGCGCAGTCAGGAGAGAGCTTGTGTTATGTCCAACAGATCCCGGGTTCAAGCCCAGAAGCGGGTGTGTTTTTTTTTTGTTGCAAACTTAGACTAGTAACTGATCTATGGATAATAGAAGGAAGCTTGCACAGTCAAAAGCACAACTACGTTGGCGCAGTCAGGAGAGAGCTTGTGTTATGTCCAACAGATCCCGGGTTCAAGCCCAGAAGCGGGTGTGTTTTTTTTTTGCAAACTTAGACTAGTAACTGATCTATGGACTATAGAAGGAAGCTTGCACAGTCAAAAGCACAACTACGTTGGCGCAGTCAGGAGAGAGCTTGGGTTGAGTCCAATAGACCCCAGGTTCAAGCCCAGAAGCGGGTGTGTTTTTTTTTTTTGCAAACTTAGACTAGTAACTGGTCTATGGACAATAGAAGGAAGCTTGCACAGTCAAAAGCAAAACTACGTTGGCGCAGTCAGGAGAGAGCTTGTGTTATGTCCAACAGATCCCGGGTTCAAGCCCAGAAGCGGGTGTGTTTTTTTTTTGTTGCAAACTTAGACTAGTAACTGATCTATGGACAATAGAAGGAAGCTTGCACAGTCAAAAGCACAACTACGTTGGCGCAGTCAGGAGAGAGCTTGTGTTATGTCCAACAGATCCCGGGTTCAAGCCCAGAAGCGGGTGTGTTTTTTTTTTGCAAACTTAGACTAGTAACTGATCTATGGACTATAGAAGGAAGCTTGCACAGTCAAAAGCACAACTACGTTGGCGCAGTCAGGAGAGAGCTTGGGTTGAGTCCAATAGACCCCAGGTTCAAGCCCAGAAGCGGGTGTGTTTTTTTTTTTTGCAAACTTAGACTAGTAACTGATCTATGGACAATAGAAGGAAGCTTGCACAGTCAAAAGCACAACTACGTTGGCGCAGTCAGGAGAGAGCTTGTGTTATGTCCAACAGATCCCGGGTTCAAGCCCAGAAGCGGGTGTATTTTTTTTTTTAAGCAAACTTAGACTTGTAACTGATCTATGGACTATAGAAGGAAGCCGCTCAGTCAAAGCACAACTCCGTTGGCGCAGTCAGGAGAGAGCTGGGGTTGAGGTCAACATACCTCGGGTTCAAGCCTAGGAGCAGGTGTATTTTTTTTTAAGCAAATTTAGACTAGTAACTGATCTATGGACTATAGAGGTATATAGATGCGATTTTTGGATGAAGGAAAAAAAGAATTTGTAATTATAATAATAATCTTAGTAATAATAATTATTATAATAATTCGTCCTTACAGTGGGTACAAGTTTAAATTTTTAAATGTATAAAAGAATCACTTTATATCTGTTTATTGCATCAGGGCTTCTTGACTTTCTCGGGAACCTTGATTTCAACCAAATTCAACAAAAACCTTTTTTTTTTCACGACATGATAAAATGCTCTGGTTGAAATTATATCCTTTGTAGTGTCAGGGTTGGTTTTGACCCGGTCATAAAAATAAGATTATAAAGCAACTTTTGGAGCCAAAATAGAAATCACAAATGTACTTTCAGCCAACACAGCAGGGGGAGTTGACGGCGCACCAGGGGGAGGTGTCAGCAGATTCATGTTGGCGCAGTGTCACCATGTGGAATCACCTTTACATTATCGTCATGATCAGAACCCACCTCCGGTGAAGGAAGGTATTTCTATGGAAAATTGTGGCTGTTGTCACCTTTTATATCATAAGACAATTTGTGCCTTTATTCTGTTATATGTTGACTGTACTTTGAGGGTGACAGAAGAAAGAAAATCAGATCATTTTAAATAGTTACCACTGGTGGGATCGAACCCACGCTTGCAAGTAAAACATGGATCACCGTGCATCTACGTCCTACCCTCTAACCACTCAGCCACTGACTTTCCTGTGACAGGGACACACAGTCTACTATCTGACATGTCTTGATTCACGGTTATTCCAGTCTAGTATAACTGGGGCGGTTCACCTGTCAAAGGATCACGCAGGTGTCCTAATGCCAGCTCAGGGAGGACGGAAACCTCCCGTGGAGCTGAAGGACAAAAGCTCGCTTGATCTTGATTTTCAGTATGAATACGGACCGTCAAATCGGAGCCTCACGATCCTTCTGACTTTTTGGCTTTTAAGCAGGTGTCAGAAAAGTTAACAAAAGGTCTCAGCTTATGTTTCTGAACAAGAACATCAAATATTACAGGTATAGATTCATTTAATGTGACACCTGCAGTTCACAAGGCGTCTTTCAGAAGCTTGTCAGACCTTCTCTGAGACGCAGCTAAGGTAAGCCTGACGTTTAGCCTGACTGGGACCAGGCTTGTCGCACTGGCTAATTTACCATGCTTACCAAACCACGCTAGCCTTAAGCCTCGTTTGTGGAACCCAACGCTCGCTAAAGTTAGCCAGGCTAACCCAAATAAGCCAGGCTTTGAGCTAAGCCAGCTTCGTGGAATACCCCCAAGCTCTTGCACACAGATATATTTTTTAAAACTCTGATTTATCATTCTAATAGTTTCAAAAGTAATAATTGATTTCCAATGGCTTGATTGGTTCTTATACAAATAACTTCTTAATTCATTTTTTTGTGTTGAGACCTGTTCTGTATTTCAATATGTTCATATTAAAGTCCTATTGCTGACATTTTTTTATTATTATTATTAGTTTTTATTTTTGCATTTTCTTGAAGAAAATATATGGGTCGAAAATGACCCGTAACACCACAGATGTTGTGAAAGTTAATCATTTTTAAATGAAAAAATAAATCAAGCAAATTAATTTCAGAGATGTTTTTCCCTGAGTAATATTCAGGGAACACAACATCCTTTCATTCATTTATATGATTCTCTTGAGATTCATTTTGCTTTTGCTTTTTAAATTGACATCAGGAGGGGGTGGGGGGGCAGAGACCTACAACCTACAACAAAAATATTAAACCCAACATTTTATGGATATGGAAACCTTACAAGGTAACCAAGAGATGAGAAAAAAATTGGATGATAAGATTTTGTTTTTGGTGTATTTTAAAGCTGATTTAAGACAACAGAAACAGTAACAGAAAAGCTAACACAGGAGGAAGGTTAAAAAGGTTAAGGTAAGAAAAACATCACAATATTTACTGGCACATCAAAAGGGACACTTACTGGGTTCATGCAAAGGGAAAAAAATACAAAAAAAAAAAATACAAAAAAATCACAATATATTGTGACAGTGGAGGAGAGACCAGTCTGGACTGCAAGGTTTGCTTTTAACAAAAATCACAGTCTATTTACGTTAGGGAAACGGGTAGGGGAGAAAACACAACCAATCTTCTTCCCGGTCTGGGGTAGCCTCTAGTCTGCGGGGTCCAGACTGGTGTCCTCCTGGAGAGAGAGGCAAAAAAAGGGATGGGTTTTTTAAAGCTCACACTTTTTATTTCTGCCCTTCCTGGTCTCAGCCACCTGCTCCTCTCTCTTCTCTTCTCTCTTCTGTCTCCCTTTCCACTCCTCTCACCCCCCAGCACCCTCTGATCTTTGATTGTCTTCAGCTGGGCTCTCTCCAGCCTTGGGTCACCTGGCAGGGTAGGTACCTATGATATGACCCTGCCCAGCTGGTGTCTGCTCAGTCCTCCTCTCTGGCGCCCTCTGCTGGCCATGAGACACCAGTGGTGGGGGGAGACACCACAATATATTTGAGTAAACTGTGTTGAAGATGGCTTATCAAATTTGATACAGCGGGTATATAAGGTCATGTAACTCTGAAACAGTCAATGGCCATTTACTTGCATTTCATGCATTATGTCTAAAATCAAGCAACATACAGTCTTTTTATTTTCAAATGACATAGTTTGCTACATTTAGAGTTAAAACTTAGCTATGAAACTTGCTGTAAGCACGGACCAGAACTGGAGCTACGTTGCCCATGTGTACTGTCAGAAATGCAGAGTGCATCTTTGCTTAAACAAGGAGAGAAACTGTTTTCAGGCCTTCCACCATGCAAAATAAAAGGTTGTGAACTGCAAAATGAAAAAAATACTAAAATGTTGTTGTTGTTGTTGTTTTTTTCCAGACTTCCACCCAGCCAGTTCCATTGGTGGCTTTCTCACTACTGCATGATGGTAGCACTGTTTGTGTTTGGAAGTATAAATTTGTTAGTCATGTTAGTCATGTTAGTCATATAACTGCCCCCGTGACCTACTATAACTATATCAATATCTTTTGAGGTTCGTGCCCCTGGTAGGTGTTGACACACTTAAAACAAGTTTCGTGGGAAGATGGCCCACTGGACACTCCGTCGCGCCCTTGATGCAGAGTTAATAGACACATAGGAATGTGCATACTTACCAGCATACTTACAACAGCCCACAGTCTTCCTCCTTGGCCATTGGCTCTGCTCCTGGATGTAGACGGTTCGTTGAGTGTGCAGGAAGACGGAAGAGAATGGCTCGCCAGGAATGCCCTTCTCTAGGGATGCCACCGCAGTTCCCCAATACAAGCATATGTGGCTGACACAACATATCCAGTCCAGCTCCCAGACATGCCCAACCTGCCTGGACAATGGAGGGGCCACCAGTCCATCAGGGCTCATACCTTTGGAATGCTCCACCCTCACGTGAAAACAAACCTCCAGCAAAAGACCCTGCCACGCTCACAGTCCAAACCTGGCTCACGCCACCCAGTACTGGGTCCAACAAGTGTGATCCCCTGGCCCTTCTGACACCTCGAGCTAAGGGCTTATTGACCTGGAAGTTCTGACACCCACTCAGCAAAGCCTCCGAACTGGTCTGTGCTGTAACCAGGGAACCTGGCCGGGTCGTAGGGGAACCCCATCCAGTCCGGGCGCCTAGACATGCCCAGCTTGCCTGGACAATAGAGGGGCCACCTTAGATCTACCCAGAGGGAGGTATTTCGCATGTGGCCCCTTCAACATCCTGGCCCCCCTTGCCAGCTGTACATGAATAAGTCACACGGGCTGGGAAAAGTCCATCAGGGCTCAAACCTTTGGAATGCTCCACCCTCAAGTGTGAACAAACCTCCAGCAGAAACCCCTGCCTCGCTCACAGAAGAAACCCGGCCTACGCCCCCCAGTGGTGGGTCCAACACGAATAACCCCTGGCCCTTCTGACACCTCGAGCTAAGGGCTTATTGACCTGGAAGTCCTGACACCCACTCAGCAAAGCCTCCAGTTCTGGTCTGAGCTTTAACCAGGGAACCTGGCCGGGTCGTAGGGGAACCCCATCCAGTCTGGGCGCCTAGACATGCCCAGCTTGCCTGGACAATAGAGGGGCCACCTTAGATCTACCCAGAGGGAGGTATTTCGCATGTGGCCCCTTCAACATCCTGGCCCCCCTTGCCAGCTGTACATGAATAAGTCACACGGGCTGGGAAAAGTCCATCAGGGCTCATACCTTTGGAATGCTCCACCCTCAAGTGTGAACAAACCTCCAGCAGAAACCCCTGCCTCGCTCATAGAAGAAACCCGGCCTACGCCCCCCAGTGGTGGGTCAAACACGAATAACCCCTGGCCCTTCTGACACCTCGAGCTAAGGGCTTATTGACCTGGAAGTCCTGACACCCACTCAGCAAAGCCTCCAGTTCTGGTCTGAGCTTGAACCAGGGAACCTGGCCGGGTCATAAGGGAACCCCATCCAGTCCGGGCGCCTAGACATGCCCAGCTTGCCAGGGCAATGGAGGGGCCACCTTAGATCTACCCAGAGGGAGGTATTTCGCATGTGGCCCCTTCAACATCCTGGCCCCCCTTGCCAGCTGTACATGAATAAGTCACACGGGCTGGGAAAAGTCCATCAGGGCTCATACCTTTGGAATGCTCCACCCTCAAGTGTGAACAAACCTCCAGCAGAAACCCCTGCCTCGCTCACAGTAGAAACCCGGCCTACGCCCCCCAGTGGTGGGTCAAACACGAATAACCCCTGGCCCTTCTGACACCTCGAGCTAAGGGCTTATTGACCTGGAAGTCCTGACACCCACTCAGCAAAGCCTCCAGTTCTGGTCTGAGCTGGAACCAGGGAACCTGGCCGGGTCGTAGGGGAACCTCATCCAGTCCGGGCACCTAGACATGCCCAGCCTGCCAGGGCAATGGAGGGGCCACCTTAGATCTACCCAGAGGGAGGTATTTCGCATGTGGCACCTTCAACATCCTGGCCCCCCTTGCCAGCTGTACATGAATAAGTCACACGGGCTGGGAAAAGTCCATCAGGGCTCATACCTTTGGAATGCTCCACCCTCAAGTGTGAACAAACCTCCAGCAGAAACCCCTGCCTCGCTCATAGAAGAAACCCGGCCTACGCCCCCCCAGTGGTGGGTCAAACACGAATATCCCCTGGCCCTTCTGACACCTCGAGCTAAGGGCTTATTGACCTGGAAGTCCTGACACCCACTCAGCAAAGCCTCCAGTTCTGGTCTGAGCTTGAACCAGGGAACCTGGCCGGGTCATAAGGGAACCCCATCCAGTCCGGGCGCCTAGACATGCCCAGCTTGCCAGGGCAATGGAGGGGCCACCTTAGATCTACCCAGAGGGAGGTATTTCGCATGTGGCCCCTTCAACATCCTGGCCCCCCTTGCCAGCTGTACATGAATAAGTCACACGGGCTGGGAAAAGTCCATCAGGGCTCATACCTTTGGAATGCTCCACCCTCAAGTGTGAACAAACCTCCAGCAGAAACCCCTGCCTCGCTCACAGTAGAAACCCGGCCTACGCCCCCCAGTGGTGGGTCCAACACGAATAACCCCTGGCCCTTCTGACACCTCGAGCTAAGGGCTTATTGACCTGGAAGTCCTGACACCCACTCAGCAAAGCCTCCAGTTCTGGTCTGAGCTTTAACCAGGGAACCTGGCCGGGTCGTAGGGGAACCCCATCCAGTCTGGGCGCCTAGACATGCCCAGCTTGCCTGGACAATAGAGGGGCCACCTTAGATCTACCCAGAGGGAGGTATTTCGCATGTGGCCCCTTCAACATCCTGGCCCCCCTTGCCAGCTGTACATGAATAAGTCACACGGGCTGGGAAAAGTCCATCAGGGCTCATACCTTTGGAATGCTCCACCCTCAAGTGTGAACAAACCTCCAGCAGAAACCCCTGCCTCGCTCATAGAAGAAACCCGGCCTACGCCCCCCAGTGGTGGGTCAAACACGAATAACCCCTGGCCCTTCTGACACCTCGAGCTAAGGGCTTATTGACCTGGAAGTCCTGACACCCACTCAGCAAAGCCTCCAGTTCTGGTCTGAGCTTGAACCAGGGAACCTGGCCGGGTCATAAGGGAACCCCATCCAGTCCGGGCGCCTAGACATGCCCAGCTTGCCAGGGCAATGGAGGGGCCACCTTAGATCTACCCAGAGGGAGGTATTTCGCATGTGGCCCCTTCAACGTCCTGGCCCCCCTTGCCAGCTGTACATGAATAAGTCACACGGGCTGGGAAAAGTCCATCAGGGCTCATACCTTTGGAATGCTCCACCCTCAAGTGTGAACAAACCTCCAGCAGAAACCCCTGCCTCGCTCACAGTAGAAACCCGGCCTACGCCCCCCAGTGGTGGGTCAAACACGAATAACCCCTGGCCCTTCTGACACCTCGAGCTAAGGGCTTATTGACCTGGAAGTCCTGACACCCACTCAGCAAAGCCTCCAGTTCTGGTCTGAGCTGGAACCAGGGAACCTGGCCGGGTCGTAGGGGAACCTCATCCAGTCCGGGCACCTAGACATGCCCAGCCTGCCAGGGCAATGGAGGGGCCACCTTAGATCTACCCAGAGGGAGGTATTTCGCATGTGGCACCTTCAACATCCTGGCCCCCCTTGCCAGCTGTACATGAATAAGTCACACGGGCTGGGAAAAGTCCATCAGGGCTCATACCTTTGGAATGCTCCACCCTCAAGTGTGAACAAACCTCCAGCAGAAACCCCTGCCTCGCTCATAGAAGAAACCCGGCCTACGCCCCCCCAGTGGTGGGTCAAACACGAATATCCCCTGGCCCTTCTGACACCTCGAGCTAAGGGCTTATTGACCTGGAAGTCCTGACACCCACTCAGCAAAGCCTCCAGTTCTGGTCTGAGCTTGAACCAGGGAACCTGGCCGGGTCATAAGGGAACCCCATCCAGTCCGGGCGCCTAGACATGCCCAGCTTGCCAGGGCAATGGAGGGGCCACCTTAGATCTACCCAGAGGGAGGTATTTCGCATGTGGCCCCTTCAACATCCTGGCCCCCCTTGCCAGCTGTACATGAATAAGTCACACGGGCTGGGAAAAGTCCATCAGGGCTCATACCTTTGGAATGCTCCACCCTCAAGTGTGAACAAACCTCCAGCAGAAACCCCTGCCTCGCTCACAGTAGAAACCCGGCCTAAGCCCCCCAGTGGTGGGTCAAACACGAATAACCCCTGGCCCTTCTGACACCTTGAGCTAAGGGCTTATTGACCTGGAAGTCCTGACACCCACTCAGTAAAGCCTCCAGTTCTGGTCTGAGCTGGAACCAGGGAACCTGGCCGGGTCTTAGGGGAACCCCATCCAGTCCGGGCGCCTAGACATGCCCAGCTTGCCTGGACAATGGAGGGGCCACCTTAGATCTACCCAGAGGGAGGTATTTCGCATGTGGCACCTTCAACATCCTGGCCCCCCTTGCCAGCTGTACATGAATAAGTCACACGGGCTGGGAAAAGTCCATCAGGGCTCATACCTTTGGAATGCTCCACCCTCAAGTGTGAACAAACCTCCAGCAGAAACCCCTGCCTCGCTCATAGAAGAAACCCGGCCTACGCCCCCCCAGTGGTGGGTCAAACACGAATATCCCCTGGCCCTTCTGACACCTCGAGCTAAGGGCTTATTGACCTGGAAGTCCTGACACCCACTCAGCAAAGCCTCCAGTTCTGGTCTGAGCTTGAACCAGGGAACCTGGCCGGGTCATAAGGGAACCCCATCCAGTCCGGGCGCCTAGACATGCCCAGCTTGCCAGGGCAATGGAGGGGCCACCTTAGATCTACCCAGAGGGAGGTATTTCGCATGTGGCCCCTTCAACATCCTGGCCCCCCTTGCCAGCTGTACATGAATAAGTCACACGGGCTGGGAAAAGTCCATCAGGGCTCATACCTTTGGAATGCTCCACCCTCAAGTGTGAACAAACCTCCAGCAGAAACCCCTGCCTCGCTCACAGTAGAAACCCGGCCTACGCCCCCCAGTGGTGGGTCAAACACGAATAACCCCTGGCCCTTCTGACACCTCGAGCTAAGGGCTTATTGACCTGGAAGTCCTGACACCCACTCAGCAAAGCCTCCAGTTCTGGTCTGAGCTGGAACCAGGGAACCTGGCCGGGTCGTAGGGGAACCCCATCCAGTCCGGGCGCCTAGACATGCCCAGCTTGCCTGGACAATGGAGGGGCCACCTTAGATCTACCCAGAGGGAGGTATTTCGCATGTGGCACCTTCAACATCCTGGCCCCCCTTGCCAGCTGTACATGAATAAGTCACACGGGCTGGGAAAAGTCCATCAGGGCTCAAACCTTTGGAATGCTCCACCCTCAAGTGTGAACAAACCTCCAGCAGAAACCCCTGCCTCGCTCATAGAAGAAACCCGGCCTACGTCCCCCAGTGGTGGGTCAAACACGAATAACCCCTGGCCCTTCTGACACCTCGAGCTAAGGGCTTATTGACCTGGAAGTCCTGACACCCACTCAGCAAAGCCTCCAGTTCTAGTCTGAGCTTGAACCAGGGAACCTGGCCGGGTCATAAGGGAACCCCATCCAGTCCGGGCACCTAGACATGCCCAGCTTGCCAGGGCAATGGAGGGGCCACCTTAGATCTACCCAGAGGGAGGTATTTCGCATGTGGCACCTTCAACATCCTGGCCCCCCTTGCCAGCTGTACATGAATAAGTCACACGGGCTGGGAAAAGTCCATCAGGGCTCATACCTTTGGAATGCTCCACCCTCAAGTGTGAACAAACCTCCAGCAGAAACCCCTGCCTCGCTCACAGTAGAAACCCGGCCTACGCCCCCCAGTGGTGGGTCCAACACAAATAACCCCTGGCCCTTCTGACACCTCGAGCTAAGGGCTTATTGACCTGGAGGTTCTGACACCCACTCAGCCAAGCCTCCAGTACCAGTCCGTGTCGGAACCAGGAGAACCTGGCTAGGTTGTAGCGGAACCTCCCCAGTCCGGGTGCCCAGATATGCCCAACCTGCCAGGGCAATGGAGGGGCCACCAGAGGGAGGTATTTCGCGTGTGGCCCCTTCAACTTCCTGGCACCTCTGTCGGTTGTGATAAACCAGAAGCAGGGACTGGGAACAGTCCTTCTTACTTTGACTTTAGCCTCCGGTGGGCAGTTCTGGAGCCTGACCTCGAGTTTCGTGTGGATATTAAGCCACTGTATGCATCAGCAACCAAGTCAAAAATACCACAGTGGTCCTGGGTCAGGCAGGTGCAGAAAAGAGTCACCCCACCATCATTGGCGTTAATCATTCCCTGAGAAATGGCTCTTTTAGGCGGGCATTCTCCACAGGTGGCAGGAACGCACAAACTCGCACAAAGCCTGAGGAGCAAATGGACTTTGGTGCAAACGGCAAGCGACAGTAGCAGCAGCGACATTAGCTCAGTGGGTAGAGAGAATGCTTGGGGACCGTGGGATCCGGGTTCAAAGCAATGATTTTCAATCAGTTGACTGAGAATTGTAACTGGACTCGATGCTTGTGAAAATGGACTTTAGCCTGAAAAAGCAGCAGTGATAACTCTTGGTCAGGTTCTGAAATCATGCCACACAAACACAAACACAGTATAGTCCAATTCACTGCCACTGGAGCTTGGGTTTTCTGTGTCACGAGATCCCTTGATCAAGCCCTCATTCAGGCCACAAACAAGTGAACAATGGGCTAGGGGATCACTGTCAGATGATCGCTCAGTGTGCAGCCACCTGAGCTCTCGCCAGAACCCCCTTGGTTCTCATTCAATCTCAGGCGGTACGCTTGGACCACTAACTGGGGGATATCTTGGAAGCCATTTACCCAGTTTTCAGCCCCCTGAGCCGGGCTGCTCTCTGGCCAGAACCCCCTTGGTTCTCATTCAATCTCAGGCGGTACGCTTGGACCACGAACTGGGGGATATCTTGGAAGCCATTTACCCAGTTTTCAGCCCCCTGAGCCGGGCTGCTCTCTGGCCAGAACCCCCTTGGTTCTCATTCAATCTCAGGCGGTACGCTTGGACCACGAACCGGGGGATATCTTGGAAGCATTTACCCAGTTTTCAGCCCCCTGAGCCGGGCTGCTCTCTGGCCAGAACCCCCTTGGTTCTCATTCAATCTCAGGCGGTACGCTTGGACCACGAACCGGGGGATATCTTGGAAGCATTTACCCAGTTTTCAGCCCCCTGAGCCGGGCTGCTCTCTGGCCAGAACCCCCTTGGTTCTCATTCAATCTCAGGCGGTACGCTTGGACCACGAACCGGGGGATATCTTGGAAGCATTTACCCAGTTTTCAGCCCCCTGAGCCGGGCTGCTCTCTGGCCAGAACCCCCTTGGTTCTCATTCAATCTCAGGCGGTACGCTTGGACCACGAACCGGGGGATATCTTGGAAGCATTTACCCAGTTTTCAGCCCCCTGAGCCGGGCTGCTCTCTGGCCAGAACCCCCTTGGTTCTCATTCAATCTCAGGCGGTACGCTTGGACCACGAACCGGGGGATATCTTGGAAGCATTTACCCAGTTTTCAGCCCCCTGAGCCGGGCTGCTCTCTGGCCAGAACCCCCTTGGTTCTCATTCAATCTCAGGCGGTACGCTTGGACCACGAACCGGGGGATATCTTGGAAGCATTTACCCAGTTTTCAGCCCCCTGAGCCGGGCTGCTCTCTGGCCAGAACCCCCTTGGTTCTCATTCAATCTCAGGCGGTACGCTTGGACCACGAACCGGGGGATATCTTGGAAACATTTACCCAGATCCGGGCTGCTCTCTGGCCAGAACCCCCTTGGTTCTCATTCAATCTCAGGCGGTACGCTTGGACCACGAACCGGGGGATATCTTGGAAACATTTACCCAGTTTTCAGCCCCCTGAGCCAGGCTGCTCTCTGGCCAGAACCCCCTTGGTTCTCATTCAATCTCAGGTGGTACGCTTGGACCACGAACCGGGGGATATCTTGGAAACATTTACCCAGTTTTCAGCCCCCTGAGCCGGGCTGCTCTCTGGCCAGAACCCCCTTGGCATTCAAACTCAGGCAGCACGTGTGGACCATGAGCCAATTCGGGGTTCAGTGCCTTGCTTAAGGACACTAGGGCATGCGACTGCTGTCTGCTGGACTCGAACCCTGGACCTTTGGATTGAGAGGCGACCACTCTGCCACTGAGCTACAGCCCAGGGCAGAGCCACCTGAGCTGGGTTCTTCTCTAGAGCCAGACCCCTGAGGCCAGGGACACTTTCTGTGAGAGCCAGACCCTGAGGCCAGGGAGACTTTCTGCTAGAGCCAGGCCATAGTGCACAATTTGTGGACACATTGTTTTCAATGTCCCCCTGTTCTGCTCTGGAGGTCCCCTGTTTCTGAAAACGTGATTCTCAAAAATGGGATGATGGTGGTTAGCCGATGGGACGTCACACAGCCACCAAAACACAGTATAACCATTGCGTGCTATGGCTATTAGGTTCGAGGAGTAGCCCAATCATTGATGTTTGGTGCCCCTGGTAGGTTGGGCCGCTAACCAGGGGCTCAGAGAGGATGACACTTTGAAAATTTTCACTCTACTGCCAGCTCATACCCCTGGTAAGACGCCCTGCCGACCAGGCTAAAGTTAATTCCATGATGTTGAATGAAGTGCAGTGTAGTTTGGGATGCATCAGCTCTCAGCTGTCTGGAATCCATACCGACAATTACTTAGAACACAATATCTGTTAATAAAATTGTCCAACCTAAAATGTGTTTTTCTCCATTTTTGAAAGTGGAATTACTTTCGCTATTTTCAATTTTTTCTATTGAAAAAGATAAAATTACACACACAGCCAACTATATAAAATAAATAAATAAATGGAAAAAAAAAAAAAAAAAAAAATATATATATATATATATATATATATATATATATATATATATATATATATATATATATATATATATATATAGTGGTTCAATAATCACATCAGTTATGTTTTAAACTAACATCATGTCCATACCTACACAGTCATTGGATCTTTTGCTTGCACAACTTTTCGCAATACTGAATATTTCAACTTTCTTTACTCTACCAAGAAAAAACACTTATAACTGATCTATGGACAATAGAAGGAAGCTTGCACAGTCAAAAGCACAACTACGTTGGCGCAGTCAGGAGAGAGCTTGGGTTGAGTCCAATAGACCCCAGGTTCAAGCCCAGAAGCGGGTGTGTTTTTTTTTTTTGCAAACTTAGACTAGTAACTGATCTATGGACAATAGAAGGAAGCTTGCACAGTCAAAAGCACAACTACGTTGGCGCAGTCAGGAGAGAGCTTGTGTTATGTCCAACAGATCCCGGGTTCAAGCCCAGAAGCGGGTGTGTTTTTTTTTTTTGCAAACTTAGACTAGTAACTGATCTATGGACAATAGAAGGAAGCTTGCACAGTCAAAAGCAAAACTAAGTTGGCGCAGTCAGGAGAGAGCTTGTGTTATGTCCAACAGATCCCGGGTTCAAGCCCAGAAGCGGGTGTGTTTTTTTTTTGTTGCAAACTTAGACTAGTAACTGATCTATGGACAATAGAAGGAAGCTTGCACAGTCAAAAGCACAACTACGTTGGCGCAGTCAGGAGAGAGCTTGTGTTATGTCCAACAGATCCCGGGTTCAAGCCCAGAAGCGGGTGTGTTTTTTTTTTTTGCAAACTTAGACTAGTAACTGATCTATGGACAATAGAAGGAAGCTTGCACAGTCAAAAGCACAACTACATTGGCGCAGTCAGGAGAGAGCTTGTGTTATGTCCAACAGATCCCGGGTTCAAGCCCAGAAGCGGGTGTGTTTTTTTTTTGTTGCAAACTTAGACTAGTAACTGATCTATGGACAATAGAAGGAAGCTTGCACAGTCAAAAGCACAACTACGTTGGCGCAGTCAGGAGAGAGCTTGTGTTATGTCCAACAGATCCCGGGTTCAAGCCCAGAAGCGGGTGTGTTTTTTTTTTTTGCAAACTTAGACTAGTAACTGATCTATGGACAATAGAAGGAAGCTTGCACAGTCAAAAGCACAACTACGTTGGCGCAGTCAGGAGAGAGCTTGGGTTGAGTCCAATAGACCCCAGGTTCAAGCCCAGAAGCGGGTGTGTTTTTTTTTTGCAAACTTAGACTAGTAACTGATCTATGGACTATAGAAGGAAGCTTGCACAGTCAAAAGCACAACTACGTTGGCGCAGTCAGGAGAGAGCTTGGGTTGAGTCCAATAGACCCCAGGTTCAAGCCCAGAAGCGGGTGTGTTTTTTTTTTTTGCAAACTTAGACTAGTAACTGATCTATGGACAATAGAAGGAAGCTTGCACAGTCAAAAGCACAACTACGTTGGCGCAGTCAGGAGAGAGCTTGTGTTATGTCCAACAGATCCCGGGTTCAAGCCCAGAAGCGGGTGTGTTTTTTTTTTGTTGCAAACTTAGACTAGTAACTGATCTATGGATAATAGAAGGAAGCTTGCACAGTCAAAAGCACAACTACGTTGGCGCAGTCAGGAGAGAGCTTGTGTTATGTCCAACAGATCCCGGGTTCAAGCCCAGAAGCGGGTGTGTTTTTTTTTTGCAAACTTAGACTAGTAACTGATCTATGGACTATAGAAGGAAGCTTGCACAGTCAAAAGCACAACTACGTTGGCGCAGTCAGGAGAGAGCTTGGGTTGAGTCCAATAGACCCCAGGTTCAAGCCCAGAAGCGGGTGTGTTTTTTTTTTTTGCAAACTTAGACTAGTAACTGGTCTATGGACAATAGAAGGAAGCTTGCACAGTCAAAAGCAAAACTACGTTGGCGCAGTCAGGAGAGAGCTTGTGTTATGTCCAACAGATCCCGGGTTCAAGCCCAGAAGCGGGTGTGTTTTTTTTTTGTTGCAAACTTAGACTAGTAACTGATCTATGGACAATAGAAGGAAGCTTGCACAGTCAAAAGCACAACTACGTTGGCGCAGTCAGGAGAGAGCTTGTGTTATGTCCAACAGATCCCGGGTTCAAGCCCAGAAGCGGGTGTGTTTTTTTTTTGCAAACTTAGACTAGTAACTGATCTATGGACTATAGAAGGAAGCTTGCACAGTCAAAAGCACAACTACGTTGGCGCAGTCAGGAGAGAGCTTGGGTTGAGTCCAATAGACCCCAGGTTCAAGCCCAGAAGCGGGTGTGTTTTTTTTTTTTGCAAACTTAGACTAGTAACTGATCTATGGACAATAGAAGGAAGCTTGCACAGTCAAAAGCACAACTACGTTGGCGCAGTCAGGAGAGAGCTTGTGTTATGTCCAACAGATCCCGGGTTCAAGCCCAGAAGCGGGTGTATTTTTTTTTTTAAGCAAACTTAGACTTGTAACTGATCTATGGACTATAGAAGGAAGCCGCTCAGTCAAAGCACAACTCCGTTGGCGCAGTCAGGAGAGAGCTGGGGTTGAGGTCAACATACCTCGGGTTCAAGCCTAGGAGCAGGTGTATTTTTTTTTAAGCAAATTTAGACTAGTAACTGATCTATGGACTATAGAGGTATATAGATGCGATTTTTGGATGAAGGAAAAAAAGAATTTGTAATTATAATAATAATCTTAGTAATAATAATTATTATAATAATTCGTCCTTACAGTGGGTACAAGTTTAAATTTTTAAATGTATAAAAGAATCACTTTATATCTGTTTATTGCATCAGGGCTTCTTGACTTTCTCGGGAACCTTGATTTCAACCAAATTCAACAAAAACCTTTTTTTTTTCACGACATGATAAAATGCTCTGGTTGAAATTATATCCTTTGTAGTGTCAGGGTTGGTTTTGACCCGGTCATAAAAATAAGATTATAAAGCAACTTTTGGAGCCAAAATAGAAATCACAAATGTACTTTCAGCCAACACAGCAGGGGGAGTTGACGGCGCACCAGGGGGAGGTGTCAGCAGATTCATGTTGGCGCAGTGTCACCATGTGGAATCACCTTTACATTATCGTCATGATCAGAACCCACCTCCGGTGAAGGAAGGTATTTCTATGGAAAATTGTGGCTGTTGTCACCTTTTATATCATAAGACAATTTGTGCCTTTATTCTGTTATATGTTGACTGTACTTTGAGGGTGACAGAAGAAAGAAAATCAGATCATTTTAAATAGTTACCACTGGTGGGATCGAACCCACGCTTGCAAGTAAAACATGGATCACCGTGCATCTACGTCCTACCCTCTAACCACTCAGCCACTGACTTTCCTGTGACAGGGACACACAGTCTACTATCTGACATGTCTTGATTCACGGTTATTCCAGTCTAGTATAACTGGGGCGGTTCACCTGTCAAAGGATCACGCAGGTGTCCTAATGCCAGCTCAGGGAGGACGGAAACCTCCCGTGGAGCTGAAGGACAAAAGCTCGCTTGATCTTGATTTTCAGTATGAATACGGACCGTCAAATCGGAGCCTCACGATCCTTCTGACTTTTTGGCTTTTAAGCAGGTGTCAGAAAAGTTAACAAAAGGTCTCAGCTTATGTTTCTGAACAAGAACATCAAATATTACAGGTATAGATTCATTTAATGTGACACCTGCAGTTCACAAGGCGTCTTTCAGAAGCTTGTCAGACCTTCTCTGAGACGCAGCTAAGGTAAGCCTGACGTTTAGCCTGACTGGGACCAGGCTTGTCGCACTGGCTAATTTACCATGCTTACCAAACCACGCTAGCCTTAAGCCTCGTTTGTGGAACCCAACGCTCGCTAAAGTTAGCCAGGCTAACCCAAATAAGCCAGGCTTTGAGCTAAGCCAGCTTCGTGGAATACCCCCAAGCTCTTGCACACAGATATATTTTTTAAAACTCTGATTTATCATTCTAATAGTTTCAAAAGTAATAATTGATTTCCAATGGCTTGATTGGTTCTTATACAAATAACTTCTTAATTCATTTTTTTGTGTTGAGACCTGTTCTGTATTTCAATATGTTCATATTAAAGTCCTATTGCTGACATTTTTTTATTATTATTATTAGTTTTTATTTTTGCATTTTCTTGAAGAAAATATATGGGTCGAAAATGACCCGTAACACCACAGATGTTGTGAAAGTTAATCATTTTTAAATGAAAAAATAAATCAAGCAAATTAATTTCAGAGATGTTTTTCCCTGAGTAATATTCAGGGAACACAACATCCTTTCATTCATTTATATGATTCTCTTGAGATTCATTTTGCTTTTGCTTTTTAAATTGACATCAGGAGGGGGTGGGGGGGCAGAGACCTACAACCTACAACAAAAATATTAAACCCAACATTTTATGGATATGGAAACCTTACAAGGTAACCAAGAGATGAGAAAAAAATTGGATGATAAGATTTTGTTTTTGGTGTATTTTAAAGCTGATTTAAGACAACAGAAACAGTAACAGAAAAGCTAACACAGGAGGAAGGTTAAAAAGGTTAAGGTAAGAAAAACATCACAATATTTACTGGCACATCAAAAGGGACACTTACTGGGTTCATGCAAAGGGAAAAAAATACAAAAAAAAAAAATACAAAAAAATCACAATATATTGTGACAGTGGAGGAGAGACCAGTCTGGACTGCAAGGTTTGCTTTTAACAAAAATCACAGTCTATTTACGTTAGGGAAACGGGTAGGGGAGAAAACACAACCAATCTTCTTCCCGGTCTGGGGTAGCCTCTAGTCTGCGGGGTCCAGACTGGTGTCCTCCTGGAGAGAGAGGCAAAAAAAGGGATGGGTTTTTTAAAGCTCACACTTTTTATTTCTGCCCTTCCTGGTCTCAGCCACCTGCTCCTCTCTCTTCTCTTCTCTCTTCTGTCTCCCTTTCCACTCCTCTCACCCCCCAGCACCCTCTGATCTTTGATTGTCTTCAGCTGGGCTCTCTCCAGCCTTGGGTCACCTGGCAGGGTAGGTACCTATGATATGACCCTGCCCAGCTGGTGTCTGCTCAGTCCTCCTCTCTGGCGCCCTCTGCTGGCCATGAGACACCAGTGGTGGGGGGAGACACCACAATATATTTGAGTAAACTGTGTTGAAGATGGCTTATCAAATTTGATACAGCGGGTATATAAGGTCATGTAACTCTGAAACAGTCAATGGCCATTTACTTGCATTTCATGCATTATGTCTAAAATCAAGCAACATACAGTCTTTTTATTTTCAAATGACATAGTTTGCTACATTTAGAGTTAAAACTTAGCTATGAAACTTGCTGTAAGCACGGACCAGAACTGGAGCTACGTTGCCCATGTGTACTGTCAGAAATGCAGAGTGCATCTTTGCTTAAACAAGGAGAGAAACTGTTTTCAGGCCTTCCACCATGCAAAATAAAAGGTTGTGAACTGCAAAATGAAAAAAATACTAAAATGTTGTTGTTGTTGTTGTTTTTTTCCAGACTTCCACCCAGCCAGTTCCATTGGTGGCTTTCTCACTACTGCATGATGGTAGCACTGTTTGTGTTTGGAAGTATAAATTTGTTAGTCATGTTAGTCATGTTAGTCATATAACTGCCCCCGTGACCTACTATAACTATATCAATATCTTTTGAGGTTCGTGCCCCTGGTAGGTGTTGACACACTTAAAACAAGTTTCGTGGGAAGATGGCCCACTGGACACTCCGTCGCGCCCTTGATGCAGAGTTAATAGACACATAGGAATGTGCATACTTACCAGCATACTTACAACAGCCCACAGTCTTCCTCCTTGGCCATTGGCTCTGCTCCTGGATGTAGACGGTTCGTTGAGTGTGCAGGAAGACGGAAGAGAATGGCTCGCCAGGAATGCCCTTCTCTAGGGATGCCACCGCAGTTCCCCAATACAAGCATATGTGGCTGACACAACATATCCAGTCCAGCTCCCAGACATGCCCAACCTGCCTGGACAATGGAGGGGCCACCAGTCCATCAGGGCTCATACCTTTGGAATGCTCCACCCTCACGTGAAAACAAACCTCCAGCAAAAGACCCTGCCACGCTCACAGTCCAAACCTGGCTCACGCCACCCAGTACTGGGTCCAACAAGTGTGATCCCCTGGCCCTTCTGACACCTCGAGCTAAGGGCTTATTGACCTGGAAGTTCTGACACCCACTCAGCAAAGCCTCCGAACTGGTCTGTGCTGTAACCAGGGAACCTGGCCGGGTCGTAGGGGAACCCCATCCAGTCCGGGCGCCTAGACATGCCCAGCTTGCCTGGACAATAGAGGGGCCACCTTAGATCTACCCAGAGGGAGGTATTTCGCATGTGGCCCCTTCAACATCCTGGCCCCCCTTGCCAGCTGTACATGAATAAGTCACACGGGCTGGGAAAAGTCCATCAGGGCTCAAACCTTTGGAATGCTCCACCCTCAAGTGTGAACAAACCTCCAGCAGAAACCCCTGCCTCGCTCACAGAAGAAACCCGGCCTACGCCCCCCAGTGGTGGGTCCAACACGAATAACCCCTGGCCCTTCTGACACCTCGAGCTAAGGGCTTATTGACCTGGAAGTCCTGACACCCACTCAGCAAAGCCTCCAGTTCTGGTCTGAGCTTTAACCAGGGAACCTGGCCGGGTCGTAGGGGAACCCCATCCAGTCTGGGCGCCTAGACATGCCCAGCTTGCCTGGACAATAGAGGGGCCACCTTAGATCTACCCAGAGGGAGGTATTTCGCATGTGGCCCCTTCAACATCCTGGCCCCCCTTGCCAGCTGTACATGAATAAGTCACACGGGCTGGGAAAAGTCCATCAGGGCTCATACCTTTGGAATGCTCCACCCTCAAGTGTGAACAAACCTCCAGCAGAAACCCCTGCCTCGCTCATAGAAGAAACCCGGCCTACGCCCCCCAGTGGTGGGTCAAACACGAATAACCCCTGGCCCTTCTGACACCTCGAGCTAAGGGCTTATTGACCTGGAAGTCCTGACACCCACTCAGCAAAGCCTCCAGTTCTGGTCTGAGCTTGAACCAGGGAACCTGGCCGGGTCATAAGGGAACCCCATCCAGTCCGGGCGCCTAGACATGCCCAGCTTGCCAGGGCAATGGAGGGGCCACCTTAGATCTACCCAGAGGGAGGTATTTCGCATGTGGCCCCTTCAACATCCTGGCCCCCCTTGCCAGCTGTACATGAATAAGTCACACGGGCTGGGAAAAGTCCATCAGGGCTCATACCTTTGGAATGCTCCACCCTCAAGTGTGAACAAACCTCCAGCAGAAACCCCTGCCTCGCTCACAGTAGAAACCCGGCCTACGCCCCCCAGTGGTGGGTCAAACACGAATAACCCCTGGCCCTTCTGACACCTCGAGCTAAGGGCTTATTGACCTGGAAGTCCTGACACCCACTCAGCAAAGCCTCCAGTTCTGGTCTGAGCTGGAACCAGGGAACCTGGCCGGGTCGTAGGGGAACCTCATCCAGTCCGGGCACCTAGACATGCCCAGCCTGCCAGGGCAATGGAGGGGCCACCTTAGATCTACCCAGAGGGAGGTATTTCGCATGTGGCACCTTCAACATCCTGGCCCCCCTTGCCAGCTGTACATGAATAAGTCACACGGGCTGGGAAAAGTCCATCAGGGCTCATACCTTTGGAATGCTCCACCCTCAAGTGTGAACAAACCTCCAGCAGAAACCCCTGCCTCGCTCATAGAAGAAACCCGGCCTACGCCCCCCCAGTGGTGGGTCAAACACGAATATCCCCTGGCCCTTCTGACACCTCGAGCTAAGGGCTTATTGACCTGGAAGTCCTGACACCCACTCAGCAAAGCCTCCAGTTCTGGTCTGAGCTTGAACCAGGGAACCTGGCCGGGTCATAAGGGAACCCCATCCAGTCCGGGCGCCTAGACATGCCCAGCTTGCCAGGGCAATGGAGGGGCCACCTTAGATCTACCCAGAGGGAGGTATTTCGCATGTGGCCCCTTCAACATCCTGGCCCCCCTTGCCAGCTGTACATGAATAAGTCACACGGGCTGGGAAAAGTCCATCAGGGCTCATACCTTTGGAATGCTCCACCCTCAAGTGTGAACAAACCTCCAGCAGAAACCCCTGCCTCGCTCACAGTAGAAACCCGGCCTACGCCCCCCAGTGGTGGGTCCAACACGAATAACCCCTGGCCCTTCTGACACCTCGAGCTAAGGGCTTATTGACCTGGAAGTCCTGACACCCACTCAGCAAAGCCTCCAGTTCTGGTCTGAGCTTTAACCAGGGAACCTGGCCGGGTCGTAGGGGAACCCCATCCAGTCTGGGCGCCTAGACATGCCCAGCTTGCCTGGACAATAGAGGGGCCACCTTAGATCTACCCAGAGGGAGGTATTTCGCATGTGGCCCCTTCAACATCCTGGCCCCCCTTGCCAGCTGTACATGAATAAGTCACACGGGCTGGGAAAAGTCCATCAGGGCTCATACCTTTGGAATGCTCCACCCTCAAGTGTGAACAAACCTCCAGCAGAAACCCCTGCCTCGCTCATAGAAGAAACCCGGCCTACGCCCCCCAGTGGTGGGTCAAACACGAATAACCCCTGGCCCTTCTGACACCTCGAGCTAAGGGCTTATTGACCTGGAAGTCCTGACACCCACTCAGCAAAGCCTCCAGTTCTGGTCTGAGCTTGAACCAGGGAACCTGGCCGGGTCATAAGGGAACCCCATCCAGTCCGGGCGCCTAGACATGCCCAGCTTGCCAGGGCAATGGAGGGGCCACCTTAGATCTACCCAGAGGGAGGTATTTCGCATGTGGCCCCTTCAACGTCCTGGCCCCCCTTGCCAGCTGTACATGAATAAGTCACACGGGCTGGGAAAAGTCCATCAGGGCTCATACCTTTGGAATGCTCCACCCTCAAGTGTGAACAAACCTCCAGCAGAAACCCCTGCCTCGCTCACAGTAGAAACCCGGCCTACGCCCCCCAGTGGTGGGTCAAACACGAATAACCCCTGGCCCTTCTGACACCTCGAGCTAAGGGCTTATTGACCTGGAAGTCCTGACACCCACTCAGCAAAGCCTCCAGTTCTGGTCTGAGCTGGAACCAGGGAACCTGGCCGGGTCGTAGGGGAACCTCATCCAGTCCGGGCACCTAGACATGCCCAGCCTGCCAGGGCAATGGAGGGGCCACCTTAGATCTACCCAGAGGGAGGTATTTCGCATGTGGCACCTTCAACATCCTGGCCCCCCTTGCCAGCTGTACATGAATAAGTCACACGGGCTGGGAAAAGTCCATCAGGGCTCATACCTTTGGAATGCTCCACCCTCAAGTGTGAACAAACCTCCAGCAGAAACCCCTGCCTCGCTCATAGAAGAAACCCGGCCTACGCCCCCCCAGTGGTGGGTCAAACACGAATATCCCCTGGCCCTTCTGACACCTCGAGCTAAGGGCTTATTGACCTGGAAGTCCTGACACCCACTCAGCAAAGCCTCCAGTTCTGGTCTGAGCTTGAACCAGGGAACCTGGCCGGGTCATAAGGGAACCCCATCCAGTCCGGGCGCCTAGACATGCCCAGCTTGCCAGGGCAATGGAGGGGCCACCTTAGATCTACCCAGAGGGAGGTATTTCGCATGTGGCCCCTTCAACATCCTGGCCCCCCTTGCCAGCTGTACATGAATAAGTCACACGGGCTGGGAAAAGTCCATCAGGGCTCATACCTTTGGAATGCTCCACCCTCAAGTGTGAACAAACCTCCAGCAGAAACCCCTGCCTCGCTCACAGTAGAAACCCGGCCTACGCCCCCCAGTGGTGGGTCAAACACGAATAACCCCTGGCCCTTCTGACACCTCGAGCTAAGGGCTTATTGACCTGGAAGTCCTGACACCCACTCAGCAAAGCCTCCAGTTCTGGTCTGAGCTGGAACCAGGGAACCTGGCCGGGTCGTAGGGGAACCCCATCCAGTCCGGGCGCCTAGACATGCCCAGCTTGCCTGGACAATGGAGGGGCCACCTTAGATCTACCCAGAGGGAGGTATTTCGCATGTGGCACCTTCAACATCCTGGCCCCCCTTGCCAGCTGTACATGAATAAGTCACACGGGCTGGGAAAAGTCCATCAGGGCTCAAACCTTTGGAATGCTCCACCCTCAAGTGTGAACAAACCTCCAGCAGAAACCCCTGCCTCGCTCATAGAAGAAACCCGGCCTACGTCCCCCAGTGGTGGGTCAAACACGAATAACCCCTGGCCCTTCTGACACCTCGAGCTAAGGGCTTATTGACCTGGAAGTCCTGACACCCACTCAGCAAAGCCTCCAGTTCTAGTCTGAGCTTGAACCAGGGAACCTGGCCGGGTCATAAGGGAACCCCATCCAGTCCGGGCACCTAGACATGCCCAGCTTGCCAGGGCAATGGAGGGGCCACCTTAGATCTACCCAGAGGGAGGTATTTCGCATGTGGCACCTTCAACATCCTGGCCCCCCTTGCCAGCTGTACATGAATAAGTCACACGGGCTGGGAAAAGTCCATCAGGGCTCATACCTTTGGAATGCTCCACCCTCAAGTGTGAACAAACCTCCAGCAGAAACCCCTGCCTCGCTCACAGTAGAAACCCGGCCTACGCCCCCCAGTGGTGGGTCCAACACAAATAACCCCTGGCCCTTCTGACACCTCGAGCTAAGGGCTTATTGACCTGGAGGTTCTGACACCCACTCAGCCAAGCCTCCAGTACCAGTCCGTGTCGGAACCAGGAGAACCTGGCTAGGTTGTAGCGGAACCTCCCCAGTCCGGGTGCCCAGATATGCCCAACCTGCCAGGGCAATGGAGGGGCCACCAGAGGGAGGTATTTCGCGTGTGGCCCCTTCAACTTCCTGGCACCTCTGTCGGTTGTGATAAACCAGAAGCAGGGACTGGGAACAGTCCTTCTTACTTTGACTTTAGCCTCCGGTGGGCAGTTCTGGAGCCTGACCTCGAGTTTCGTGTGGATATTAAGCCACTGTATGCATCAGCAACCAAGTCAAAAATACCACAGTGGTCCTGGGTCAGGCAGGTGCAGAAAAGAGTCACCCCACCATCATTGGCGTTAATCATTCCCTGAGAAATGGCTCTTTTAGGCGGGCATTCTCCACAGGTGGCAGGAACGCACAAACTCGCACAAAGCCTGAGGAGCAAATGGACTTTGGTGCAAACGGCAAGCGACAGTAGCAGCAGCGACATTAGCTCAGTGGGTAGAGAGAATGCTTGGGGACCGTGGGATCCGGGTTCAAAGCAATGATTTTCAATCAGTTGACTGAGAATTGTAACTGGACTCGATGCTTGTGAAAATGGACTTTAGCCTGAAAAAGCAGCAGTGATAACTCTTGGTCAGGTTCTGAAATCATGCCACACAAACACAAACACAGTATAGTCCAATTCACTGCCACTGGAGCTTGGGTTTTCTGTGTCACGAGATCCCTTGATCAAGCCCTCATTCAGGCCACAAACAAGTGAACAATGGGCTAGGGGATCACTGTCAGATGATCGCTCAGTGTGCAGCCACCTGAGCTCTCGCCAGAACCCCCTTGGTTCTCATTCAATCTCAGGCGGTACGCTTGGACCACTAACTGGGGGATATCTTGGAAGCCATTTACCCAGTTTTCAGCCCCCTGAGCCGGGCTGCTCTCTGGCCAGAACCCCCTTGGTTCTCATTCAATCTCAGGCGGTACGCTTGGACCACGAACTGGGGGATATCTTGGAAGCCATTTACCCAGTTTTCAGCCCCCTGAGCCGGGCTGCTCTCTGGCCAGAACCCCCTTGGTTCTCATTCAATCTCAGGCGGTACGCTTGGACCACGAACCGGGGGATATCTTGGAAGCATTTACCCAGTTTTCAGCCCCCTGAGCCGGGCTGCTCTCTGGCCAGAACCCCCTTGGTTCTCATTCAATCTCAGGCGGTACGCTTGGACCACGAACCGGGGGATATCTTGGAAGCATTTACCCAGTTTTCAGCCCCCTGAGCCGGGCTGCTCTCTGGCCAGAACCCCCTTGGTTCTCATTCAATCTCAGGCGGTACGCTTGGACCACGAACCGGGGGATATCTTGGAAGCATTTACCCAGTTTTCAGCCCCCTGAGCCGGGCTGCTCTCTGGCCAGAACCCCCTTGGTTCTCATTCAATCTCAGGCGGTACGCTTGGACCACGAACCGGGGGATATCTTGGAAGCATTTACCCAGTTTTCAGCCCCCTGAGCCGGGCTGCTCTCTGGCCAGAACCCCCTTGGTTCTCATTCAATCTCAGGCGGTACGCTTGGACCACGAACCGGGGGATATCTTGGAAGCATTTACCCAGTTTTCAGCCCCCTGAGCCGGGCTGCTCTCTGGCCAGAACCCCCTTGGTTCTCATTCAATCTCAGGCGGTACGCTTGGACCACGAACCGGGGGATATCTTGGAAGCATTTACCCAGTTTTCAGCCCCCTGAGCCGGGCTGCTCTCTGGCCAGAACCCCCTTGGTTCTCATTCAATCTCAGGCGGTACGCTTGGACCACGAACCGGGGGATATCTTGGAAACATTTACCCAGATCCGGGCTGCTCTCTGGCCAGAACCCCCTTGGTTCTCATTCAATCTCAGGCGGTACGCTTGGACCACGAACCGGGGGATATCTTGGAAACATTTACCCAGTTTTCAGCCCCCTGAGCCAGGCTGCTCTCTGGCCAGAACCCCCTTGGTTCTCATTCAATCTCAGGTGGTACGCTTGGACCACGAACCGGGGGATATCTTGGAAACATTTACCCAGTTTTCAGCCCCCTGAGCCGGGCTGCTCTCTGGCCAGAACCCCCTTGGCATTCAAACTCAGGCAGCACGTGTGGACCATGAGCCAATTCGGGGTTCAGTGCCTTGCTTAAGGACACTAGGGCATGCGACTGCTGTCTGCTGGACTCGAACCCTGGACCTTTGGATTGAGAGGCGACCACTCTGCCACTGAGCTACAGCCCAGGGCAGAGCCACCTGAGCTGGGTTCTTCTCTAGAGCCAGACCCCTGAGGCCAGGGACACTTTCTGTGAGAGCCAGACCCTGAGGCCAGGGAGACTTTCTGCTAGAGCCAGGCCATAGTGCACAATTTGTGGACACATTGTTTTCAATGTCCCCCTGTTCTGCTCTGGAGGTCCCCTGTTTCTGAAAACGTGATTCTCAAAAATGGGATGATGGTGGTTAGCCGATGGGACGTCACACAGCCACCAAAACACAGTATAACCATTGCGTGCTATGGCTATTAGGTTCGAGGAGTAGCCCAATCATTGATGTTTGGTGCCCCTGGTAGGTTGGGCCGCTAACCAGGGGCTCAGAGAGGATGACACTTTGAAAATTTTCACTCTACTGCCAGCTCATACCCCTGGTAAGACGCCCTGCCGACCAGGCTAAAGTTAATTCCATGATGTTGAATGAAGTGCAGTGTAGTTTGGGATGCATCAGCTCTCAGCTGTCTGGAATCCATACCGACAATTACTTAGAACACAATATCTGTTAATAAAATTGTCCAACCTAAAATGTGTTTTTCTCCATTTTTGAAAGTGGAATTACTTTCGCTATTTTCAATTTTTTCTATTGAAAAAGATAAAATTACACACACAGCCAACTATATAAAATAAATAAATAAATGGAAAAAAAAAAAATATATATATATATATATATATATATATATATATATATATATATATATATATATATAGTGGTTCAATAATCACATCAGTTATGTTTTAAACTAACATCATGTCCATACCTACACAGTCATTGGATCTTTTGCTTGCACAACTTTTCGCAATACTGAATATTTCAACTTTCTTTACTCTACCAAGAAAAAACACTTATAACTGATCTATGGACAATAGAAGGAAGCTTGCACAGTCAAAAGCACAACTACGTTGGCGCAGTCAGGAGAGAGCTTGGGTTGAGTCCAATAGACCCCAGGTTCAAGCCCAGAAGCGGGTGTGTTTTTTTTTTTTGCAAACTTAGACTAGTAACTGATCTATGGACAATAGAAGGAAGCTTGCACAGTCAAAAGCACAACTACGTTGGCGCAGTCAGGAGAGAGCTTGTGTTATGTCCAACAGATCCCGGGTTCAAGCCCAGAAGCGGGTGTGTTTTTTTTTTTTGCAAACTTAGACTAGTAACTGATCTATGGACAATAGAAGGAAGCTTGCACAGTCAAAAGCAAAACTAAGTTGGCGCAGTCAGGAGAGAGCTTGTGTTATGTCCAACAGATCCCGGGTTCAAGCCCAGAAGCGGGTGTGTTTTTTTTTTGTTGCAAACTTAGACTAGTAACTGATCTATGGACAATAGAAGGAAGCTTGCACAGTCAAAAGCACAACTACGTTGGCGCAGTCAGGAGAGAGCTTGTGTTATGTCCAACAGATCCCGGGTTCAAGCCCAGAAGCGGGTGTGTTTTTTTTTTTTTGCAAACTTAGACTAGTAACTGATCTATGGACAATAGAAGGAAGCTTGCACAGTCAAAAGCACAACTACATTGGCGCAGTCAGGAGAGAGCTTGTGTTATGTCCAACAGATCCCGGGTTCAAGCCCAGAAGCGGGTGTGTTTTTTTTTTGTTGCAAACTTAGACTAGTAACTGATCTATGGACAATAGAAGGAAGCTTGCACAGTCAAAAGCACAACTACGTTGGCGCAGTCAGGAGAGAGCTTGTGTTATGTCCAACAGATCCCGGGTTCAAGCCCAGAAGCGGGTGTGTTTTTTTTTTTTGCAAACTTAGACTAGTAACTGATCTATGGACAATAGAAGGAAGCTTGCACAGTCAAAAGCACAACTACGTTGGCGCAGTCAGGAGAGAGCTTGGGTTGAGTCCAATAGACCCCAGGTTCAAGCCCAGAAGCGGGTGTGTTTTTTTTTTGCAAACTTAGACTAGTAACTGATCTATGGACTATAGAAGGAAGCTTGCACAGTCAAAAGCACAACTACGTTGGCGCAGTCAGGAGAGAGCTTGGGTTGAGTCCAATAGACCCCAGGTTCAAGCCCAGAAGCGGGTGTGTTTTTTTTTTTTGCAAACTTAGACTAGTAACTGATCTATGGACAATAGAAGGAAGCTTGCACAGTCAAAAGCACAACTACGTTGGCGCAGTCAGGAGAGAGCTTGTGTTATGTCCAACAGATCCCGGGTTCAAGCCCAGAAGCGGGTGTGTTTTTTTTTTGTTGCAAACTTAGACTAGTAACTGATCTATGGACAATAGAAGGAAGCTTGCACAGTCAAAAGCACAACTACGTTGGCGCAGTCAGGAGAGAGCTTGTGTTATGTCCAACAGATCCCGGGTTCAAGCCCAGAAGCGGGTGTGTTTTTTTTTTTGCAAACTTAGACTAGTAACTGATCTATGGACTATAGAAGGAAGCTTGCACAGTCAAAAGCACAACTACGTTGGCGCAGTCAGGAGAGAGCTTGGGTTGAGTCCAATAGACCCCAGGTTCAAGCCCAGAAGCGGGTGTGTTTTTTTTTTTTGCAAACTTAGACTAGTAACTGATCTATGGACAATAGAAGGAAGCTTGCACAGTCAAAAGCAAAACTACGTTGGCGCAGTCAGGAGAGAGCTTGTGTTATGTCCAACAGATCCCGGGTTCAAGCCCAGAAGCGGGTGTGTTTTTTTTTTGTTGCAAACTTAGACTAGTAACTGATCTATGGACAATAGAAGGAAGCTTGCACAGTCAAAAGCACAACTACGTTGGCGCAGTCAGGAGAGAGCTTGTGTTATGTCCAACAGATCCCGGGTTCAAGCCCAGAAGCGGGTGTGTTTTTTTTTTGCAAACTTAGACTAGTAACTGATCTATGGACTATAGAAGGAAGCTTGCACAGTCAAAAGCACAACTACGTTGGCGCAGTCAGGAGAGAGCTTGGGTTGAGTCCAATAGACCCCAGGTTCAAGCCCAGAAGCGGGTGTGTTTTTTTTTTTTGCAAACTTAGACTAGTAACTGATCTATGGACAATAGAAGGAAGCTTGCACAGTCAAAAGCACAACTACGTTGGCGCAGTCAGGAGAGAGCTTGTGTTATGTCCAACAGATCCCGGGTTCAAGCCCAGAAGCGGGTGTATTTTTTTTTTTAAGCAAACTTAGACTTGTAACTGATCTATGGACTATAGAAGGAAGCCGCTCAGTCAAAGCACAACTCCGTTGGCGCAGTCAGGAGAGAGCTGGGGTTGAGGTCAACATACCTCGGGTTCAAGCCTAGGAGCAGGTGTATTTTTTTTTAAGCAAATTTAGACTAGTAACTGATCTATGGACTATAGAGGTATATAGATGCGATTTTTGGATGAAGGAAAAAAAGAATTTGTAATTATAATAATAATCTTAGTAATAATAATTATTATAATAATTCGTCCTTACAGTGGGTACAAGTTTAAATTTTTAAATGTATAAAAGAATCACTTTATATCTGTTTATTGCATCAGGGCTTCTTGACTTTCTCGGGAACCTTGATTTCAACCAAATTCAACAAAAACCTTTTTTTTTTCACGACATGATAAAATGCTCTGGTTGAAATTATATCCTTTGTAGTGTCAGGGTTGGTTTTGACCCGGTCATAAAAATAAGATTATAAAGCAACTTTTGGAGCCAAAATAGAAATCACAAATGTACTTTCAGCCAACACAGCAGGGGGAGTTGACGGCGCACCAGGGGGAGGTGTCAGCAGATTCATGTTGGCGCAGTGTCACCATGTGGAATCACCTTTACATTATCGTCATGATCAGAACCCACCTCCGGTGAAGGAAGGTATTTCTATGGAAAATTGTGGCTGTTGTCACCTTTTATATCATAAGACAATTTGTGCCTTTATTCTGTTATATGTTGACTGTACTTTGAGGGTGACAGAAGAAAGAAAATCAGATCATTTTAAATAGTTACCACTGGTGGGATCGAACCCACGCTTGCAAGTAAAACATGGATCACCGTGCATCTACGTCCTACCCTCTAACCACTCAGCCACTGACTTTCCTGTGACAGGGACACACAGTCTACTATCTGACATGTCTTGATTCACGGTTATTCCAGTCTAGTATAACTGGGGCGGTTCACCTGTCAAAGGATCACGCAGGTGTCCTAATGCCAGCTCAGGGAGGACGGAAACCTCCCGTGGAGCTGAAGGACAAAAGCTCGCTTGATCTTGATTTTCAGTATGAATACGGACCGTCAAATCGGAGCCTCACGATCCTTCTGACTTTTTGGCTTTTAAGCAGGTGTCAGAAAAGTTAACAAAAGGTCTCAGCTTATGTTTCTGAACAAGAACATCAAATATTACAGGTATAGATTCATTTAATGTGACACCTGCAGTTCACAAGGCGTCTTTCAGAAGCTTGTCAGACCTTCTCTGAGACGCAGCTAAGGTAAGCCTGACGTTTAGCCTGACTGGGACCAGGCTTGTCGCACTGGCTAATTTACCATGCTTACCAAACCACGCTAGCCTTAAGCCTCGTTTGTGGAACCCAACGCTCGCTAAAGTTAGCCAGGCTAACCCAAATAAGCCAGGCTTTGAGCTAAGCCAGCTTCGTGGAATACCCCCAAGCTCTTGCACACAGATATATTTTTTAAAACTCTGATTTATCATTCTAATAGTTTCAAAAGTAATAATTGATTTCCAATGGCTTGATTGGTTCTTATACAAATAACTTCTTAATTCATTTTTTTGTGTTGAGACCTGTTCTGTATTTCAATATGTTCATATTAAAGTCCTATTGCTGACATTTTTTTATTATTATTATTAGTTTTTATTTTTGCATTTTCTTGAAGAAAATATATGGGTCGAAAATGACCCGTAACACCACAGATGTTGTGAAAGTTAATCATTTTTAAATGAAAAAATAAATCAAGCAAATTAATTTCAGAGATGTTTTTCCCTGAGTAATATTCAGGGAACACAACATCCTTTCATTCATTTATATGATTCTCTTGAGATTCATTTTGCTTTTGCTTTTTAAATTGACATCAGGAGGGGTGGGGGGGCAGAGACCTACAACCTACAACAAAAATATTAAACCCAA
Source organism: Halichoeres trimaculatus (assembly GCF_033239565.1). Lineage (NCBI taxonomy): Eukaryota > Metazoa > Chordata > Actinopteri > Labriformes > Labridae > Halichoeres > Halichoeres trimaculatus. Next base: position 38,779 of record NW_027437231.1, on the reverse strand, counting down.
CATTTTATGGATATGGAAACCTTACAAGGTAACCAAGAGATGAGAAAAAAATTGGATGATAAGATTTTGTTTTTGGTGTATTTTAAAGCTGATTTAAGACAACAGAAACAGTAACAGAAAAGCTAACACAGGAGGAAGGTTAAAAAGGTTAAGGTAAGAAAAACATCACAATATTTACTGGCACATCAAAAGGGACACTTACTGGGTTCATGCAAAGGGAAAAAAATACAAAAAAAAAAATACAAAAAAATCACAATATATTGTGACAGTGGAGGAGAGACCAGTCTGGACTGCAAGGTTTGCTTTTAACAAAAATCACAGTCTATTTACGTTAGGGAAACGGGTAGGGGAGAAAACACAACCAATCTTCTTCCCGGTCTGGGGTAGCCTCTAGTCTGCGGGGTCCAGACTGGTGTCCTCCTGGAGAGAGAGGCAAAAAAAGGGATGGGTTTTTTAAAGCTCACACTTTTTATTTCTGCCCTTCCTGGTCTCAGCCACCTGCTCCTCTCTCTTCTCTTCTCTCTTCTGTCTCCCTTTCCACTCCTCTCACCCCCCAGCACCCTCTGATCTTTGATTGTCTTCAGCTGGGCTCTCTCCAGCCTTGGGTCACCTGGCAGGGTAGGTACCTATGATATGACCCTGCCCAGCTGGTGTCTGCTCAGTCCTCCTCTCTGGCGCCCTCTGCTGGCCATGAGACACCAGTGGTGGGGGGAGACACCACAATATATTTGAGTAAACTGTGTTGAAGATGGCTTATCAAATTTGATACAGCGGGTATATAAGGTCATGTAACTCTGAAACAGTCAATGGCCATTTACTTGCATTTCATGCATTATGTCTAAAATCAAGCAACATACAGTCTTTTTATTTTCAAATGACATAGTTTGCTACATTTAGAGTTAAAACTTAGCTATGAAACTTGCTGTAAGCACGGACCAGAACTGGAGCTACGTTGCCCATGTGTACTGTCAGAAATGCAGAGTGCATCTTTGCTTAAACAAGGAGAGAAACTGTTTTCAGGCCTTCCACCATGCAAAATAAAAGGTTGTGAACTGCAAAATGAAAAAAATACTAAAATGTTGTTGTTGTTGTTGTTTTTTTCCAGACTTCCACCCAGCCAGTTCCATTGGTGGCTTTCTCACTACTGCATGATGGTAGCACTGTTTGTGTTTGGAAGTATAAATTTGTTAGTCATGTTAGTCATGTTAGTCATATAACTGCCCCCGTGACCTACTATAACTATATCAATATCTTTTGAGGTTCGTGCCCCTGGTAGGTGTTGACACACTTAAAACAAGTTTCGTGGGAAGATGGCCCACTGGACACTCCGTCGCGCCCTTGATGCAGAGTTAATAGACACATAGGAATGTGCATACTTACCAGCATACTTACAACAGCCCACAGTCTTCCTCCTTGGCCATTGGCTCTGCTCCTGGATGTAGACGGTTCGTTGAGTGTGCAGGAAGACGGAAGAGAATGGCTCGCCAGGAATGCCCTTCTCTAGGGATGCCACCGCAGTTCCCCAATACAAGCATATGTGGCTGACACAACATATCCAGTCCAGCTCCCAGACATGCCCAACCTGCCTGGACAATGGAGGGGCCACCAGTCCATCAGGGCTCATACCTTTGGAATGCTCCACCCTCACGTGAAAACAAACCTCCAGCAAAAGACCCTGCCACGCTCACGGTCCAAACCTGGCTCACGCCACCCAGTACTGGGTCCAACAAGTGTGATCCCCTGGCCCTTCTGACACCTCGAGCTAAGGGCTTATTGACCTGGAAGTTCTGACACCCACTCAGCAAAGCCTCCGAACTGGTCTGTGCTGTAACCAGGGAACCTGGCCGGGTCGTAGGGGAACCCCATCCAGTCCGGGCGCCTAGACATGCCCAGCTTGCCTGGACAATAGAGGGGCCACCTTAGATCTACCCAGAGGGAGGTATTTCGCATGTGGCCCCTTCAACATCCTGGCCCCCCTTGCCAGCTGTACATGAATAAGTCACACGGGCTGGGAAAAGTCCATCAGGGCTCAAACCTTTGGAATGCTCCACCCTCAAGTGTGAACAAACCTCCAGCAGAAACCCCTGCCTCGCTCACAGAAGAAACCCGGCCTACGCCCCCCAGTGGTGGGTCCAACACGAATAACCCCTGGCCCTTCTGACACCTCGAGCTAAGGGCTTATTGACCTGGAAGTCCTGACACCCACTCAGCAAAGCCTCCAGTTCTGGTCTGAGCTTTAACCAGGGAACCTGGCCGGGTCGTAGGGGAACCCCATCCAGTCTGGGCGCCTAGACATGCCCAGCTTGCCTGGACAATAGAGGGGCCACCTTAGATCTACCCAGAGGGAGGTATTTCGCATGTGGCCCCTTCAACATCCTGGCCCCCCTTGCCAGCTGTACATGAATAAGTCACACGGGCTGGGAAAAGTCCATCAGGGCTCATACCTTTGGAATGCTCCACCCTCAAGTGTGAACAAACCTCCAGCAGAAACCCCTGCCTCGCTCATAGAAGAAACCCGGCCTACGCCCCCCAGTGGTGGGTCAAACACGAATAACCCCTGGCCCTTCTGACACCTCGAGCTAAGGGCTTATTGACCTGGAAGTCCTGACACCCACTCAGCAAAGCCTCCAGTTCTGGTCTGAGCTTGAACCAGGGAACCTGGCCGGGTCATAAGGGAACCCCATCCAGTCCGGGCGCCTAGACATGCCCAGCTTGCCAGGGCAATGGAGGGGCCACCTTAGATCTACCCAGAGGGAGGTATTTCGCATGTGGCCCCTTCAACATCCTGGCCCCCCTTGCCAGCTGTACATGAATAAGTCACACGGGCTGGGAAAAGTCCATCAGGGCTCATACCTTTGGAATGCTCCACCCTCAAGTGTGAACAAACCTCCAGCAGAAACCCCTGCCTCGCTCACAGTAGAAACCCGGCCTACGCCCCCCAGTGGTGGGTCAAACACGAATAACCCCTGGCCCTTCTGACACCTCGAGCTAAGGGCTTATTGACCTGGAAGTCCTGACACCCACTCAGCAAAGCCTCCAGTTCTGGTCTGAGCTGGAACCAGGGAACCTGGCCGGGTCGTAGGGGAACCTCATCCAGTCCGGGCACCTAGACATGCCCAGCCTGCCAGGGCAATGGAGGGGCCACCTTAGATCTACCCAGAGGGAGGTATTTCGCATGTGGCACCTTCAACATCCTGGCCCCCCTTGCCAGCTGTACATGAATAAGTCACACGTGCTGGGAAAAGTCCATCGGGGCTCATACCTTTGGAATGCTCCACCCTCAAGTGTGAACAAACCTCCAGCAGAAACCCCTGCCTCGCTCATAGAAGAAACCCGGCCTACGCCCCCCCAGTGGTGGGTCAAACACGAATATCCCCTGGCCCTTCTGACACCTCGAGCTAAGGGCTTATTGACCTGGAAGTCCTGACACCCACTCAGCAAAGCCTCCAGTTCTGGTCTGAGCTTGAACCAGGGAACCTGGCCGGGTCATAAGGGAACCCCATCCAGTCCGGGCGCCTAGACATGCCCAGCTTGCCAGGGCAATGGAGGGGCCACCTTAGATCTACCCAGAGGGAGGTATTTCGCATGTGGCCCCTTCAACATCCTGGCCCCCCTTGCCAGCTGTACATGAATAAGTCACACGGGCTGGGAAAAGTCCATCAGGGCTCATACCTTTGGAATGCTCCACCCTCAAGTGTGAACAAACCTCCAGCAGAAACCCCTGCCTCGCTCACAGTAGAAACCCGGCCTACGCCCCCCAGTGGTGGGTCAAACACGAATAACCCCTGGCCCTTCTGACACCTCGAGCTAAGGGCTTATTGACCTGGAAGTCCTGACACCCACTCAGCAAAGCCTCCAGTTCTGGTCTGAGCTGGAACCAGGGAACCTGGCCGGGTCGTAGGGGAACCTCATCCAGTCCGGGCACCTAGACATGCCCAGCCTGCCAGGGCAATGGAGGGGCCACCTTAGATCTACCCAGAGGGAGGTATTTCGCATGTGGCACCTTCAACATCCTGGCCCCCCTTGCCAGCTGTACATGAATAAGTCACACGGGCTGGGAAAAGTCCATCAGGGCTCATACCTTTGGAATGCTCCACCCTCAAGTGTGAACAAACCTCCAGCAGAAACCCCTGCCTCGCTCATAGAAGAAACCCGGCCTACGCCCCCCCAGTGGTGGGTCAAACACGAATATCCCCTGGCCCTTCTGACACCTCGAGCTAAGGGCTTATTGACCTGGAAGTCCTGACACCCACTCAGCAAAGCCTCCAGTTCTGGTCTGAGCTTGAACCAGGGAACCTGGCCGGGTCATAAGGGAACCCCATCCAGTCCGGGCGCCTAGACATGCCCAGCTTGCCAGGGCAATGGAGGGGCCACCTTAGATCTACCCAGAGGGAGGTATTTCGCATGTGGCCCCTTCAACATCCTGGCCCCCCTTGCCAGCTGTACATGAATAAGTCACACGGGCTGGGAAAAGTCCATCAGGGCTCATACCTTTGGAATGCTCCACCCTCAAGTGTGAACAAACCTCCAGCAGAAACCCCTGCCTCGCTCACAGTAGAAACCCGGCCTAAGCCCCCCAGTGGTGGGTCAAACACGAATAACCCCTGGCCCTTCTGACACCTTGAGCTAAGGGCTTATTGACCTGGAAGTCCTGACACCCACTCAGTAAAGCCTCCAGTTCTGGTCTGAGCTGGAACCAGGGAACCTGGCCGGGTCGTAGGGGAACCCCATCCAGTCCGGGCGCCTAGACATGCCCAGCTTGCCTGGACAATGGAGGGGCCACCTTAGATCTACCCAGAGGGAGGTATTTCGCATGTGGCACCTTCAACATCCTGGCCCCCCTTGCCAGCTGTACATGAATAAGTCACACGGGCTGGGAAAAGTCCATCAGGGCTCAAACCTTTGGAATGCTCCACCCTCAAGTGTGAACAAACCTCCAGCAGAAACCCCTGCCTCGCTCATAGAAGAAACCCGGCCTACGTCCCCCAGTGGTGGGTCAAACACGAATAACCCCTGGCCCTTCTGACACCTCGAGCTAAGGGCTTATTGACCTGGAAGTCCTGACACCCACTCAGCAAAGCCTCCAGTTCTAGTCTGAGCTTGAACCAGGGAACCTGGCCGGGTCATAAGGGAACCCCATCCAGTCCGGGCACCTAGACATGCCCAGCTTGCCAGGGCAATGGAGGGGCCACCTTAGATCTACCCAGAGGGAGGTATTTCGCATGTGGCACCTTCAACATCCTGGCCCCCCTTGCCAGCTGTACATGAATAAGTCACACGGGCTGGGAAAAGTCCATCAGGGCTCATACCTTTGGAATGCTCCACCCTCAAGTGTGAACAAACCTCCAGCAGAAACCCCTGCCTCGCTCACAGTAGAAACCCGGCCTACGCCCCCCAGTGGTGGGTCCAACACAAATAACCCCTGGCCCTTCTGACACCTCGAGCTAAGGGCTTATTGACCTGGAGGTTCTGACACCCACTCAGCCAAGCCTCCAGTACCAGTCCGTGTCGGAACCAGGAGAACCTGGCTAGGTTGTAGCGGAACCTCCCCAGTCCGGGTGCCCAGATATGCCCAACCTGCCAGGGCAATGGAGGGGCCACCAGAGGGAGGTATTTCGCGTGTGGCACCTTCAACTTCCTGGCACCTCTGTCGGTTGTGATAAACCAGAAGCAGGGACTGGGAACAGTCCTTCTTACTTTGACTTTAGCCTCCGGTGGGCAGTTCTGGAGCCTGACCTCGAGTTTCGTGTGGATATTAAGCCACTGTATGCATCAGCAACCAAGTCAAAAATACCACAGTGGTCCTGGGTCAGGCAGGTGCAGAAAAGAGTCACCCCACCATCATTGGCGTTAATCATTCCCTGAGAAATGGCTCTTTTAGGCGGGCATTCTCCACAGGTGGCAGGAACGCACAAACTCGCACAAAGCCTGAGGAGCAAATGGACTTTGGTGCAAACGGCAAGCGACAGTAGCAGCAGCGACATTAGCTCAGTGGGTAGAGAGAATGCTTGGGGACCGTGGGATCCGGGTTCAAAGCAATGATTTTCAATCAGTTGACTGAGAATTGTAACTGGACTCGATGCTTGTGAAAATGGACTTTAGCCTGAAAAAGCAGCAGTGATAACTCTTGGTCAGGTTCTGAAATCATGCCACACAAACACAAACACAGTATAGTCCAATTCACTGCCACTGGAGCTTGGGTTTTCTGTGTCACGAGATCCCTTGATCAAGCCCTCATTCAGGCCACAAACAAGTGAACAATGGGCTAGGGGATCACTGTCAGATGATCGCTCAGTGTGCAGCCACCTGAGCTCTCGCCAGAACCCCCTTGGTTCTAATCCAATCTCAGGCGGTACGCTTGGACCACGAACTGGGGGATATCTTGGAAACATTTACCCAGTTTTCAGCCCCCTGAGCCGGGCTGCTCTCTGGCCAGAACCCCCTTGGTTCTCATTCAATCTCAGGCGGTACGCTTGGACCACTAACTGGGGGATATCTTGGAAACATTTACCCAGTTTTCAGCCCCCTGAGCCGGGCTGCTCTCTGGCCAGAACCCCCTTGGTTCTCATTCAATCTCAGGCGGTACGCTTGGACCACTAACTGGGGGATATCTTGGAAACATTTACCCAGTTTTCAGCCCCCTGAGCCGGGCTGCTCTCTGGCCAGAACCCCCTTGGTTCTCATTCAATCTCAGGCGGTACGCTTGGACCACTAACTGGGGGATATCTTGGAAGCCATTTACCCAGTTTTCAGCCCCCTGAGCCGGGCTGCTCTCTGGCCAGAACCCCCTTGGTTCTCATTCAATCTCAGGCGGTACGCTTGGACCACGAACTGGGGGATATCTTGGAAGCCATTTACCCAGTTTTCAGCCCCCTGAGCCGGGCTGCTCTCTGGCCAGAACCCCCTTGGTTCTCATTCAATCTCAGGCGGTACGCTTGGACCACGAACCGGGGGATATCTTGGAAGTATTTACCCAGTTTTCAGCCCCCTGAGCCGGGCTGCTCTCTGGCCAGAACCCCCTTGGTTCTCATTCAATCTCAGGCGGTACGCTTGGACCACGAACCGGGGGATATCTTGGAAGCATTTACCCAGTTTTCAGCCCCCTGAGCCGGGCTGCTCTCTGGCCAGAACCCCCTTGGTTCTCATTCAATCTCAGGCGGTACGCTTGGACCACGAACCGGGGGATATCTTGGAAGCATTTACCCAGTTTTCAGCCCCCTGAGCCGGGCTGCTCTCTGGCCAGAACCCCCTTGGTTCTCATTCAATCTCAGGCGGTACGCTTGGACCACGAACCGGGGGATATCTTGGAAGCATTTACCCAGTTTTCAGCCCCCTGAGCCGGGCTGCTCTCTGGCCAGAACCCCCTTGGTTCTCATTCAATCTCAGGCGGTACGCTTGGACCACGAACCGGGGGATATCTTGGAAGCATTTACCCAGTTTTCAGCCCCCTGAGCCGGGCTGCTCTCTGGCCAGAACCCCCTTGGTTCTCATTCAATCTCAGGCGGTACGCTTGGACCACGAACCGGGGGATATCTTGGAAGCATTTACCCAGTTTTCAGCCCCCTGAGCCGGGCTGCTCTCTGGCCAGAACCCCCTTGGTTCTCATTCAATCTCAGGCGGTACGCTTGGACCACGAACCGGGGGATATCTTGGAAGCATTTACCCAGTTTTCAGCCCCCTGAGCCGGGCTGCTCTCTGGCCAGAACCCCCTTGGTTCTCATTCAATCTCAGGCGGTACGCTTGGACCACGAACCGGGGGATATCTTGGAAGCATTTACCCAGTTTTCAGCCCCCTGAGCCGGGCTGCTCTCTGGCCAGAACCCCCTTGGTTCTCATTCAATCTCAGGCGGTACGCTTGGACCACGAACCGGGGGATATCTTGGAAACATTTACCCAGATCCGGGCTGCTCTCTGGCCAGAACCCCCTTGGTTCTCATTCAATCTCAGGCGGTACGCTTGGACCACGAACCGGGGGATATCTTGGAAACATTTACCCAGTTTTCAGCCCCCTGAGCCAGGCTGCTCTCTGGCCAGAACCCCCTTGGTTCTCATTCAATCTCAGGTGGTACGCTTGGACCACGAACCGGGGGATATCTTGGAAACATTTACCCAGTTTTCAGCCCCCTGAGCCAGGCTGCTCTCTGGCCAGAACCCCCTTGGTTCTCATTCAATCTCAGGTGGTACGCTTGGACCACGAACCGGGGGATATCTTGGAAACATTTACCCAGTTTTCAGCCCCCTGAGCCGGGCTGCTCTCTGGCCAGAACCCCCTTGGCATTCAAACTCAGGCAGCACGTGTGGACCATGAGCCAATTCGGGGTTCAGTGCCTTGCTTAAGGACACTAGGGCATGCGACTGCTGTCTGCTGGACTCGAACCCTGGACCTTTGGATTGAGAGGCGACCACTCTGCCACTGAGCTACAGCCCAGGGCAGAGCCACCTGAGCTGGGTTCTTCTCTAGAGCCAGACCCCTGAGGCCAGGGACACTTTCTGTGAGAGCCAGACCCTGAGGCCAGGGAGACTTTCTGCTAGAGCCAGGCCATAGTGCACAATTTGTGGACACATTGTTTTCAATGTCCCCCTGTTCTGCTCTGGAGGTCCCCTGTTTCTGAAAACGTGATTCTCAAAAATGGGATGATGGTGGTTAGCCGATGGGACGTCACACAGCCACCAAAACACAGTATAACCATTGCGTGCTATGGCTATTAGGTTCGAGGAGTAGCCCAATCATTGATGTTTGGTGCCCCTGGTAGGTTGGGCCGCTAACCAGGGGCTCAGAGAGGATGACACTTTGAAAATTTTCACTCTACTGCCAGCTCATACCCCTGGTAAGACGCCCTGCCGACCAGGCTAAAGTTAATTCCATGATGTTGAATGAAGTGCAGTGTAGTTTGGGATGCATCAGCTCTCAGCTGTCTGGAATCCATACCGACAATTACTTAGAACACAATATCTGTTAATAAAATTGTCCAACCTAAAATGTGTTTTTCTCCATTTTTGAAAGTGGAATTACTTTCGCTATTTTCAATTTTTTCTATTGAAAAAGATAAAATTACACACACAGCCAACTATATAAAATAAATAAATAAATGGAAAATATATATATATATATATATATATATATATATATATATATATATATATATATATATATATATATATATATATATATATATATATATATAGTGGTTCAATAATCACATCAGTTATGTTTTAAACTAACATCATGTCCATACCTACACAGTCATTGGATCTTTTGCTTGCACAACTTTTCGCAATACTGAATATTTCAACTTTCTTTACTCTACCAAGAAAAAACACTTATAACTGATCTATGGACAATAGAAGGAAGCTTGCACAGTCAAAAGCACAACTACGTTGGCGCAGTCAGGAGAGAGCTTGGGTTGAGTCCAATAGACCCCAGGTTCAAGCCCAGAAGCGGGTGTGTTTTTTTTTTTTGCAAACTTAGACTAGTAACTGATCTATGGACAATAGAAGGAAGCTTGCACAGTCAAAAGCACAACTACGTTGGCGCAGTCAGGAGAGAGCTTGTGTTATGTCCAACAGATCCCGGGTTCAAGCCCAGAAGCGGGTGTGTTTTTTTTTTTTGCAAACTTAGACTAGTAACTGATCTATGGACAATAGAAGGAAGCTTGCACAGTCAAAAGCAAAACTAAGTTGGCGCAGTCAGGAGAGAGCTTGTGTTATGTCCAACAGATCCCGGGTTCAAGCCCAGAAGCGGGTGTGTTTTTTTTTTGTTGCAAACTTAGACTAGTAACTGATCTATGGACAATAGAAGGAAGCTTGCACAGTCAAAAGCACAACTACGTTGGCGCAGTCAGGAGAGAGCTTGTGTTATGTCCAACAGATCCCGGGTTCAAGCCCAGAAGCGGGTGTGTTTTTTTTTTTTGCAAACTTAGACTAGTAACTGATCTATGGACAATAGAAGGAAGCTTGCACAGTCAAAAGCACAACTACATTGGCGCAGTCAGGAGAGAGCTTGTGTTATGTCCAACAGATCCCGGGTTCAAGCCCAGAAGCGGGTGTGTTTTTTTTTTGTTGCAAACTTAGACTAGTAACTGATCTATGGACAATAGAAGGAAGCTTGCACAGTCAAAAGCACAACTACGTTGGCGCAGTCAGGAGAGAGCTTGTGTTATGTCCAACAGATCCCGGGTTCAAGCCCAGAAGCGGGTGTGTTTTTTTTTTGTTGCAAACTTAGACTAGTAACTGATCTATGGACAATAGAAGGAAGCTTGCACAGTCAAAAGCACAACTACGTTGGCGCAGTCAGGAGAGAGCTTGGGTTGAGTCCAATAGACCCCAGGTTCAAGCCCAGAAGCGGGTGTGTTTTTTTTTTGCAAACTTAGACTAGTAACTGATCTATGGACTATAGAAGGAAGCTTGCACAGTCAAAAGCACAACTACGTTGGCGCAGTCAGGAGAGAGCTTGGGTTGAGTCCAATAGACCCCAGGTTCAAGCCCAGAAGCGGGTGTTTTTTTTTTTTTTGCAAACTTAGACTAGTAACTGATCTATGGACAATAGAAGGAAGCTTGCACAGTCAAAAGCACAACTACGTTGGCGCAGTCAGGAGAGAGCTTGTGTTATGTCCAACAGATCCCGGGTTCAAGCCCAGAAGCGGGTGTGTTTTTTTTTTGTTGCAAACTTAGACTAGTAACTGATCTATGGACAATAGAAGGAAGCTTGCACAGTCAAAAGCACAACTACGTTGGCGCAGTCAGGAGAGAGCTTGTGTTATGTCCAACAGATCCCGGGTTCAAGCCCAGAAGCGGGTGTGTTTTTTTTTTGCAAACTTAGACTAGTAACTGATCTATGGACTATAGAAGGAAGCTTGCACAGTCAAAAGCACAACTACGTTGGCGCAGTCAGGAGAGAGCTTGGGTTGAGTCCAATAGACCCCAGGTTCAAGCCCAGAAGCGGGTGTGTTTTTTTTTTTTGCAAACTTAGACTAGTAACTGATCTATGGACAATAGAAGGAAGCTTGCACAGTCAAAAGCAAAACTACGTTGGCGCAGTCAGGAGAGAGCTTGTGTTATGTCCAACAGATCCCGGGTTCAAGCCCAGAAGCGGGTTTTTTTTTTTTTTTGTTGCAAACTTAGACTAGTAACTGATCTATGGACAATAGAAGGAAGCTTGCACAGTCAAAAGCACAACTACGTTGGCGCAGTCAGGAGAGAGCTTGTGTTATGTCCAACAGATCCCGGGTTCAAGCCCAGAAGCGGGTGTGTTTTTTTTTTGCAAACTTAGACTAGTAACTGATCTATGGACTATAGAAGGAAGCTTGCACAGTCAAAAGCACAACTACGTTGGCGCAGTCAGGAGAGAGCTTGGGTTGAGTCCAATAGACCCCAGGTTCAAGCCCAGAAGCGGGTGTGTTTTTTTTTTTTGCAAACTTAGACTAGTAACTGATCTATGGACAATAGAAGGAAGCTTGCACAGTCAAAAGCACAACTACGTTGGCGCAGTCAGGAGAGAGCTTGTGTTATGTCCAACAGATCCCGGGTTCAAGCCCAGAAGCGGGTGTATTTTTTTTTTTAAGCAAACTTAGACTTGTAACTGATCTATGGACTATAGAAGGAAGCCGCTCAGTCAAAGCACAACTCCGTTGGCGCAGTCAGGAGAGAGCTGGGGTTGAGGTCAACATACCTCGGGTTCAAGCCTAGGAGCAGGTGTATTTTTTTTTAAGCAAATTTAGACTAGTAACTGATCTATGGACTATAGAGGTATATAGATGCGATTTTTGGATGAAGGAAAAAAAGAATTTGTAATTATAATAATAATCTTAGTAATAATAATTATTATAATAATTCGTCCTTACAGTGGGTACAAGTTTAAATTTTTAAATGTATAAAAGAATCACTTTATATCTGTTTATTGCATCAGGGCTTCTTGACTTTCTCGGGAACCTTGATTTCAACCAAATTCAACAAAAACCTTTTTTTTTTCACGACATGATAAAATGCTCTGGTTGAAATTATATCCTTTGTAGTGTCAGGGTTGGTTTTGACCCGGTCATAAAAATAAGATTATAAAGCAACTTTTGGAGCCAAAATAGAAATCACAAATGTACTTTCAGCCAACACAGCAGGGGGAGTTGACGGCGCACCAGGGGGAGGTGTCAGCAGATTCATGTTGGCGCAGTGTCACCATGTGGAATCACCTTTACATTATCGTCATGATCAGAACCCACCTCCGGTGAAGGAAGGTATTTCTATGGAAAATTGTGGCTGTTGTCACCTTTTATATCATAAGACAATTTGTGCCTTTATTCTGTTATATGTTGACTGTACTTTGAGGGTGACAGAAGAAAGAAAATCAGATCATTTTAAATAGTTACCACTGGTGGGATCGAACCCACGCTTGCAAGTAAAACATGGATCACCGTGCATCTACGTCCTACCCTCTAACCACTCAGCCACTGACTTTCCTGTGACAGGGACACACAGTCTACTATCTGACATGTCTTGATTCACGGTTATTCCAGTCTAGTATAACTGGGGCGGTTCACCTGTCAAAGGATCACGCAGGTGTCCTAATGCCAGCTCAGGGAGGACGGAAACCTCCCGTGGAGCTGAAGGACAAAAGCTCGCTTGATCTTGATTTTCAGTATGAATACGGACCGTCAAATCGGAGCCTCACGATCCTTCTGACTTTTTGGCTTTTAAGCAGGTGTCAGAAAAGTTAACAAAAGGTCTCAGCTTATGTTTCTGAACAAGAACATCAAATATTACAGGTATAGATTCATTTAATGTGACACCTGCAGTTCACAAGGCGTCTTTCAGAAGCTTGTCAGACCTTCTCTGAGACGCAGCTAAGGTAAGCCTGACGTTTAGCCTGACTGGGACCAGGCTTGTCGCACTGGCTAATTTACCATGCTTACCAAACCACGCTAGCCTTAAGCCTCGTTTGTGGAACCCAACGCTCGCTAAAGTTAGCCAGGCTAACCCAAATAAGCCAGGCTTTGAGCTAAGCCAGCTTCGTGGAATACCCCCAAGCTCTTGCACACAGATATATTTTTTAAAACTCTGATTTATCATTCTAATAGTTTCAAAAGTAATAATTGATTTCCAATGGCTTGATTGGTTCTTATACAAATAACTTCTTAATTCATTTTTTTGTGTTGAGACCTGTTCTGTATTTCAATATGTTCATATTAAAGTCCTATTGCTGACATTTTTTTATTATTATTATTAGTTTTTATTTTTGCATTTTCTTGAAGAAAATATATGGGTCGAAAATGACCCGTAACACCACAGATGTTGTGAAAGTTAATCATTTTTAAATGAAAAAATAAATCAAGCAAATTAATTTCAGAGATGTTTTTCCCTGAGTAATATTCAGGGAACACAACATCCTTTCATTCATTTATATGATTCTCTTGAGATTCATTTTGCTTTTGCTTTTTAAATTGACATCAGGAGGGGGTGGGGGGGCAGAGACCTACAACCTACAACAAAAATATTAAACCCAACATTTTATGGATATGGAAACCTTACAAGGTAACCAAGAGATGAGAAAAAAATTGGATGATAAGATTTTGTTTTTGGTGTATTTTAAAGCTGATTTAAGACAACAGAAACAGTAACAGAAAAGCTAACACAGGAGGAAGGTTAAAAAGGTTAAGGTAAGAAAAACATCACAATATTTACTGGCACATCAAAAGGGACACTTACTGGGTTCATGCAAAGGGAAAAAAATACAAAAAAAAAAATACAAAAAAATCACAATATATTGTGACAGTGGAGGAGAGACCAGTCTGGACTGCAAGGTTTGCTTTTAACAAAAATCACAGTCTATTTACGTTAGGGAAACGGGTAGGGGAGAAAACACAACCAATCTTCTTCCCGGTCTGGGGTAGCCTCTAGTCTGCGGGGTCCAGACTGGTGTCCTCCTGGAGAGAGAGGCAAAAAAAGGGATGGGTTTTTTAAAGCTCACACTTTTTATTTCTGCCCTTCCTGGTCTCAGCCACCTGCTCCTCTCTCTTCTCTTCTCTCTTCTGTCTCCCTTTCCACTCCTCTCACCCCCCAGCACCCTCTGATCTTTGATTGTCTTCAGCTGGGCTCTCTCCAGCCTTGGGTCACCTGGCAGGGTAGGTACCTATGATATGACCCTGCCCAGCTGGTGTCTGCTCAGTCCTCCTCTCTGGCGCCCTCTGCTGGCCATGAGACACCAGTGGTGGGGGGAGACACCACAATATATTTGAGTAAACTGTGTTGAAGATGGCTTATCAAATTTGATACAGCGGGTATATAAGGTCATGTAACTCTGAAACAGTCAATGGCCATTTACTTGCATTTCATGCATTATGTCTAAAATCAAGCAACATACAGTCTTTTTATTTTCAAATGACATAGTTTGCTACATTTAGAGTTAAAACTTAGCTATGAAACTTGCTGTAAGCACGGACCAGAACTGGAGCTACGTTGCCCATGTGTACTGTCAGAAATGCAGAGTGCATCTTTGCTTAAACAAGGAGAGAAACTGTTTTCAGGCCTTCCACCATGCAAAATAAAAGGTTGTGAACTGCAAAATGAAAAAAATACTAAAATGTTGTTGTTGTTGTTGTTTTTTTCCAGACTTCCACCCAGCCAGTTCCATTGGTGGCTTTCTCACTACTGCATGATGGTAGCACTGTTTGTGTTTGGAAGTATAAATTTGTTAGTCATGTTAGTCATGTTAGTCATATAACTGCCCCCGTGACCTACTATAACTATATCAATATCTTTTGAGGTTCGTGCCCCTGGTAGGTGTTGACACACTTAAAACAAGTTTCGTGGGAAGATGGCCCACTGGACACTCCGTCGCGCCCTTGATGCAGAGTTAATAGACACATAGGAATGTGCATACTTACCAGCATACTTACAACAGCCCACAGTCTTCCTCCTTGGCCATTGGCTCTGCTCCTGGATGTAGACGGTTCGTTGAGTGTGCAGGAAGACGGAAGAGAATGGCTCGCCAGGAATGCCCTTCTCTAGGGATGCCACCGCAGTTCCCCAATACAAGCATATGTGGCTGACACAACATATCCAGTCCAGCTCCCAGACATGCCCAACCTGCCTGGACAATGGAGGGGCCACCAGTCCATCAGGGCTCATACCTTTGGAATGCTCCACCCTCACGTGAAAACAAACCTCCAGCAAAAGACCCTGCCACGCTCACAGTCCAAACCTGGCTCACGCCACCCAGTACTGGGTCCAACAAGTGTGATCCCCTGGCCCTTCTGACACCTCGAGCTAAGGGCTTATTGACCTGGAAGTTCTGACACCCACTCAGCAAAGCCTCCGAACTGGTCTGTGCTGTAACCAGGGAACCTGGCCGGGTCGTAGGGGAACCCCATCCAGTCCGGGCGCCTAGACATGCCCAGCTTGCCTGGACAATAGAGGGGCCACCTTAGATCTACCCAGAGGGAGGTATTTCGCATGTGGCCCCTTCAACATCCTGGCCCCCCTTGCCAGCTGTACATGAATAAGTCACACGGGCTGGGAAAAGTCCATCAGGGCTCAAACCTTTGGAATGCTCCACCCTCAAGTGTGAACAAACCTCCAGCAGAAACCCCTGCCTCGCTCACAGAAGAAACCCGGCCTACGCCCCCCAGTGGTGGGTCCAACACGAATAACCCCTGGCCCTTCTGACACCTCGAGCTAAGGGCTTATTGACCTGGAAGTCCTGACACCCACTCAGCAAAGCCTCCAGTTCTGGTCTGAGCTTTAACCAGGGAACCTGGCCGGGTCGTAGGGGAACCCCATCCAGTCTGGGCGCCTAGACATGCCCAGCTTGCCTGGACAATAGAGGGGCCACCTTAGATCTACCCAGAGGGAGGTATTTCGCATGTGGCCCCTTCAACATCCTGGCCCCCCTTGCCAGCTGTACATGAATAAGTCACACGGGCTGGGAAAAGTCCATCAGGGGTCATACCTTTGGAATGCTCCACCCTCAAGTGTGAACAAACCTCCAGCAGAAACCCCTGCCTCGCTCATAGAAGAAACCCGGCCTACGCCCCCCAGTGGTGGGTCAAACACGAATAACCCCTGGCCCTTCTGACACCTCGAGCTAAGGGCTTATTGACCTGGAAGTCCTGACACCCACTCAGCAAAGCCTCCAGTTCTGGTCTGAGCTTGAACCAGGGAACCTGGCCGGGTCATAAGGGAACCCCATCCAGTCCGGGCGCCTAGACATGCCCAGCTTGCCAGGGCAATGGAGGGGCCACCTTAGATCTACCCAGAGGGAGGTATTTCGCATGTGGCCCCTTCAACATCCTGGCCCCCCTTGCCAGCTGTACATGAATAAGTCACACGGGCTGGGAAAAGTCCATCAGGGCTCATACCTTTGGAATGCTCCACCCTCAAGTGTGAACAAACCTCCAGCAGAAACCCCTGCCTCGCTCACAGTAGAAACCCGGCCTACGCCCCCCAGTGGTGGGTCAAACACGAATAACCCCTGGCCCTTCTGACACCTCGAGCTAAGGGCTTATTGACCTGGAAGTCCTGACACCCACTCAGCAAAGCCTCCAGTTCTGGTCTGAGCTGGAACCAGGGAACCTGGCCGGGTCGTAGGGGAACCCCATCCAGTCCGGGCACCTAGACATGCCCAGCCTGCCAGGGCAATGGAGGGGCCACCTTAGATCTACCCAGAGGGAGGTATTTCGCATGTGGCACCTTCAACATCCTGGCCCCCCTTGCCAGCTGTACATGAATAAGTCACACGGGCTGGGAAAAGTCCATCAGGGCTCATACCTTTGGAATGCTCCACCCTCAAGTGTGAACAAACCTCCAGCAGAAACCCCTGCCTCGCTCATAGAAGAAACCCGGCCTACGCCCCCCCAGTGGTGGGTCAAACACGAATATCCCCTGGCCCTTCTGACACCTCGAGCTAAGGGCTTATTGACCTGGAAGTCCTGACACCCACTCAGCAAAGCCTCCAGTTCTGGTCTGAGCTTGAACCAGGGAACCTGGCCGGGTCATAAGGGAACCCCATCCAGTCCGGGCGCCTAGACATGCCCAGCTTGCCAGGGCAATGGAGGGGCCACCTTAGATCTACCCAGAGGGAGGTATTTCGCATGTGGCCCCTTCAACATCCTGGCCCCCCTTGCCAGCTGTACATGAATAAGTCACACGGGCTGGGAAAAGTCCATCAGGGCTCATACCTTTGGAATGCTCCACCCTCAAGTGTGAACAAACCTCCAGCAGAAACCCCTGCCTCGCTCACAGTAGAAACCCGGCCTAAGCCCCCCAGTGGTGGGTCAAACACGAATAACCCCTGGCCCTTCTGACACCTTGAGCTAAGGGCTTATTGACCTGGAAGTCCTGACACCCACTCAGTAAAGCCTCCAGTTCTGGTCTGAGCTGGAACCAGGGAACCTGGCCGGGTCGTAGGGGAACCCCATCCAGTCCGGGCGCCTAGACATGCCCAGCTTGCCTGGACAATGGAGGGGCCACCTTAGATCTACCCAGAGGGAGGTATTTCGCATGTGGCACCTTCAACATCCTGGCCCCCCTTGCCAGCTGTACATGAATAAGTCACACGGGCTGGGAAAAGTCCATCAGGGCTCATACCTTTGGAATGCTCCACCCTCAAGTGTGAACAAACCTCCAGCAGAAACCCCTGCCTCGCTCATAGAAGAAACCCGGCCTACGCCCCCCCAGTGGTGGGTCAAACACGAATATCCCCTGGCCCTTCTGACACCTCGAGCTAAGGGCTTATTGACCTGGAAGTCCTGACACCCACTCAGCAAAGCCTCCAGTTCTGGTCTGAGCTTGAACCAGGGAACCTGGCCGGGTCATAAGGGAACCCCATCCAGTCCGGGCGCCTAGACATGCCCAGCTTGCCAGGGCAATGGAGGGGCCACCTTAGATCTACCCAGAGGGAGGTATTTCGCATGTGGCCCCTTCAACATCCTGGCCCCCCTTGCCAGCTGTACATGAATAAGTCACACGGGCTGGGAAAAGTCCATCAGGGCTCATACCTTTGGAATGCTCCACCCTCAAGTGTGAACAAACCTCCAGCAGAAACCCCTGCCTCGCTCACAGTAGAAACCCGGCCTAAGCCCCCCAGTGGTGGGTCAAACACGAATAACCCCTGGCCCTTCTGACACCTTGAGCTAAGGGCTTATTGACCTGGAAGTCCTGACACCCACTCAGTAAAGCCTCCAGTTCTGGTCTGAGCTGGAACCAGGGAACCTGGCCGGGTCGTAGGGGAACCCCATCCAGTCCGGGCGCCTAGACATGCCCAGCTTGCCTGGACAATGGAGGGGCCACCTTAGATCTACCCAGAGGGAGGTATTTCGCATGTGGCACCTTCAACATCCTGGCCCCCCTTGCCAGCTGTACATGAATAAGTCACACGGGCTGGGAAAAGTCCATCAGGGCTCAAACCTTTGGAATGCTCCACCCTCAAGTGTGAACAAACCTCCAGCAGAAACCCCTGCCTCGCTCATAGAAGAAACCCGGCCTACGTCCCCCAGTGGTGGGTCAAACACGAATAACCCCTGGCCCTTCTGACACCTCGAGCTAAGGGCTTATTGACCTGGAAGTCCTGACACCCACTCAGCAAAGCCTCCAGTTCTAGTCTGAGCTTGAACCAGGGAACCTGGCCGGGTCATAAGGGAACCCCATCCAGTCCGGGCACCTAGACATGCCCAGCTTGCCAGGGCAATGGAGGGGCCACCTTAGATCTACCCAGAGGGAGGTATTTCGCATGTGGCACCTTCAACATCCTGGCCCCCCTTGCCAGCTGTACATGAATAAGTCACACGGGCTGGGAAAAGTCCATCAGGGCTCATACCTTTGGAATGCTCCACCCTCAAGTGTGAACAAACCTCCAGCAGAAACCCCTGCCTCGCTCACAGTAGAAACCCGGCCTACGCCCCCCAGTGGTGGGTCCAACACAAATAACCCCTGGCCCTTCTGACACCTCGAGCTAAGGGCTTATTGACCTGGAGGTTCTGACACCCACTCAGCCAAGCCTCCAGTACCAGTCCGTGTCGGAACCAGGAGAACCTGGCTAGGTTGTAGCGGAACCTCCCCAGTCCGGGTGCCCAGATATGCCCAACCTGCCAGGGCAATGGAGGGGCCACCAGAGGGAGGTATTTCGCGTGTGGCCCCTTCAACTTCCTGGCACCTCTGTCGGTTGTGATAAACCAGAAGCAGGGACTGGGAACAGTCCTTCTTACTTTGACTTTAGCCTCCGGTGGGCAGTTCTGGAGCCTGACCTCGAGTTTCGTGTGGATATTAAGCCACTGTATGCATCAGCAACCAAGTCAAAAATACCACAGTGGTCCTGGGTCAGGCAGGTGCAGAAAAGAGTCACCCCACCATCATTGGCGTTAATCATTCCCTGAGAAATGGCTCTTTTAGGCGGGCATTCTCCACAGGTGGCAGGAACGCACAAACTCGCACAAAGCCTGAGGAGCAAATGGACTTTGGTGCAAACGGCAAGCGACAGTAGCAGCAGCGACATTAGCTCAGTGGGTAGAGAGAATGCTTGGGGACCGTGGGATCCGGGTTCAAAGCAATGATTTTCAATCAGTTGACTGAGAATTGTAACTGGACTCGATGCTTGTGAAAATGGACTTTAGCCTGAAAAAGCAGCAGTGATAACTCTTGGTCAGGTTCTGAAATCATGCCACACAAACACAAACACAGTATAGTCCAATTCACTGCCACTGGAGCTTGGGTTTTCTGTGTCACGAGATCCCTTGATCAAGCCCTCATTCAGGCCACAAACAAGTGAACAATGGGCTAGGGGATCACTGTCAGATGATCGCTCAGTGTGCAGCCACCTGAGCTCTCGCCAGAACCCCCTTGGTTCTAATTCAATCTCAGGCGGTACGCTTGGACCACGAACTGGGGGATATCTTGGAAACATTTACCCAGTTTTCAGCCCCCTGAGCCGGGCTGCTCTCTGGCCAGAACCCCCTTGGTTCTCATTCAATCTCAGGCGGTACGCTTGGACCACTAACTGGGGGATATCTTGGAAACATTTACCCAGTTTTCAGCCCCCTGAGCCGGGCTGCTCTCTGGCCAGAACCCCCTTGGTTCTCATTCAATCTCAGGCGGTACGCTTGGACCACTAACTGGGGGATATCTTGGAAGCCATTTACCCAGTTTTCAGCCCCCTGAGCCGGGCTGCTCTCTGGCCAGAACCCCCTTGGTTCTCATTCAATCTCAGGCGGTACGCTTGGACCACTAACTGGGGGATATCTTGGAAGCCATTTACCCAGTTTTCAGCCCCCTGAGCCGGGCTGCTCTCTGGCCAGAACCCCCTTGGTTCTCATTCAATCTCAGGCGGTACGCTTGGACCACGAACTGGGGGATATCTTGGAAGCCATTTACCCAGTTTTCAGCCCCCTGAGCCGGGCTGCTCTCTGGCCAGAACCCCCTTGGTTCTCATTCAATCTCAGGCGGTACGCTTGGACCACGAACCGGGGGATATCTTGGAAGCATTTACCCAGTTTTCAGCCCCCTGAGCCGGGCTGCTCTCTGGCCAGAACCCCCTTGGTTCTCATTCAATCTCAGGCGGTACGCTTGGACCACGAACCGGGGGATATCTTGGAAGCATTTACCCAGTTTTCAGCCCCCTGAGCCGGGCTGCTCTCTGGCCAGAACCCCCTTGGTTCTCATTCAATCTCAGGCGGTACGCTTGGACCACGAACCGGGGGATATCTTGGAAGCATTTACCCAGTTTTCAGCCCCCTGAGCCGGGCTGCTCTCTGGCCAGAACCCCCTTGGTTCTCATTCAATCTCAGGCGGTACGCTTGGACCACGAACCGGGGGATATCTTGGAAGCATTTACCCAGTTTTCAGCCCCCTGAGCCGGGCTGCTCTCTGGCCAGAACCCCCTTGGTTCTCATTCAATCTCAGGCGGTACGCTTGGACCACGAACCGGGGGATATCTTGGAAGCATTTACCCAGTTTTCAGCCCCCTGAGCCGGGCTGCTCTCTGGCCAGAACCCCCTTGGTTCTCATTCAATCTCAGGCGGTACGCTTGGACCACGAACCGGGGGATATCTTGGAAACATTTACCCAGATCCGGGCTGCTCTCTGGCCAGAACCCCCTTGGTTCTCATTCAATCTCAGGCGGTACGCTTGGACCACGAACCGGGGGATATCTTGGAAACATTTACCCAGTTTTCAGCCCCCTGAGCCAGGCTGCTCTCTGGCCAGAACCCCCTTGGTTCTCATTCAATCTCAGGTGGTACGCTTGGACCACGAACCGGGGGATATCTTGGAAACATTTACCCAGTTTTCAGCCCCCTGAGCCGGGCTGCTCTCTGGCCAGAACCCCCTTGGCATTCAAACTCAGGCAGCACGTGTGGACCATGAGCCAATTCGGGGTTCAGTGCCTTGCTTAAGGACACTAGGGCATGCGACTGCTGTCTGCTGGACTCGAACCCTGGACCTTTGGATTGAGAGGCGACCACTCTGCCACTGAGCTACAGCCCAGGGCAGAGCCACCTGAGCTGGGTTCTTCTCTAGAGCCAGACCCCTGAGGCCAGGGACACTTTCTGTGAGAGCCAGACCCTGAGGCCAGGGAGACTTTCTGCTAGAGCCAGGCCATAGTGCACAATTTGTGGACACATTGTTTTCAATGTCCCCCTGTTCTGCTCTGGAGGTCCCCTGTTTCTGAAAACGTGATTCTCAAAAATGGGATGATGGTGGTTAGCCGATGGGACGTCACACAGCCACCAAAACACAGTATAACCATTGCGTGCTATGGCTATTAGGTTCGAGGAGTAGCCCAATCATTGATGTTTGGTGCCCCTGGTAGGTTGGGCCGCTAACCAGGGGCTCAGAGAGGATGACACTTTGAAAATTTTCACTCTACTGCCAGCTCATACCCCTGGTAAGACGCCCTGCCGACCAGGCTAAAGTTAATTCCATGATGTTGAATGAAGTGCAGTGTAGTTTGGGATGCATCAGCTCTCAGCTGTCTGGAATCCATACCGACAATTACTTAGAACACAATATCTGTTAATAAAATTGTCCAACCTAAAATGTGTTTTTCTCCATTTTTGAAAGTGGAATTACTTTCGCTATTTTCAATTTTTTCTATTGAAAAAGATAAAATTACACACACAGCCAACTATATAAAATAAATAAATAAATGGAAAATGTATATATATATATATATATATATATATATATATATATATATAGTGGTTCAATAATCACATCAGTTATGTTTTAAACTAACATCATGTCCATACCTACACAGTCATTGGATCTTTTGCTTGCACAACTTTTCGCAATACTGAATATTTCAACTTTCTTTACTCTACCAAGAAAAAACACTTATAACTGATCTATGGACAATAGAAGGAAGCTTGCACAGTCAAAAGCACAACTACGTTGGCGCAGTCAGGAGAGAGCTTGGGTTGAGTCCAATAGACCCCAGGTTCAAGCCCAGAAGCGGGTGTGTTTTTTTTTTTTGCAAACTTAGACTAGTAACTGATCTATGGACAATAGAAGGAAGCTTGCACAGTCAAAAGCACAACTACGTTGGCGCAGTCAGGAGAGAGCTTGTGTTATGTCCAACAGATCCCGGGTTCAAGCCCAGAAGCGGGTGTGTTTTTTTTTTTTGCAAACTTAGACTAGTAACTGATCTATGGACAATAGAAGGAAGCTTGCACAGTCAAAAGCAAAACTAAGTTGGCGCAGTCAGGAGAGAGCTTGTGTTATGTCCAACAGATCCCGGGTTCAAGCCCAGAAGCGGGTGTTTTTTTTTGTTGCAAACTTAGACTAGTAACTGATCTATGGACAATAGAAGGAAGCTTGCACAGTCAAAAGCACAACTACGTTGGCGCAGTCAGGAGAGAGCTTGTGTTATGTCCAACAGATCCCGGGTTCAAGCCCAGAAGCGGGTGTGTTTTTTTTTTTTGCAAACTTAGACTA
This sequence comes from Halichoeres trimaculatus, assembly GCF_033239565.1. Lineage (NCBI taxonomy): Eukaryota > Metazoa > Chordata > Actinopteri > Labriformes > Labridae > Halichoeres > Halichoeres trimaculatus. The sequence continues at coordinate 15,868 of NW_027437231.1, read as the reverse complement.
GTAACTGATCTATGGACAATAGAAGGAAGCTTGCACAGTCAAAAGCACAACTACATTGGCGCAGTCAGGAGAGAGCTTGTGTTATGTCCAACAGATCCCGGGTTCAAGCCCAGAAGCGGGTGTGTTTTTTTTTTTTTGCAAACTTAGACTAGTAACTGATCTATGGACAATAGAAGGAAGCTTGCACAGTCAAAAGCAAAACTACGTTGGCGCAGTCAGGAGAGAGCTTGTGTTATGTCCAACAGATCCCGGGTTCAAGCCCAGAAGCGGGTGTGTTTTTTTTTTTTGCAAACTTAGACTAGTAACTGATCTATGGACAATAGAAGGAAGCTTGCACAGTCAAAAGCACAACTACGTTGGCGCAGTCAGGAGAGAGCTTGGGTTGAGTCCAATAGACCCCAGGTTCAAGCCCAGAAGCGGGTGTGTTTTTTTTTTGCAAACTTAGACTAGTAACTGATCTATGGACTATAGAAGGAAGCTTGCACAGTCAAAAGCACAACTACGTTGGCGCAGTCAGGAGAGAGCTTGGGTTGAGTCCAATAGACCCCAGGTTCAAGCCCAGAAGCGGGTGTGTTTTTTTTTTTTGCAAACTTAGACTAGTAACTGATCTATGGACAATAGAAGGAAGCTTGCACAGTCAAAAGCACAACTACGTTGGCGCAGTCAGGAGAGAGCTTGTGTTATGTCCAACAGATCCCGGGTTCAAGCCCAGAAGCGGGTGTGTTTTTTTTTTGTTGCAAACTTAGACTAGTAACTGATCTATGGACAATAGAAGGAAGCTTGCACAGTCAAAAGCACAACTACGTTGGCGCAGTCAGGAGAGAGCTTGTGTTATGTCCAACAGATCCCGGGTTCAAGCCCAGAAGCGGGTGTGTTTTTTTTTTGCAAACTTAGACTAGTAACTGATCTATGGACTATAGAAGGAAGCTTGCACAGTCAAAAGCACAACTACGTTGGCGCAGTCAGGAGAGAGCTTGGGTTGAGTCCAATAGACCCCAGGTTCAAGCCCAGAAGCGGGTGTGTTTTTTTTTTTTGCAAACTTAGACTAGTAACTGATCTATGGACAATAGAAGGAAGCTTGCACAGTCAAAAGCAAAACTACGTTGGCGCAGTCAGGAGAGAGCTTGTGTTATGTCCAACAGATCCCGGGTTCAAGCCCAGAAGCGGGTGTGTTTTTTTTTTGTTGCAAACTTAGACTAGTAACTGATCTATGGACAATAGAAGGAAGCTTGCACAGTCAAAAGCACAACTACGTTGGCGCAGTCAGGAGAGAGCTTGTGTTATGTCCAACAGATCCCGGGTTCAAGCCCAGAAGCGGGTGTGTTTTTTTTTTGCAAACTTAGACTAGTAACTGATCTATGGACTATAGAAGGAAGCTTGCACAGTCAAAAGCACAACTACGTTGGCGCAGTCAGGAGAGAGCTTGGGTTGAGTCCAATAGACCCCAGGTTCAAGCCCAGAAGCGGGTGTGTTTTTTTTTTTTTGCAAACTTAGACTAGTAACTGATCTATGGACAATAGAAGGAAGCTTGCACAGTCAAAAGCACAACTACGTTGGCGCAGTCAGGAGAGAGCTTGTGTTATGTCCAACAGATCCCGGGTTCAAGCCCAGAAGCGGGTGTATTTTTTTTTTTAAGCAAACTTAGACTTGTAACTGATCTATGGACTATAGAAGGAAGCCGCTCAGTCAAAGCACAACTCCGTTGGCGCAGTCAGGAGAGAGCTGGGGTTGAGGTCAACATACCTCGGGTTCAAGCCTAGGAGCAGGTGTATTTTTTTTTAAGCAAATTTAGACTAGTAACTGATCTATGGACTATAGAGGTATATAGATGCGATTTTTGGATGAAGGAAAAAAAGAATTTGTAATTATAATAATAATCTTAGTAATAATAATTATTATAATAATTCGTCCTTACAGTGGGTACAAGTTTAAATTTTTAAATGTATAAAAGAATCACTTTATATCTGTTTATTGCATCAGGGCTTCTTGACTTTCTCGGGAACCTTGATTTCAACCAAATTCAACAAAAACCTTTTTTTTTTCACGACATGATAAAATGCTCTGGTTGAAATTATATCCTTTGTAGTGTCAGGGTTGGTTTTGACCCGGTCATAAAAATAAGATTATAAAGCAACTTTTGGAGCCAAAATAGAAATCACAAATGTACTTTCAGCCAACACAGCAGGGGGAGTTGACGGCGCACCAGGGGGAGGTGTCAGCAGATTCATGTTGGCGCAGTGTCACCATGTGGAATCACCTTTACATTATCGTCATGATCAGAACCCACCTCCGGTGAAGGAAGGTATTTCTATGGAAAATTGTGGCTGTTGTCACCTTTTATATCATAAGACAATTTGTGCCTTTATTCTGTTATATGTTGACTGTACTTTGAGGGTGACAGAAGAAAGAAAATCAGATCATTTTAAATAGTTACCACTGGTGGGATCGAACCCACGCTTGCAAGTAAAACATGGATCACCGTGCATCTACGTCCTACCCTCTAACCACTCAGCCACTGACTTTCCTGTGACAGGGACACACAGTCTACTATCTGACATGTCTTGATTCACGGTTATTCCAGTCTAGTATAACTGGGGCGGTTCACCTGTCAAAGGATCACGCAGGTGTCCTAATGCCAGCTCAGGGAGGACGGAAACCTCCCGTGGAGCTGAAGGACAAAAGCTCGCTTGATCTTGATTTTCAGTATGAATACGGACCGTCAAATCGGAGCCTCACGATCCTTCTGACTTTTTGGCTTTTAAGCAGGTGTCAGAAAAGTTAACAAAAGGTCTCAGCTTATGTTTCTGAACAAGAACATCAAATATTACAGGTATAGATTCATTTAATGTGACACCTGCAGTTCACAAGGCGTCTTTCAGAAGCTTGTCAGACCTTCTCTGAGACGCAGCTAAGGTAAGCCTGACGTTTAGCCTGACTGGGACCAGGCTTGTCGCACTGGCTAATTTACCATGCTTACCAAACCACGCTAGCCTTAAGCCTCGTTTGTGGAACCCAACGCTCGCTAAAGTTAGCCAGGCTAACCCAAATAAGCCAGGCTTTGAGCTAAGCCAGCTTCGTGGAATACCCCCAAGCTCTTGCACACAGATATATTTTTTAAAACTCTGATTTATCATTCTAATAGTTTCAAAAGTAATAATTGATTTCCAATGGCTTGATTGGTTCTTATACAAATAACTTCTTAATTCATTTTTTTGTGTTGAGACCTGTTCTGTATTTCAATATGTTCATATTAAAGTCCTATTGCTGACATTTTTTTATTATTATTATTAGTTTTTATTTTTGCATTTTCTTGAAGAAAATATATGGGTCGAAAATGACCCGTAACACCACAGATGTTGTGAAAGTTAATCATTTTTAAATGAAAAAATAAATCAAGCAAATTAATTTCAGAGATGTTTTTCCCTGAGTAATATTCAGGGAACACAACATCCTTTCATTCATTTATATGATTCTCTTGAGATTCATTTTGCTTTTGCTTTTTAAATTGACATCAGGAGGGGGTGGGGGGGCAGAGACCTACAACCTACAACAAAAATATTAAACCCAACATTTTATGGATATGGAAACCTTACAAGGTAACCAAGAGATGAGAAAAAAATTGGATGATAAGATTTTGTTTTTGGTGTATTTTAAAGCTGATTTAAGACAACAGAAACAGTAACAGAAAAGCTAACACAGGAGGAAGGTTAAAAAGGTTAAGGTAAGAAAAACATCACAATATTTACTGGCACATCAAAAGGGACACTTACTGGGTTCATGCAAAGGGAAAAAAATACAAAAAAAAAAATACAAAAAAATCACAATATATTGTGACAGTGGAGGAGAGACCAGTCTGGACTGCAAGGTTTGCTTTTAACAAAAATCACAGTCTATTTACGTTAGGGAAACGGGTAGGGGAGAAAACACAACCAATCTTCTTCCCGGTCTGGGGTAGCCTCTAGTCTGCGGGGTCCAGACTGGTGTCCTCCTGGAGAGAGAGGCAAAAAAAGGGATGGGTTTTTTAAAGCTCACACTTTTTATTTCTGCCCTTCCTGGTCTCAGCCACCTGCTCCTCTCTCTTCTCTTCTCTCTTCTGTCTCCCTTTCCACTCCTCTCACCCCCCAGCACCCTCTGATCTTTGATTGTCTTCAGCTGGGCTCTCTCCAGCCTTGGGTCACCTGGCAGGGTAGGTACCTATGATATGACCCTGCCCAGCTGGTGTCTGCTCAGTCCTCCTCTCTGGCGCCCTCTGCTGGCCATGAGACACCAGTGGTGGGGGGAGACACCACAATATATTTGAGTAAACTGTGTTGAAGATGGCTTATCAAATTTGATACAGCGGGTATATAAGGTCATGTAACTCTGAAACAGTCAATGGCCATTTACTTGCATTTCATGCATTATGTCTAAAATCAAGCAACATACAGTCTTTTTATTTTCAAATGACATAGTTTGCTACATTTAGAGTTAAAACTTAGCTATGAAACTTGCTGTAAGCACGGACCAGAACTGGAGCTACGTTGCCCATGTGTACTGTCAGAAATGCAGAGTGCATCTTTGCTTAAACAAGGAGAGAAACTGTTTTCAGGCCTTCCACCATGCAAAATAAAAGGTTGTGAACTGCAAAATGAAAAAAATACTAAAATGTTGTTGTTGTTGTTGTTTTTTTCCAGACTTCCACCCAGCCAGTTCCATTGGTGGCTTTCTCACTACTGCATGATGGTAGCACTGTTTGTGTTTGGAAGTATAAATTTGTTAGTCATGTTAGTCATGTTAGTCATATAACTGCCCCCGTGACCTACTATAACTATATCAATATCTTTTGAGGTTCGTGCCCCTGGTAGGTGTTGACACACTTAAAACAAGTTTCGTGGGAAGATGGCCCACTGGACACTCCGTCGCGCCCTTGATGCAGAGTTAATAGACACATAGGAATGTGCATACTTACCAGCATACTTACAACAGCCCACAGTCTTCCTCCTTGGCCATTGGCTCTGCTCCTGGATGTAGACGGTTCGTTGAGTGTGCAGGAAGACGGAAGAGAATGGCTCGCCAGGAATGCCCTTCTCTAGGGATGCCACCGCAGTTCCCCAATACAAGCATATGTGGCTGACACAACATATCCAGTCCAGCTCCCAGACATGCCCAACCTGCCTGGACAATGGAGGGGCCACCAGTCCATCAGGGCTCATACCTTTGGAATGCTCCACCCTCACGTGAAAACAAACCTCCAGCAAAAGACCCTGCCACGCTCACAGTCCAAACCTGGCTCACGCCACCCAGTACTGGGTCCAACAAGTGTGATCCCCTGGCCCTTCTGACACCTCGAGCTAAGGGCTTATTGACCTGGAAGTTCTGACACCCACTCAGCAAAGCCTCCGAACTGGTCTGTGCTGTAACCAGGGAACCTGGCCGGGTCGTAGGGGAACCCCATCCAGTCCGGGCGCCTAGACATGCCCAGCTTGCCTGGACAATAGAGGGGCCACCTTAGATCTACCCAGAGGGAGGTATTTCGCATGTGGCCCCTTCAACATCCTGGCCCCCCTTGCCAGCTGTACATGAATAAGTCACACGGGCTGGGAAAAGTCCATCAGGGCTCAAACCTTTGGAATGCTCCACCCTCAAGTGTGAACAAACCTCCAGCAGAAACCCCTGCCTCGCTCACAGAAGAAACCCGGCCTACGCCCCCCAGTGGTGGGTCCAACACGAATAACCCCTGGCCCTTCTGACACCTCGAGCTAAGGGCTTATTGACCTGGAAGTCCTGACACCCACTCAGCAAAGCCTCCAGTTCTGGTCTGAGCTTTAACCAGGGAACCTGGCCGGGTCGTAGGGGAACCCCATCCAGTCTGGGCGCCTAGACATGCCCAGCTTGCCTGGACAATAGAGGGGCCACCTTAGATCTACCCAGAGGGAGGTATTTCGCATGTGGCCCCTTCAACATCCTGGCCCCCCTTGCCAGCTGTACATGAATAAGTCACACGGGCTGGGAAAAGTCCATCAGGGCTCATACCTTTGGAATGCTCCACCCTCAAGTGTGAACAAACCTCCAGCAGAAACCCCTGCCTCGCTCATAGAAGAAACCCGGCCTACGCCCCCCAGTGGTGGGTCAAACACGAATAACCCCTGGCCCTTCTGACACCTCGAGCTAAGGGCTTATTGACCTGGAAGTCCTGACACCCACTCAGCAAAGCCTCCAGTTCTGGTCTGAGCTTGAACCAGGGAACCTGGCCGGGTCATAAGGGAACCCCATCCAGTCCGGGCGCCTAGACATGCCCAGCTTGCCAGGGCAATGGAGGGGCCACCTTAGATCTACCCAGAGGGAGGTATTTCGCATGTGGCCCCTTCAACATCCTGGCCCCCCTTGCCAGCTGTACATGAATAAGTCACACGGGCTGGGAAAAGTCCATCAGGGCTCATACCTTTGGAATGCTCCACCCTCAAGTGTGAACAAACCTCCAGCAGAAACCCCTGCCTCGCTCACAGTAGAAACCCGGCCTACGCCCCCCAGTGGTGGGTCAAACACGAATAACCCCTGGCCCTTCTGACACCTCGAGCTAAGGGCTTATTGACCTGGAAGTCCTGACACCCACTCAGCAAAGCCTCCAGTTCTGGTCTGAGCTGGAACCAGGGAACCTGGCCGGGTCGTAGGGGAACCTCATCCAGTCCGGGCACCTAGACATGCCCAGCCTGCCAGGGCAATGGAGGGGCCACCTTAGATCTACCCAGAGGGAGGTATTTCGCATGTGGCACCTTCAACATCCTGGCCCCCCTTGCCAGCTGTACATGAATAAGTCACACGGGCTGGGAAAAGTCCATCAGGGCTCATACCTTTGGAATGCTCCACCCTCAAGTGTGAACAAACCTCCAGCAGAAACCCCTGCCTCGCTCATAGAAGAAACCCGGCCTACGCCCCCCCAGTGGTGGGTCAAACACGAATATCCCCTGGCCCTTCTGACACCTCGAGCTAAGGGCTTATTGACCTGGAAGTCCTGACACCCACTCAGCAAAGCCTCCAGTTCTGGTCTGAGCTTGAACCAGGGAACCTGGCCGGGTCATAAGGGAACCCCATCCAGTCCGGGCGCCTAGACATGCCCAGCTTGCCAGGGCAATGGAGGGGCCACCTTAGATCTACCCAGAGGGAGGTATTTCGCATGTGGCCCCTTCAACATCCTGGCCCCCCTTGCCAGCTGTACATGAATAAGTCACACGGGCTGGGAAAAGTCCATCAGGGCTCATACCTTTGGAATGCTCCACCCTCAAGTGTGAACAAACCTCCAGCAGAAACCCCTGCCTCGCTCACAGTAGAAACCCGGCCTAAGCCCCCCAGTGGTGGGTCAAACACGAATAACCCCTGGCCCTTCTGACACCTTGAGCTAAGGGCTTATTGACCTGGAAGTCCTGACACCCACTCAGTAAAGCCTCCAGTTCTGGTCTGAGCTGGAACCAGGGAACCTGGCCGGGTCGTAGGGGAACCCCATCCAGTCCGGGCGCCTAGACATGCCCAGCTTGCCTGGACAATGGAGGGGCCACCTTAGATCTACCCAGAGGGAGGTATTTCGCATGTGGCACCTTCAACATCCTGGCCCCCCTTGCCAGCTGTACATGAATAAGTCACACGGGCTGGGAAAAGTCCATCAGGGCTCAAACCTTTGGAATGCTCCACCCTCAAGTGTGAACAAACCTCCAGCAGAAACCCCTGCCTCGCTCATAGAAGAAACCCGGCCTACGTCCCCCAGTGGTGGGTCAAACACGAATAACCCCTGGCCCTTCTGACACCTCGAGCTAAGGGCTTATTGACCTGGAAGTCCTGACACCCACTCAGCAAAGCCTCCAGTTCTAGTCTGAGCTTGAACCAGGGAACCTGGCCGGGTCATAAGGGAACCCCATCCAGTCCGGGCACCTAGACATGCCCAGCTTGCCAGGGCAATGGAGGGGCCACCTTAGATCTACCCAGAGGGAGGTATTTCGCATGTGGCACCTTCAACATCCTGGCCCCCCTTGCCAGCTGTACATGAATAAGTCACACGGGCTGGGAAAAGTCCATCAGGGCTCATACCTTTGGAATGCTCCACCCTCAAGTGTGAACAAACCTCCAGCAGAAACCCCTGCCTCGCTCACAGTAGAAACCCGGCCTACGCCCCCCAGTGGTGGGTCCAACACAAATAACCCCTGGCCCTTCTGACACCTCGAGCTAAGGGCTTATTGACCTGGAGGTTCTGACACCCACTCAGCCAAGCCTCCAGTACCAGTCCGTGTCGGAACCAGGAGAACCTGGCTAGGTTGTAGCGGAACCTCCCCAGTCCGGGTGCCCAGATATGCCCAACCTGCCAGGGCAATGGAGGGGCCACCAGAGGGAGGTATTTCGCGTGTGGCCCCTTCAACTTCCTGGCACCTCTGTCGGTTGTGATAAACCAGAAGCAGGGACTGGGAACAGTCCTTCTTACTTTGACTTTAGCCTCCGGTGGGCAGTTCTGGAGCCTGACCTCGAGTTTCGTGTGGATATTAAGCCACTGTATGCATCAGCAACCAAGTCAAAAATACCACAGTGGTCCTGGGTCAGGCAGGTGCAGAAAAGAGTCACCCCACCATCATTGGCGTTAATCATTCCCTGAGAAATGGCTCTTTTAGGCGGGCATTCTCCACAGGTGGCAGGAACGCACAAACTCGCACAAAGCCTGAGGAGCAAATGGACTTTGGTGCAAACGGCAAGCGACAGTAGCAGCAGCGACATTAGCTCAGTGGGTAGAGAGAATGCTTGGGGACCGTGGGATCCGGGTTCAAAGCAATGATTTTCAATCAGTTGACTGAGAATTGTAACTGGACTCGATGCTTGTGAAAATGGACTTTAGCCTGAAAAAGCAGCAGTGATAACTCTTGGTCAGGTTCTGAAATCATGCCACACAAACACAAACACAGTATAGTCCAATTCACTGCCACTGGAGCTTGGGTTTTCTGTGTCACGAGATCCCTTGATCAAGCCCTCATTCAGGCCACAAACAAGTGAACAATGGGCTAGGGGATCACTGTCAGATGATCGCTCAGTGTGCAGCCACCTGAGCTCTCGCCAGAACCCCCTTGGTTCTAATTCAATCTCAGGCGGTACGCTTGGACCACGAACTGGGGGATATCTTGGAAACATTTACCCAGTTTTCAGCCCCCTGAGCCGGGCTGCTCTCTGGCCAGAACCCCCTTGGTTCTCATTCAATCTCAGGCGGTACGCTTGGACCACTAACTGGGGGATATCTTGGAAACATTTACCCAGTTTTCAGCCCCCTGAGCCGGGCTGCTCTCTGGCCAGAACCCCCTTGGTTCTCATTCAATCTCAGGCGGTACGCTTGGACCACTAACTGGGGGATATCTTGGAAACATTTACCCAGTTTTCAGCCCCCTGAGCCGGGCTGCTCTCTGGCCAGAACCCCCTTGGTTCTCATTCAATCTCAGGCGGTACGCTTGGACCACTAACTGGGGGATATCTTGGAAGCCATTTACCCAGTTTTCAGCCCCCTGAGCCGGGCTGCTCTCTGGCCAGAACCCCCTTGGTTCTCATTCAATCTCAGGCGGTACGCTTGGACCACGAACTGGGGGATATCTTGGAAGCCATTTACCCAGTTTTCAGCCCCCTGAGCCGGGCTGCTCTCTGGCCAGAACCCCCTTGGTTCTCATTCAATCTCAGGCGGTACGCTTGGACCACGAACCGGGGGATATCTTGGAAGCATTTACCCAGTTTTCAGCCCCCTGAGCCGGGCTGCTCTCTGGCCAGAACCCCCTTGGTTCTCATTCAATCTCAGGCGGTACGCTTGGACCACGAACCGGGGGATATCTTGGAAGCATTTACCCAGTTTTCAGCCCCCTGAGCCGGGCTGCTCTCTGGCCAGAACCCCCTTGGTTCTCATTCAATCTCAGGCGGTACGCTTGGACCACGAACCGGGGGATATCTTGGAAGCATTTACCCAGTTTTCAGCCCCCTGAGCCGGGCTGCTCTCTGGCCAGAACCCCCTTGGTTCTCATTCAATCTCAGGCGGTACGCTTGGACCACGAACCGGGGGATATCTTGGAAGCATTTACCCAGTTTTCAGCCCCCTGAGCCGGGCTGCTCTCTGGCCAGAACCCCCTTGGTTCTCATTCAATCTCAGGCGGTACGCTTGGACCACGAACCGGGGGATATCTTGGAAGCATTTACCCAGTTTTCAGCCCCCTGAGCCGGGCTGCTCTCTGGCCAGAACCCCCTTGGTTCTCATTCAATCTCAGGCGGTACGCTTGGACCACGAACCGGGGGATATCTTGGAAGCATTTACCCAGTTTTCAGCCCCCTGAGCCGGGCTGCTCTCTGGCCAGAACCCCCTTGGTTCTCATTCAATCTCAGGCGGTACGCTTGGACCACGAACCGGGGGATATCTTGGAAGCATTTACCCAGTTTTCAGCCCCCTGAGCCGGGCTGCTCTCTGGCCAGAACCCCCTTGGTTCTCATTCAATCTCAGGCGGTACGCTTGGACCACGAACCGGGGGATATCTTGGAAACATTTACCCAGATCCGGGCTGCTCTCTGGCCAGAACCCCCTTGGTTCTCATTCAATCTCAGGCGGTACGCTTGGACCACGAACCGGGGGATATCTTGGAAACATTTACCCAGTTTTCAGCCCCCTGAGCCAGGCTGCTCTCTGGCCAGAACCCCCTTGGTTCTCATTCAATCTCAGGCGGTACGCTTGGACCACGAACCGGGGGATATCTTGGAAGCATTTACCCAGTTTTCAGCCCCCTGAGCCGGGCTGCTCTCTGGCCAGAACCCCCTTGGTTCTCATTCAATCTCAGGCGGTACGCTTGGACCACGAACCGGGGGATATCTTGGAAGCATTTACCCAGTTTTCAGCCCCCTGAGCCGGGCTGCTCTCTGGCCAGAACCCCCTTGGTTCTCATTCAATCTCAGGCGGTACGCTTGGACCACGAACCGGGGGATATCTTGGAAGCATTTACCCAGTTTTCAGCCCCCTGAGCCGGGCTGCTCTCTGGCCAGAACCCCCTTGGTTCTCATTCAATCTCAGGCGGTACGCTTGGACCACGAACCGGGGGATATCTTGGAAGCATTTACCCAGTTTTCAGCCCCCTGAGCCGGGCTGCTCTCTGGCCAGAACCCCCTTGGTTCTCATTCAATCTCAGGCGGTACGCTTGGACCACGAACCGGGGGATATCTTGGAAGCATTTACCCAGTTTTCAGCCCCCTGAGCCGGGCTGCTCTCTGGCCAGAACCCCCTTGGTTCTCATTCAATCTCAGGCGGTACGCTTGGACCACGAACCGGGGGATATCTTGGAAGCATTTACCCAGTTTTCAGCCCCCTGAGCCGGGCTGCTCTCTGGCCAGAACCCCCTTGGTTCTCATTCAATCTCAGGCGGTACGCTTGGACCACGAACCGGGGGATATCTTGGAAGCATTTACCCAGTTTTCAGCCCCCTGAGCCGGGCTGCTCTCTGGCCAGAACCCCCTTGGTTCTCATTCAATCTCAGGCGGTACGCTTGGACCACGAACCGGGGGATATCTTGGAAACATTTACCCAGATCCGGGCTGCTCTCTGGCCAGAACCCCCTTGGTTCTCATTCAATCTCAGGCGGTACGCTTGGACCACGAACCGGGGGATATCTTGGAAACATTTACCCAGTTTTCAGCCCCCTGAGCCAGGCTGCTCTCTGGCCAGAACCCCCTTGGTTCTCATTCAATCTCAGGTGGTACGCTTGGACCACGAACCGGGGGATATCTTGGAAACATTTACCCAGTTTTCAGCCCCCTGAGCCGGGCTGCTCTCTGGCCAGAACCCCCTTGGCATTCAAACTCAGGCAGCACGTGTGGACCATGAGCCAATTCGGGGTTCAGTGCCTTGCTTAAGGACACTAGGGCATGCGACTGCTGTCTGCTGGACTCGAACCCTGGACCTTTGGATTGAGAGGCGACCACTCTGCCACTGAGCTACAGCCCAGGGCAGAGCCACCTGAGCTGGGTTCTTCTCTAGAGCCAGACCCCTGAGGCCAGGGACACTTTCTGTGAGAGCCAGACCCTGAGGCCAGGGAGACTTTCTGCTAGAGCCAGGCCATAGTGCACAATTTGTGGACACATTGTTTTCAATGTCCCCCTGTTCTGCTCTGGAGGTCCCCTGTTTCTGAAAACGTGATTCTCAAAAATGGGATGATGGTGGTTAGCCGATGGGACGTCACACAGCCACCAAAACACAGTATAACCATTGCGTGCTATGGCTATTAGGTTCGAGGAGTAGCCCAATCATTGATGTTTGGTGCCCCTGGTAGGTTGGGCCGCTAACCAGGGGCTCAGAGAGGATGACACTTTGAAAATTTTCACTCTACTGCCAGCTCATACCCCTGGTAAGACGCCCTGCCGACCAGGCTAAAGTTAATTCCATGATGTTGAATGAAGTGCAGTGTAGTTTGGGATGCATCAGCTCTCAGCTGTCTGGAATCCATACCGACAATTACTTAGAACACAATATCTGTTAATAAAATTGTCCAACCTAAAATGTGTTTTTCTCCATTTTTGAAAGTGGAATTACTTTCGCTATTTTCAATTTTTTCTATTGAAAAAGATAAAATTACACACACAGCCAACTATATAAAATAAATAAATAAATGGAAAATATATATATATATATATATATATATATATATATATATATATATATATATATATATATATATATATATATATATATATATATATATATATATAGTGGTTCAATAATCACATCAGTTATGTTTTAAACTAACATCATGTCCATACCTACACAGTCATTGGATCTTTTGCTTGCACAACTTTTCGCAATACTGAATATTTCAACTTTCTTTACTCTACCAAGAAAAAACACTTATAACTGATCTATGGACAATAGAAGGAAGCTTGCACAGTCAAAAGCACAACTACGTTGGCGCAGTCAGGAGAGAGCTTGGGTTGAGTCCAATAGACCCCAGGTTCAAGCCCAGAAGCGGGTGTGTTTTTTTTTTTTGCAAACTTAGACTAGTAACTGATCTATGGACAATAGAAGGAAGCTTGCACAGTCAAAAGCACAACTACGTTGGCGCAGTCAGGAGAGAGCTTGTGTTATGTCCAACAGATCCCGGGTTCAAGCCCAGAAGCGGGTGTGTTTTTTTTTTTTGCAAACTTAGACTAGTAACTGATCTATGGACAATAGAAGGAAGCTTGCACAGTCAAAAGCAAAACTAAGTTGGCGCAGTCAGGAGAGAGCTTGTGTTATGTCCAACAGATCCCGGGTTCAAGCCCAGAAGCGGGTGTGTTTTTTTTTTGTTGCAAACTTAGACTAGTAACTGATCTATGGACAATAGAAGGAAGCTTGCACAGTCAAAAGCACAACTACGTTGGCGCAGTCAGGAGAGAGCTTGTGTTATGTCCAACAGATCCCGGGTTCAAGCCCAGAAGCGGGTGTGTTTTTTTTTTTTGCAAACTTAGACTAGTAACTGATCTATGGACAATAGAAGGAAGCTTGCACAGTCAAAAGCACAACTACATTGGCGCAGTCAGGAGAGAGCTTGTGTTATGTCCAACAGATCCCGGGTTCAAGCCCAGAAGCGGGTGTGTTTTTTTTTTGTTGCAAACTTAGACTAGTAACTGATCTATGGACAATAGAAGGAAGCTTGCACAGTCAAAAGCACAACTACGTTGGCGCAGTCAGGAGAGAGCTTGTGTTATGTCCAACAGATCCCGGGTTCAAGCCCAGAAGCGGGTGTGTTTTTTTTTTTTTGCAAACTTAGACTAGTAACTGATCTATGGACAATAGAAGGAAGCTTGCACAGTCAAAAGCACAACTACGTTGGCGCAGTCAGGAGAGAGCTTGGGTTGAGTCCAATAGACCCCAGGTTCAAGCCCAGAAGCGGGTGTGTTTTTTTTTTGCAAACTTAGACTAGTAACTGATCTATGGACTATAGAAGGAAGCTTGCACAGTCAAAAGCACAACTACGTTGGCGCAGTCAGGAGAGAGCTTGGGTTGAGTCCAATAGACCCCAGGTTCAAGCCCAGAAGCGGGTGTGTTTTTTTTTTTTGCAAACTTAGACTAGTAACTGATCTATGGACAATAGAAGGAAGCTTGCACAGTCAAAAGCACAACTACGTTGGCGCAGTCAGGAGAGAGCTTGTGTTATGTCCAACAGATCCCGGGTTCAAGCCCAGAAGCGGGTGTGTTTTTTTTTTGTTGCAAACTTAGACTAGTAACTGATCTATGGACAATAGAAGGAAGCTTGCACAGTCAAAAGCACAACTACGTTGGCGCAGTCAGGAGAGAGCTTGTGTTATGTCCAACAGATCCCGGGTTCAAGCCCAGAAGCGGGTGTGTTTTTTTTTTGCAAACTTAGACTAGTAACTGATCTATGGACTATAGAAGGAAGCTTGCACAGTCAAAAGCACAACTACGTTGGCGCAGTCAGGAGAGAGCTTGGGTTGAGTCCAATAGACCCCAGGTTCAAGCCCAGAAGCGGGTGTGTTTTTTTTTTTTGCAAACTTAGACTAGTAACTGATCTATGGACAATAGAAGGAAGCTTGCACAGTCAAAAGCAAAACTACGTTGGCGCAGTCAGGAGAGAGCTTGTGTTATGTCCAACAGATCCCGGGTTCAAGCCCAGAAGCGGGTGTGTTTTTTTTTTGTTGCAAACTTAGACTAGTAACTGATCTATGGACAATAGAAGGAAGCTTGCACAGTCAAAAGCACAACTACGTTGGCGCAGTCAGGAGAGAGCTTGTGTTATGTCCAACAGATCCCGGGTTCAAGCCCAGAAGCGGGTGTGTTTTTTTTTTGCAAACTTAGACTAGTAACTGATCTATGGACTATAGAAGGAAGCTTGCACAGTCAAAAGCACAACTACGTTGGCGCAGTCAGGAGAGAGCTTGGGTTGAGTCCAATAGACCCCAGGTTCAAGCCCAGAAGCGGGTGTGTTTTTTTTTTTTGCAAACTTAGACTAGTAACTGATCTATGGACAATAGAAGGAAGCTTGCACAGTCAAAAGCACAACTACGTTGGCGCAGTCAGGAGAGAGCTTGTGTTATGTCCAACAGATCCCGGGTTCAAGCCCAGAAGCGGGTGTGTTTTTTTTTTGCAAACTTAGACTAGTAACTGATCTATGGACTATAGAAGGAAGCTTGCACAGTCAAAAGCACAACTACGTTGGCGCAGTCAGGAGAGAGCTTGGGTTGAGTCCAATAGACCCCAGGTTCAAGCCCAGAAGCGGGTGTGTTTTTTTTTTTTGCAAACTTAGACTAGTAACTGATCTATGGACAATAGAAGGAAGCTTGCACAGTCAAAAGCACAACTACGTTGGCGCAGTCAGGAGAGAGCTTGTGTTATGTCCAACAGATCCCGGGTTCAAGCCCAGAAGCGGGTGTATTTTTTTTTTTAAGCAAACTTAGACTTGTAACTGATCTATGGACTATAGAAGGAAGCCGCTCAGTCAAAGCACAACTCCGTTGGCGCAGTCAGGAGAGAGCTGGGGTTGAGGTCAACATACCTCGGGTTCAAGCCTAGGAGCAGGTGTATTTTTTTTTAAGCAAATTTAGACTAGTAACTGATCTATGGACTATAGAGGTATATAGATGCGATTTTTGGATGAAGGAAAAAAAGAATTTGTAATTATAATAATAATCTTAGTAATAATAATTATTATAATAATTCGTCCTTACAGTGGGTACAAGTTTAAATTTTTAAATGTATAAAAGAATCACTTTATATCTGTTTATTGCATCAGGGCTTCTTGACTTTCTCGGGAACCTTGATTTCAACCAAATTCAACAAAAACCTTTTTTTTTTCACGACATGATAAAATGCTCTGGTTGAAATTATATCCTTTGTAGTGTCAGGGTTGGTTTT